>NC_091124.1:93142500-93752727 GCF_040183065.1 Periplaneta americana | reverse complement strand
GGGGGAGCTCTCTTTATTCGAATTTTAATGGGCGTGGGTTTTGTATTCTTTACTGCATCATAATAAGTTGTTTCGACACAGCATCCCTATTTCCTGTTTAAAAAGTAAACCTTTCATAAGGAGTTCAGTTGTGATATAGCAAATGTACTGTGAAGATGTATTAAAATAGCGCCAATAAAGTCTGCAACTTTGCCTATGCATGTAAAATATTTCGGATATGACCATTTTTCAATCAAGGACTAAAATATATTATGGCGTAAAGTGTGTAAGTCAAATATAAAAGTTAATAAGCACCATGATTTACAAAAAGTTTGTGACTCTAAAAGACACATCGAACATCTGGAATTGTGTAGTGATTTGATTTCGCATCAGTTCCCTCTTTATTATGACTTGTGTCTGATGCTGATATGTACGAATATTTAGTTCCATAAACTTGAGAATCCACATTTTACACACTTCATTGAAAAGTATACGTTTAGAGAATTGCCGACTCCAACAGCCATGAATACACAATATTTACCCGCGTGTTATGAAATAACTTTAAATTCTATAGATCAGCCTTTGGTAACAATAACCAGGAGAAAGTCTGATGGTAGCTATAAAAATAGTAAATCACGTATGCATTCTTAAAACATCATTATAACAATCATACTATATATTTCATTCATTTAGTGTTCTGCTCAAGGGCAGATCTTTCACTGCAAACCTAGCTTTCTCCAATCTTTCCTATTTTCTCCCTTCCTCGTTGTCTCCTCATATGATCCATGTATCTTAATGTCGTCTAACGTGTGATATCTTCTCCTACCCCGAACTTTTCTCCTGTTCACCATTCCTTCCAGTGCATCCTGCAATAGGCAGTTTCTTCTCAGCCAATTCCTTACTCTCTTCCTGATCAGTTTCAGCTTCATTCTTTCTTCACCCACTCTTTCCAAGACAGCTTCAATTCTTATTTTATCTGTCCACTTCACACGTTCCATTCTTCTCTATATCCACACATACTACATATGTACTCCTATTAAACGTTATATTTACCAATTTTGTTCTAATTATTTGAAATATGTATATTTCAATCCAATTTAAAATTATTAATTATACACCTTGATTACACAACTTTTAATACTATATCACTTCGGAAAACGTATTATGTGTCTTTCTCGTGTTAAATTTTATATTACCTCGTTAACATGTTTCAGCCTGTTATCGGCCATCTTCAGAACTGATTGTTGCTGGTCTTGGCACCTTTTGTTTGTTTCCTGTGGGGGTGTGTTTGTGTAATGTCATGTGGCGTCAAAGAGTGTGTGTATTCTGAAATTGACACACAAAAACACATCCAAATAAAATTCTCAACACACAACTCGATTTCAGAACACACATACTCTCTTTGACTCCACATTACACTACACAAACACATCTCCACAGGAAACATAAACAAAAGGCGCCAAGATCAGCAACAACCAGTTCTGAAGATGGCCGATAACAGGCCGAAACAAGTTAACGAGGTAATGTAAAATTTAACACGAGAAAGACACATAACACGTTTTCCAAAGATCTATTAATTGTTGAGAGAGTGAATATGATTAATATTATATCGACGCGCGATAGATGTCTCCAATTTGGAATCCGCCTCTGCACAGCTGCTTTGCACTGAAGAGTTGGCAGTAGTATTTCGTGAGCAAGAGCCGCTCTCTGCATCTCCACGGAGCTTTCAGTTGCCCGGTCCTGCCATACACAAGCACTTGGAAGCGGTACGGTATTGTAGAACAGTAGCTTCAACAGTTGCAGAAAGAGATCAGACCGTGGTTTTATGTAACAATATCAATTCTTCTTTGAAAGTGCAAAGATGTTTTCGTAGTAGATATCGAATAGAAGTCATTCTCTACTAATCATTGCATCGGAGATTCACGTGCTCGAACTCTGCCAAGAGCGATGGATTTTGAAAGGGCGATAGTATCCATAGCATGGCTTCCTCCAAGCGGATAATGAAGCCGTGGGTTCCGTGTCGTAGATTTGTGTCACGTAAAGGACCCGTTTGGAAAAAATGTTCCGCTATTTCTTCCCTATTTTGAATTTGGATGCTAAATGACATCTACAGTTGAAAGCGTTATTCAGTAAACTACTAACATTACTATTACTTCCAGCACCACCACTACCAAGCAGAGCCTTCTTCAAATAAAGAAACAAAGGATTTGTTTGGCCTTGTGACTGGCCTAATCACGCTCTAGATCTCCTAGTTTCGTTTTGGTGGCTTACATTGCACAAACGTATCTGTGGCTTTGGTTAACAAAAAATATTATGTCTGACGAGATTTTCTTTGCATTTAAACGTCTTATTCTGCTTGAAGGCACATAGAATGCACCTGATCTTAACGTTATTATGCTCTGTCCTTAGCCTTCCCCTGCCGATTATCCGAAGAGCAAAAAACTGTATTACTGCGAACTTTTAAACTGGATTACATCAGTCAGAAAGTGATACCTCCTACAATTTCTCTTTTAATTTCAAAGAACAATACATGAAACTTACACTGAATGTAGCCACACCATTCATGCATAATATCTCACTCTTCAATTTAATCTCTGTTCTCTTCTATTGTTTTTGTCCACCTTTTAACAAGTGGATGTATTCCCACGTCATAGCAATCAAGTCCTTCTTCCTCAGCCACTGGCGCACGGAGTTTTTCAAGGTCACTCCATCATCGAAATGATGCCCAACATCAACTTCTTTCAGTGGCTCGAACAAATGGTAGTCTGATGGTGCTAGATCAGAACCGTATGGTGCATGAGCCAGGACTGCTCATTCAATCTCTCGAATCTCCTGAGTAGTTTGCACACTTGTGTGTGTACTCGCATTGTCGTGCAAAAGAAGGAAGTTCACTGGAGGTTTTGCTGGACGAACTCGCCGAAGATGTGCTTTAAGCTTTTTCAAGGTTTCAACGTAACGATCAGAATTTACTGTGCCCCCCGCTTTCTGCGAGGAGTCATTGCTTTTCAGGAGCGACAGCTCTGCTTTTCATCAGCCAATGGAGATTGACCTTCAGCTCCCGTACATCGTCGAATCCACTGTGCTGACATCCACTGTTGCACTCCTATAAACATTCTTCACCTGTTCATGAATGCGATCGCTTTTTCATCTTCTGCATTCAGGAATCGCCACCCGTCCGCCGTAAATGAACACGAGATGGTAGTACAGTCGCTAATGCAATTCAAGTGGGAGTTATGACGTGACTCCTTATGTAAAAACTAGATGGCAGCATAGTAAACCTGACAGAAATTATTACCGTCAAAGCCTATAAGGCCGAGTAATCTGGGCATATATATGATCTAGGATTTAACCCAGATTCACTGGGTTTGGCTAGAATGATAATCCTTTAGCAAATAAGAACGCATAAAACTGTGTAACGGTATGTCTGAGTGGTTTATCTTTGTAATCCGGGAGAATGTAATCATATGTATGAGTGGTCTTTCTTTATGTTTGTGTGTTCAAAAGAGAGAGAGAGAGACAGAGAGAGAGGACTTTCGATGTGGCATGCGCATGCGTCGATGTTCCTTGGCCGCTAGCCCGATGGTGCGCCCTTGGTCAGTCAGTGTTTGACTAGAACTGCAGCTATTAGCTGGGATTAAAGAGCGGGTTTGGTGTTCGGGTTCGGTGATGATATAGTTTCAACCTATTATTGGAAGATTGGTTGTAGTACCTTGGTTTTCGCTAGGCTGAAATGAATGGACATTGTAAGTCTGTATGCTGTAATGGTTAGTAGAATTAAGATTGGTTCTGATAGACTATCAAGATTGAATTTAGATAGCTATGTATTGAAAAAACCTTTTAAAGGGAATGAGTTCTAATTCTATTGTTATTGTTAAATTAAATATTTATTGTCAATTTAATGTTGTTTAAACTAACGTAATTGGGTATATTTGGGCTGTCCTTTTTAAATAAAAAAAAACACTATGAGATTGGTTTAATCAAAGGTTTGAAGCGTAAGGAGCATTGTTGGTTTAAGGATGTGTTTGCTTATTTAAAGGGAAATAAAAAAAATAAGATTTGATATAACTGCAAGTTATGACGTGTTAAGAATCTATTAAAGCTTCCAAAAATTCCGCTACACAATGGAATAACTGTTTCAACTGGCTAGTGATTCTGTGCTCCAAGTTGGAGGACTCGATGTTTTATTACTTAAGGAAAATCGTAATTTCACTATAGAAAAATGTTCTGGATGTTGTCTTAAGTCTATGATATAGTTAAACGGCTTTAAATTAATGATATACCGGTAAGTGAAATACGGCAATAGGCTATATCAATCTCTTTTATATTGACCAACCGAGTGATTATAAAGTCTCGAGCCATTTTATATAAATAATGGACATGCGGACATGAAATCGATATGGGGTTATCGTGATGGTAGGTACATACGAAATTCATCGTAATTCAACATGTCCGCCATCCATTTCACAGCATTCTCACCACCTTTCACGTGTAGCCCAAAAGGCAATCGTCAGCATGTTGCCTGTAATCGCTGCACATTCTTCCCGAATACGATTCCTAAGGTTCTTTAGATCTCGTACTTTCGTTTTCTACATTTTTTCCTTGATAAACCCCCAAGCGAAAAAGTCTAACGCCGTCAGATCAGGTGAACGTGATGGCCATACTCGTGATGAACCTCTGCTAATCCATCTGTTAGGAAAGCGCTGGTTGACGTACGCTCTAACAGTTAACGCAGAATGCGGCGATGTTGCATCATGCTGAAAGACAACACTGTTAACAATGCCATCCTGCTCTTGCTGTGGGTCCAGAAAGTCTCTCAGCATGTCTAGATAAGTGTTGCCTGTAATGGTACCTTCTGCGAACATGAAAGGACCGTAAACAGTGGCTTTTGTAAGCCCAAGCCACACATTCACTTCTGGGGTGTCCCTTTGCCATTCATAGATGGCGTGTGGTGGCTCGTTACCCCATATACGACAGTTGTCTTTATTCATTTTACCACAAATGTGGAATATGGCCTCGTCACTGAACAGGATATGTTGGAATAAGTTTTTGTTGACTTGAGGCTTTCCCGGCGTTTGATATAGAATAACTCTTCTCGGGTTCTCAGCCAGGTGAGTTGGAGATTAGCTAATCTCCAACTCACCTGGCTGAGAACCCGAGAAGACTTATTCTATAAGTTTTTGTTGTTCACATCCTCCATTAAGTCATAACACATTATCCTACGAGCTGCATAATCTTCTACGTCTAGTTTGTGTAACACCTGAATGTGGTAAGCACGCTTTTTCATTGTAAATCTCAAAATCTTCAACACAGTTGCTCCGGACACATCTAGCTCGTTACTTAAACGACGAGTCGATCCTTGAGGACTTCTTTCGATGGCTTATCGGAACGTGGAGCATCGGCAACATTACTTGTCCTCTGAAATTTGACCACGAGTCTGATATTTGCTCGTGTTGGCGCCGGTTTGTGGAATTTACGTCTAAACTCCTCTTGCACCTGTGCAAAAGTTAAAAGGCGCAATCGAGCACCGACAACAGCCACCCGTTCTTCAATAGTCTACATACTAGTATATCAGCCTGAAAAGAAAACCAAATTCCAACGTTAAATCGAAAATGGATCGAGACTTTATAATCACCCTGTAGAAGAAATTCGAATAGATTGGAAAGGTCACATAGGTAAGATGGATGGTGCACGTCTATAAAACAAAAGAGTTACCGTAGAATTCTATTGTTATTGTTATTGTGGAAAAGATTATCAGATTTTGGAAGTCTGGACGGACTAAAAGAAGAATGCTACAATTTAAACCACATTGAATGCTCGCGTTCATGATACAGTGTTTTTTCAACATCGGAAATATTGAAAATGAAATACAAAACGTCACTGTGGCGTGTAGATTTGGACAACCCTGACGTTGTGCTTGACAGAGTAATGAGATTTGCTTCGCCTGTCAAACCACTTCCCTCTGACATAACAGTCGATAGATGGACCGTGATGCTGGGAAAAAGACGTCGAATTCGCAAGTCCGATGAGGAACACGATTCGTTGCCAGGAAACATCGCGTCTACTTTTATTCGTCTCTCCCTTTCAACTGGATGCGTCTCTTAGAGCCCAACTCTTTTAAAACCGGAAGCTAGTGCCTCTACTTTCTAACTTACCTGAATTCAAATCCTAGTAAGCCCAAGTTGGAATAGGTTATGTGAAAAAACGGAGTTCAAACTGGATTACTCGATGTAGGCAGTTTCCTCTACTATCATTTCACAAAGTCTTCATTCATCAGTTGTCCATTAATATCTATTTATCTTTACCATCGTTACAAGGACAACCTAACTGTCTACCATGTTGGTTCTCATGGCAGTTCCGATCACTGATTGCATCATGACTGCTACTACGCTGATCATATAAGTACAAACTTCTGAGATTTTATGATTGGATTTTTTGTGATCTGTATTAACTATATTTCTAATTAGTTTAATTAATCTCGACAAACGATTAGTGAATACACGGAAATTTTACTTGAAACAAGTAAAGCGATAGATTTGAAAGTAAATCCTGAAAAGACAAAGTATATGATTATGTCTCGTGACCAGAATATTGTACGAAATTGAAATAAGAAAATTGGAGATTTATCCTTCGAAGAGGTGGAGAAATTCGGATATCTTGGAGCAACAGTAACAAATATACATGGCATTCGGGAGAAAATTAAACGAAGAATAAATATGGGAAATGCGTGTTATTATTCGGTTGAGAAGCTTTTATCATTCAATCTGCTGTAAAAAAATCTGAAAGTTAGAATTTATAAAACAGTTATATTACCAGTTGTTCTTTATGGTTGTGAAACTTGGACTCTCACTTTGAGAGAGGAACAGAGATTAAGGATGTTTGAGAATAAGGTTCTTAGGAAAATATTTGGGACTAAAAGGGATGAAGTTACAGAGAATGGAGAAAGTTACACAACGCAGAACTGCAAGTTTTGTATTCTTCACCAGACATAATTAGGAACATTAAATCCAGACGTTTGAGATGGGCAGGGCATGTGGCATTATGGGCGAATCCAGTAATTCTTATAGAGTGTTAGTTGGGAGGCCAGGGAAAAAGACTTTTAGGGAGGCCGATACGTAGATTGGAGGATAATATTAAATTGGATTTGATGGAGGTGGGATATGATGATAGAGACTGGATTGCACAGAGTAGGGACCAATGGTGAGCTTATGTGAGGGCAGCAATAAACCTGCGGGTTCCTTAAAAAGCCATTTGTAAGTAAGTAAATAAATCTCGAATAAATTATTTATACTTCTCTTTTACATACATATATCTACTCAGCCTTTAACAGAAGTGAATACCAGGGAAATTTCCTTGGAGGGGGGTGGGTAAAGGCGTGGGGCCACGTAGGACTAATATCCCTACTGTCTTTAAATACTGATTGTTTGTAAAGGCGGGAATCGTAACCTCTCGCCATCATCTGGGCCGATTTGGCCTCCCATGTGATTGACTTTACCTTTTACATACATATGTATTATAATATATTTTAATGTTTTCATAATTTGATCCCAGTAGTTACCTGTTAGCCGGAGCTATGTAAGGAAGACGCGGTGTATTAATCTTGCTTAGTTGTTTCAAGTATAGCTCATACATTATGTCCAGACACTCCCCCACTCTTCCTACAGAGCTGCGCACGAGATTGGATGAGTCTACTTACGAATTATAGAGGAATGGGTTAGTCTTTGTCTTGAATTCTGTAGACATACGTCCGACCTTCCCTTCTACTCCTACCCCCTCTACAGAAACGTTGTTCCCGTACTGCATATCGCGAGTGTCTTGACAAAATGCATGAGCTTTAATCAGGCATAACGAGATTAGATGGGTCTCCAGGTTACACCCTGATGATAGAACCTGTACTTAGTTTCACACTTTGGAGATTTTAAGTTCCATGTCATGTGAAATACCGAAAAGTGTACTTCCTGAAAGCTTTTTAGTTGTTTTCTTTCAGTAATACCGATAAGATACAACAAAACTATTTTAAATAAAAAACAATTGAACAAATTCCCTTTTATATGTTTGGGATACATACCGAATTGAATGATTTCCGAATAGCCTGATGTGTGGCACAGTTCAAAGGATTCTATTTCGAAAAGGACATTTTTATATAGTAATGCCCTTCTTAGACAGTTGCATAGAGCAGAATGGTGTTCTATAACAAATCATCAACGAAAACGAATAAAAAATGCAGAAATATGCTTCTCGCAAGGTATTACAGGTTATTGCAGGACGAGTCAAGTAATAGACCCAAGTGAATTACTTCCTTTTTATTACATTAAAACATACAATCGAGTTGGCAGAATCCCGTGATGAGAATCAAAGCAAAAGATATCCTGAACTACTGTATCAGTGTAAACCCAAGTATATAAGATATGGAGAAACACTATTAGAATGTTGGAAAGATCAGCTTTCTTTGGAGACGGAACGCTGTGTTAATACAAGATTTGACGACGACAACAATAACGACAACTATGATGATGATGATGATGATGATGATGATGATGATGATGATGATGATGATGATGAGGAGGAGGAGGAGGAAGAGGAGAAGGTGAGGAGAAAGAGTAGGAGGATGGGGAGGACTAGGAGGAAGACGACAACGATGACGATGACTTTCATTCGTGCATAACATTCAAATTCTTAAATCTAACTGGACATGCAAAGTCGTGACGTGCTTTCACTGTGATATTTCTCTTAAAATCATACTTCAATATGCAAAAACAATAATCTCCCATTCATGAGGGGTGCATATGAGTCTAAATACACACAGCAACCATGAAACAACAAACTTTAGAAAGTGTATGTGCACTTACTACACTTAGAATTGGGTCAGTAGCGAACTTACATGAGCTGGAAGTGAATCTTCCGGTTCTGAAACAAAATAAATACAGAGTATGAGAACACAGCAATAAGGTTATCATACTCGATTTATCTAAAGGTCACATAACACCATATACAGTGCTCTCATTTTACAAGGAAACTAGATTACAGCGGAACCCCGGCGTACACTTTCCTGCGTGTTGTGCTTGCATCGACGGGGAGTGTGTTCCTTTACTACCGGAAAATCAAGACATTTATATAATAATGAATTGTTTTATAACTTCAGTCAACAACTTATCAATTAATACAGAAAACAATTTTCTGTTATGTCACATCACAAGGTTATATATCCAAAAATATTTTCGATTATTTAAAAATCGTCTTCAGGTGGAGGCATATATTGACAAATTGAACATAGGTGAAAAGCAAGGAAAAAAAATATATATACATGCATATATACATTATTATTATTATTATTATTATTATTATTATTATTATTATTATTATTATTGTTGTTGTTGTTGTTGTTGTTGTTGTTGTTGTTGTTGTTGTTGTTGTTGTTGTTGTTGTTGTTATTATTATTATTATTATTATTATTATTATTATTATTATTATTATTATTATTATTATTATTATTAAACTCCAACTCTTACAAGGAGAGGACACGTTCTGCATATCACAGAATTAAATAAGATTTTGTGACATGAAAGTACAAGACGTACTGTTTAAAGTCATACCTGGTATGGGTGGCCAATGACCCCTCGTTTTGAAAATATTGGCTATTGTTTGTGACATAATTCCGTTAGGTGTCTAATGGTAAAACATTAGACTGTGTAACGGAGTAGCTCATATGGTTGGATGCTGAGTTGTCATCCAGGCAACTTGAGTTCAAATCTTATTATTATTATTTATTCTTTTTTATTTTTTTTTTATTCACTTTCAGTTGTCAGCTCCTATATTCAAAGCCATGTTGAAATATGCGTGGTATGCATCAAAATTAATAAACGAATGAGAAGTGTTTGTGAATGTGAATGATATCTGTTTCGCAGTAGAAGTGCGGAAAAATGTGTGTGACTGTGGACAACCTTCTTTCATTTGCTGTGCATGGCGCAGGAAATATGTATGTTTTGTGTGTTTTATGACATTTATTATAATGAATCGGGACACAATGAAGTGGAATAGCTGCTACAGAAACAGAACAGACACCAGTGACACATCTTACCTGCCTATATGAGCAATATTTCATTGTTTATCCTTTACAATACAATGTTAGCTAATTATAATTTGTTTAAAACATGATAAAGCGTTCAATACATTGAGAAATATGATATATGTAAATAGATTACTGTGATCACAATATTAATCATTATTAAAAGAAAAAAAAATAGGACCAGTTAAGATTCGAACTTAGGTTGCCTGGATAACAACTCAGCATCCATCCATATGGGCTACGCTGTTACACTGTCTAATGCTTCCCTATCAAGGACCTAACGGAAGTATGTCACAAACAATAGCCAATATTTCCATAACGAGGGGTCATTGGCCACCCATACTAGGTATGACTTTAAACAGTACGTCTTGTACTTTCATCTCAAACAATCTTATTCCATTCGGTGATATACAGAGCGTGTCCTCTCCTTGTGAGAGAGATTCACAAATAGCGAGACTCTTGACCGCATCGTCTCAGCTTCCTTTAATCTCAAAAAGCACAACACAACATAACTATGAGTTACGGGACATATTTGTCTCTGTAGAAAGGAAATTAATTTTCACTTCCTTTCCGGTACTCGAAGCGAGATCCGCTGGTTTAGCAGCCGGACATGCTGCCACTTAAACCATAGCTGAGGAAAACGTCGTTCTTACAGAATAAAATAGTTATCTCAAACTTCTGAAGTTCGTATAGTTACGGTCATCGCCTTCGAGGGTTTAGAAGGCAATTGGTGTTTTTATGGAACTTACTAAATAGGCAGTGAGAATAACGTAATCAGTTAGGAAGAGCTAAATGCCACGAAAATGTAATTAATACCTACACTATAAAGGAATTAGAGCACTGGCTTTTCGTTCCATGTGTGTTAATTACTGCTCCAGTACTTCGTACCGTGCATGAAAACAATTTCTGAAACCTTTACATGAGGATAATGTTTTAGGATTGCTGTTGGAGTAATAATAATAATAATAATAATAATAATAATAATAATAATAATAATAATAATAATCCTAAAATCTTTTCTTTAACACCATATTTTATTGACGCTAGATATCTATGTAGTTAAATATAACTTTGTTAAGTAGTTAATTAGAAATGTCTAAACGCAGCTGCAAATAATTCATGAAGCTTGAATCGTCAGACATATTATTGAATTATGAACACATTGTGTAAATTTTTGCCTTAGTTTATTCATTTGTCGTGGATGTGGTACAATTACAATTCATGATAATCACAGAACTTTTCTCGTCGCAATGCTACGGCCGCATAATAATACTCTCTCTTTAAAATTTCTCCCCCGTTTTCACAATTTAAGAGACGCATGCAAAAAAGTCTAATCTGCATAACTTAGGCTAATCGGATTTACGGCACGAGATGTCGCGTATCCAATTCAGTTACACAGAGCGAGTTCTGACCGTCGCGTAAATACACACAAAGAAATTCTCTAATTGAATTTCAACATCATTGAACTTCAAGAAAAGACAAGTTTAAATTGAAAAATACCTCTTCAGTTTTAACAAATTTTAAGCAATGGTTCGTTTTGTAGAGGACAAGTCATGAGAAGCAGAAAACAGATACAATTTCATAACTAGTAATAATTGTGATAAATTAAGTGGATTAGCAAACAATTTTATTGTCATATGAAAGTAAAAAAAAAAGTTTCTCCATACCAAGGGAATTACGTACATCTGAAATCTGATTAGGGTAATATAGCCTCTTAGTGCTGATCAGCGACATGGAGAGGAAAAAGAACTGGTCACCCTACCCCATTATCTCCTAGCTTAGTTGCTTCATTAATGATGCCTTTATTAGGCCTATGATTTCAAACCTGTCTTCGGACAGTTGACTAATCAATAACCAAAGGCTGGTGATAATATGGCTTTGTTAGCAGAAGAGGGAACAATACTAAGGGATATGCTACTGGAGTTAAATGACAATAAAATGTTGTGAGCAGTATGGCATAAAGATAAATGCAAACAAGACGAAGATCATGGTCATAGGAAGAAAAGTAAAGTAGATAAACTTGCGAATTAAATGAAGATGTAGAGCAAGTGGACAGCTTCAAATGCTTGGGGTGTACTATAAGCAGTAACATGAGCTGCTGTCAGGAAGTCAAAAGGAGGATATCAATGGGAAATGAAGCTTTTAAGAGAAAAAGAAGCGGATCTCTGGACAAAGAACTAAGAAAGAGACTAGTGAAGTGCTTTGCGTGGAGTGTAGCACTGTATGAGGCAGAAACATGGACCTTACGACAAAACGAAGAGAAGCGACTACAAGCATTTGAAATGTGGTTATGGAGAAGACTGGAGCGCGTCAAATGGACAGGCAGAATACGAAATGAAACTATGTTGGAAAGAGTGGATGAAGAAAGAATGATGCTGAAACTGATCAGGAAGAGAAAAAAGGAATTGGTTGGGTTACTGGCTGAGAAGAAACTGTCTACTGAATGTTGCACTGAAAGGAATGGTAAACGGGAGAAGAGTTTGAGGCAGAAGAAGATATCAAATAATAGACGGCATTAAGATATATAACACATAAAGGCTTAAAATTAATAACATTGCTATATGTCGGTTAAATTTGAACCCATTGGAAGCAGTACTTGTCACTATTAAGTGCAGTTAGAAATGACATTTTTAGAAGACAACCTTCTTTAATGCACGAAAGGAATTGAGAATTTCCAATCAAAATGTAAATCACATAAATTCTCGGAAAAATCAGTAAATACAAGTATTATTCAATATAATATGAAGACTGGACTTAAAGAAGGCTCTAAGTACCAAATAAATAAACTATATAAAACAGAGATTTCTTGTGCAACCAGTAAGTTAATTTAACATAATACATTTTGCACATCTATGGGAGAAAGTTAGGCCTAAATAATATTACAATGGGACATCATTTTTCTGAGTGGATTGAGCCAGGGATACAAACTCTTTTTTTTTTTTCTTTGGAAAAACTAATTTTCAAAGATATTGAAAGTTGCAGCCTTTTTTATGTCGGTCTTTAAATGCTATAAGACTTACTGTATATAAGAATAAATATCTTTAGGTATACATTTTGAACTACTAGTCGAGAAGGAAAAGAAGACAAGATCTGTGAAACATGTGACGGATGAAATTTTATCACGTTTACTATTCCCACGATTCATTGCGGCCAAGTGACCAAGGAATACAAACTTGAACATTCCAATGTAGGTTAGAACCATTTTAATTCAAATGTTATCTGTCCTGCTTGAACATCTAAAAATTGCATTTCAAAATAAGAACGTTGTAACGAATTAAATATCGCTAGCAGAAAAGACATAAAAGATTGACAAAGAATTTTAGAAGTTTATCCGACCAGAAAAGGGCGAAAGAAATCATTTATATAACACGACATATTTAGTTCACATTCGTTGTACTTGTCCTTGTCCTTGTCAAGTTCCTTGTCGTCAACTACGGTGCCAAGACGAATGATCATTTAGTTTGCAATAATGCTCGTATGTGACTTTTCCAATTAACGAGTTCAATGGAAAATTTTCCTGCATGGTAACCAATATTCCCCAGCGTTTTATACAACACGCATTCATTCATATCATATTGTAGCACGATTACAGAATGCCATATTTAAACTTTTAATATACAGAGTGTAAGGGGTATAAGTGCCGTCCTTTTCACAGCCGTCGAGGACGGTCTACAGTAGAGATGAATACAACTAACTGCCGCTCTCGCTCGCTATGTTCGTTGCATTTGTCTTTCGAGTCTCGTCTCGTCATTTTCGCTGCGCTTCGAGTCTCGCTCGTCATTCTCGAAATAGCATTTGGTCGGCTTGGAAAGATTTCGTAACTTTGAATAACATACATCATTGAAATAAATAACATAAATTAATGTTTAAATGTGACAAAAAGACAAAACAGAACAGTATCTTAGTTATCAAAATGTTCTGGTTCTATTATATGATATTACCTATGGTTATATAAACAGAAAAAACAATTCTCAAATAAATTCGCATTTCAAAGAAACATAAAACATGACATTAATATCTTTTTACTTGAGATTGCACACTTGATCTTAAACATATGAAAAGAAAATTTCTAGCCTTTGAATAAGGCCTAGTAATTAAATAAGGACTGGGGAACGGATTATTATATACTGAGAGATACAGATGTTTCAAATAGGCTACTTGATTGTTTGTAGCCTACATATATATAACAGTTGCCAAAGTTCAGTCAGGTATAAACAATTGTGGCGATTGAAGGCTGCTTGCCTTCGGGACTCGGTAGTTTTTACGTCAAGGACGCGACGTACGAGTAATACAACATTGTCGTGCGGGTTTTCGGCTTTGCGGGCGCTGTTATTCTCGCTTTCTCGATCGTTGTTCATCTCTGGTCTACAGAATCAAAAAATGTCCATACAACATAGGGTCAAAACTTGATAGTTTTCCCAGAAAAAATTCTTTTTCTATTTTATTCGCGTTATACTGCTTATATCGTTAGTAAATTTACGAAAACAATTACATCAGTGGCTATATCTATCAAAGAGTTAATATTAGTTTAAATACACATTTGTGTGTTCTATTACGTTTTCGTGAAATTAAATAAAATTGGGAGAGACGTGGAAACCTGTTCAGCAGGCAGTACTCTGCACAGACGTACGTAGGCTACATGTCAGCTGAGTTCAAGCTCTCTATCCATAGGTCTACTGCCGAGCGGATGACAGTTCGGTACCATATATTCGATAAACAACTTACAATGTTATTCACAGTTTAGGAATATCATATGTTATTAATTTATGGAGAAAGCCGTCGTAATTCAAGTGAGGCAAGAAGATGTACCGTCAATGTTTTCCGCAATGAAGGGTACCTAATCGGCGAACTTTTCTAGCGGTTTCTCAACGATTATTAGAAACTAGGAGTCTCTTACCTCGTTTCGAAAATCACACAAACAGAAATTTCTTTAAAAATGGTACTGCTTTATGCAAGTGGGAGAGATTAAAACGTTGCATTTAAAAAAAGACTTTGTGTGATTTGTACAGTAAACTATTGTTTATTTTTTAGACGTACAATAAAAAATGAACCAATATTGCCAAATAAAATGGAAATTTACCATGAAGCTTTATTAATGAGATTGAAAGTTTGTATTTGCTGTTCGTTTTATGCAAACAACGGTCCGCTCCTGCATTAGAACAGAGCATCTGTTTTGTACCGGTATGTCTGTATCCGCTTGAGCTGTATCGTGTACTTGTAAACTCCTTCCTCTCCATCCAGCAACATTACCAAACGTCTAATATTGTAAACTTTAATAATTAGTTCAATATTGTAATTAGATGTTTTTTCTTCCTTATGTCATGAACAATCATCAATTAAAATAATGACACTTATACCCCTTACACCCTGTATACCTAGGTTGCAGCTAAATAACAGCTGTGAGCTGTAGGTCCTATAGAATGAAGGTAAATGCAAATAAGACGAAGATCATGGTTATCGGAAGAAAAATAAAAAAGGTAATTGTGCGAATTCGAAGTGAGGCAGTGGAATAAGTGGTCAACTTAAAATATTTAAGGTGTACGATAAGTAGTAACATGAACTGCTGCCGGAAGTCAAAAATAGGACAGTAATGGCAAAGGAAGCTTTTAATATGACAACAAGCATTTTCTGCGGACCTTTGTAAAGCGAGCTCAAAAAAATCCTGTAGTGCTTTATGTGGATTATGACATTATATGGCGCAGAAACTTGGACATTACGACGAAGTGAGGAGGAACGACTGGAAGCTTTTTAAATGTGGATATGGAGAAGAATCGAGCGTGTGAAATGGGCACAGAAAGTTAGAAATGATGCTGTGCTGGAAAGGTGAAGAAAGAATATTGCTAAAACTGATTAGGAATAAAAAAGGAATTGGCTGGGTCATTGGCTAAGAAGAAACTTCCTACTGAAGGATGCACTGGAAGAAATGGTGAACGGGGAAAATGTTCGAAGCAGAAGAAGATATAATCAGACGATGGACAACATTAAATAGGGATCGTAGGCGGAGACTACGATGAAAACGGAAGATAGGGAAGATTGGAGAATGTTGGTGAAAAATCAGTTCCTGGCAGAAAACTATGAATGTACCTAGGTATAATGTTTTACTTATAAACCCAATACGAGTATTTTTATGTGTCGCGAGCCGAGGTATCATTAGTTAATTTTACTTTAAACATCATTACCCAATTTTGACTTACACCACTTTTGCTCTGAACAGCTCATTTTATTGCTATCGCGGGGACATTTGCAGAAACTTTTGGATTTCTCTACACTTTTTCTGGATTTTTTCTGTTATAGCTATAGATAAACCAATGACACTGTTCTGTTTTCACCTTCCTCCGTACAGTAATTTACTTTTCTGCATCTTAGTATTTCCTTTTAAAGAATTCGTGAACCAGACAATCATGTTCTATATTGGCGAGCGAATAGATTTACTGTTTCTGCCTAATTAACAAGCAATATACTGTATAGTAAGACGTACCGCAAAATAAAATAAAAAAATATTTCTAATTCGTTGCCATTTTATAGAATATAAGTTGTCAGCACGAGACAAAAGGTATGCATGTTTACTTAACTACTTGCAGGAATGCATCGAAGAAATTTATGACACTCTATATACCTGCTTTAATTTGATTGTTAAGGTCAATGCTTTCTTTCTCACCGCCTAAATTCATATTGGCTGTTGGCAGGAAGAATCTATAAGGATAGTGATTAAGATTATTATGTTGGCGATAGTGATGATATCTTCAGGTGTTACAGGTAGCATTTTAAGATGTTATTAGCTTCATTACGAGAAAAACAAACTCTGAAAGAGTATCGCATACATGTGACAAAGAAAGCTGGACAACTTGTAGATTAAAAAGAAATTAAATGAATTGGAAGAATAGAAGGTCAGAGAGCATCGCACTAACAATACCAGAAGCTCTCCGGAACTATTTTAGAGTTCTCATAGGCGTTGTCTTCTTTCTTATTACAGGGTAAGAACGAAATCAAAGGGAGGCGAAACAAGGAGCAATAAGGAAATGAACTCTAGTTCTAAGTTCGAACTTCCACCAACTTTTGTGACTCGGGAAAGTTTTTGTGCAGAATACCGGGCTCTAACTTTCTAGAAGTCTTCGTTTTTTCTTTTTTCGGGAAATGTAGACGTTAAAGATATTCAAATGCGTTCATAGGCTGTTAAGTAACAAAACATTTACGAAAAACTCTAAATAGTCCATCCCTTCTTGTACAAACTGCACATTGTAATGGTTTTTTCTAAAGCGATTTCCTGTTACCATTTACCATGTTAAACAGTTCTTGGCATATGCAGAGCGATCCAATAGTCGCGCACATTTTAATAATACATTCACATATATTTATAAAGATGAATTTTTTACGTTTACTTAGATCAGTTTTCACATGAATTACATCATTTTTCACAACACATGCTGAAAATGGCAACCCCGTTCAACTCTTTTTACCATGTTTTCGGTCACTTTTTTTAGCACGCGTACACAGATGTTGTTAATCTCCGTTGTTATGTTCCTCTTTAGTTCCTCCAGAGTGTGTGACTTGTTTTTGTATATCCTGCATTTAAAATAACCCCACAGGAAGAAATCTGGGGAAGTCAAATGGGGGAATGTGGGGGCCATAAATCTTGAGAAATGATACGGTCACCAAAAAAACTCGCACAAAAACTGCATGGTTCCATTAGGTATGTGACACATGGCACTGTCCTGCTGGAACCAACAATCACGTTCATCATTGTCAAGAAGCGCAATAAACTGTGTAACGATGTCTATGTACACAACACTGGCCTAATTGTTAGGCACTGCCACATCCGGATAATTCCTACGAAATTTGTTTACAACACGTGCATAAGAACGACTGGAAAAATAATGTTCAACAATGAAAACTCGTTGCTCTTGGGAAAACGACATGTTTGCCGAGCAATAAACAAAGGACTACTGCAAGTGTCAATGTGTACATACACATCACAATGGCGTCTAGGTTTGTTGCTGTTAATACCCATGATGCTATCTAGCGGTAGCCGACAGCACTTTCCAACTGCACTTATAATTTTAATGTGCGCGACTTTTGGATCGCTCTGTATAATATGACTTTCACAATTTCATTGTTTATCGTAATAACGGATAAATAGGAAACGAGACTCGAACAGAAATGAGTAACGGAACATTTCCTTGGGGGGGGGGGTAAATGCGGAGGGGCACGTAGAATTGACATCCCTACTATCTTTAAATAGTGTTCTGCAATGTTCGAACATGAGAGAGACAAGCATGACATTACAAACATAATCTAATTTCATATGAAAAACTAATAGCAAGATCTGTGCCAAAATTCTTAAGTGGTTAAAACATGAAGGGTTGGGAGTGGAGGACAGCGAATATTTTCATAACAAAGTGAAACAAACACGACAGGCCTCTTTCTGCAGAGCGAACATCGGCGAATATCGAACTTCGCCATACTCGACAAACTTGAACCGAACATAGCGCCTGTAATGCACGACGCTATTAAATGGCGATTATCTGTAAAGATGGGACTCTTAACCACTCGCCATCCTCTGGGCCGATTTCACCTGTCATGGGGTTGACTTTTATATAGAAATATTTCTACCATTGTAACCTTGTGTCATGTCCACCGCTGTGGAGTAACGGTTAACATGTCCGACCGTGGAACTAGGGGGCCCGAATTAAAATCCTGGTTAGTACAAGCTACCTGTTTGGATTTTTTGCGAGCTTTCCCCCCCCCCCTCAATCAAATGAAGCACAATTGCTGGGTAACTTTCGGCGTTGGATCTCAGACTCATTTCCCCTTCATTTATTTCAACTTCATTTATTTTCTTTCAGTAGTTTCAGATCGACTGGAATCCAGCAGATGGCACGTAGGCCCTATCTGAGGGAGCTGTAAAGTCACAGGGGGACGGAGGAGCTTTCAAAGAGATAGATTGGGCCAAATAATGAACCACAATACGTACAGTACCACGATATTCCGGTTAATATAGGATGCAGAGACAGTAGAGCAAGTGAACAGCTTCAAGTACTTGGGGTGCTCTATAAGCGGTAACATGAGCTGCTGCCAAGAAGTCAAAAGGAGGATAGTAATGGCAAAGAAAGCTTGTAATATAAAAAGTAGCATCTTCTGCGGACCTCTGGAGAAAGAACTAAGGAAGAGACTAGTGGAGTGCTTTGTGTGGAGTGTAACATTGTATGGGGCATAATCACGGACATTACGACGAAGTGAAGAGAAGCGACTAGAAGCATTTTAAATGTGGATATGGAGAAGGATGGAGCGTGTGAAGTGGACAGACAGAATAATAAACCTAGCTGTGTTGGAAACACTGCATGAAGAAAGAATGATGCTGAAACTGATCAGAAAGAGTAACTGGAATTGGCTGCGTCACTGGTTGAGAAGAAACTGACTTCTGAAGGATGCACGAGAAGGAATGGTGAACGGGAAAAAAGTTCGGGACAGAAGAAGATATCAGATGATAAACGACATTAAGATATATGGATCATATGAGGAGCCAAAAAGGAAGGCAGAAAATAGAAAAGACTGGAGAATGCTGAGTTTGCAGTGAAAGACCTGCCCTTGGACAGAAGACTATGAATGAATGAATGAATGAATGAATAGGATGCAGCAATTACTACATTATATTATATTATATTGTATTGTATTGTATTGTATTGTATTGTATTGTATTATATTATATTATATTATATTATATTATATTATATTATATTATATTATATTATATTATATTATATTATATTATATTATATTACATACCGCGTACAATTTAATCTTGATATGCAGTAGATGCCATTGGGCTTCAATATTTGCCAATTGTGAATCCCATATCTTTTTTTGTCTGTAAGAGGGCTCGTTGGTTGTTAGTTATGATTTATGAATGCTTTATCTTATCTTGTCATATATGACCCCCGTACGACATGTGCATTAGTCAGTTGTGAATATTAAATAGGTGTAGAGAATGTAATATTTGTAAGTTGTTAACTTTACGTCTTGTGTTGTGAGTAGTCCCATCAAGATATAAGATTGACGTGTTGCCGAAAGTAGGGCTTGAATATTTGTTGATTGTGAATTTTATACAGATCTTTTATTATTATCTCGTATCTCTACCGGTGAGTGACCGGTAAGTTTCAACTGACTTATCTTGGCCGTGGGCGTCAGAGCATTACAAAACATGCAAACTTCTCCTATCTCTCTTCTCCCTCACCACAAATTGTGACGCTGCACAGGGGCAGAGATAGAAAAAAAGAACTATTTCTTGGTATTTTCGTAATTGGAGGCGCTGTGTCGTGATGACTCCATGTCACAAAATTATCATACAGGCCTAAGTATCATACCTAAGAAAATCGATATATGAACATATTTATTCATTCATTTATTCATTGATTAATTTATTAATTTATTTGGAGACCACCTATACTTAGTGTAAACCCCGGTATGGGTATGGAAACCACCTACTGGTTTACCTATGCAATGAAATTGTAACATAATTTTTACCTCATCTAATTTTGCTGTACATAAGAGGTCAAGGTTTGTCAACATTGGCCGTAAAATATTGTAGACTTGGCGTTATACAGTTGTTTCTAGATACTGAATATATCATTGATTGTAAATGGTAGAGTTATGGCAGCAGATACCAGGATATGTAATAATTATTTACGTTACATGGAGCAAAAGTGAGGTTTTAGTATGAAATTGAGGGGTCAAAAGCAAACGGATATAAGTGCACTTCAGTTACTTTTGAGAAAATGTGATTGAAAATGTTAAGCTTTCGTAAATTTCGTGAAGTTTTAATTTAAAATTTTGATGTGTGATGTATTTAAAAGATGTACTCTTTGTCACTATAATTTGTTAATCTTTAGCTTACCCTGGATGCGCTTAAATGTTCTTTTTTTAGAAATGTCACTTGTACCCCTTTACTTCTCACCTCCTCAATTAAGATCAGGCGAGCTTGAATTTCGAAACGAATACGTGAAACATTTTCACTCTTGTAACGTATATTTTATTTCATACTATGTTCAATTTCTTTATTACTATTTAAATGCAGTAATATTAAGATGAAGACATTAGCTATACTCACTTCAGGACTTACCGTTCAATCAGTCGATAGATGAAATAATCATGGAGAGAGATTCAGATGTAGAAATTGATGCTCCACAAACTATTTTAGATAAATCCAAGGCAGTACTTGGAAAACTAATCCTACCAAATCAGAATCAAAATATGAAAAGAAATATGAACAATTTTGTTCTTGGAAAACAAGGAACAACGTAAAGGAATTGAACGAAGATGTTATGTTAGCCTATATGCTGGATTCAGTTTGTAATGAAACATTTATTTACAGTTATGTATTACAGTTATTACAAATCAATATTTATACTAGCTGATTAATTAGAGGGAAGTTAGTTTATTTCATATTAATACATGTGTTATTTTGTATATAAAATATACATCGAAGTTGCATTACGCTTGTTGCGGAGTCCTATCAACAATCAGATCACTAGGACAACCCTCAGTACTCATCCACACGACGCAATGTAACCAAATGGTACGCATCTATGCAACTGTGTTACATGCATTAACGTAGCTCAGTCGGCTAAGGCGCTTGCCTACCGATCCGGAGTTGCGCTCCGGCGCGTGTTGGATTCCGGCTTGGGCTGATCACCTGGTTGAGTTTTTTTTCCGAGGTTTTCCCCAACCGTAAGGAAAATGTCAGATAATCTATAGAATAGAATGGTTTATTTTCGCTGGCAGAGTTAAGGACATAAGGCCTTCTCTTCCACTCAACCAGCCTTAATCAATACAATACATATTTAAATTACGAATATACACTACACTTAAAAGATTTTTCAGCAATATTCTTCAGTTAAGTTTCAACGACTAGTACATGTTTATTTAAATTTAGATAAACCTTTAAGATAAAGTAATAACTTAATTTATGGGCTAATTTAATTCAGTCAATTATGATTAAGTTGAGATAGCTAGTAAAATTATGAGAATTAATTTAATATAAGTTTACTAGAACTATGTTATAGGGAGAAAAAATATAAATCTAAAATATATGTATATAATGAGAATATTAATGTAATGAAATTTTGCCATTAGAGGTTATGTGTTCTATTTAGAGAAATTAATGGTAATAATAACAATGGACAGATGTTCGTTTCATTATAAGTAACAAATATTAATCAGCAATTAATCTGTTAAGTAAGAATTTATGTAATTTTGACCTAAATGAAGTTATTGTCCAACAACTTGTTACATCACTCGGAAGCGAGTTCCAATTTCTAGGGACTCAAACTGTATAAGATGAAGAATATAAAGATGTCTTGTGGTAGGGTATAATGAGTAAATTGTTATGATGAGACCTGGTACTTATCTGTTGATATGCGGATAAATTTTGAAAACGAGAAGCCAAGTAGATTGGGGTAACGGTGCGCAGAATTTGAAATAAGAGAATAAGAGAATGCAGGGCTCGTCGATCACTTAGCCTTAGCCAAGACAGATTTTGGAAATACGGGGAAACATGATCATACTTAAGAATGTTGAAAATATAATAGACGCACACATTATGCACACGTTGTAACCTGCTGCTCAAATTTGCATTTAGGTTACTTAATATAATATCGCAGTAGTCGAAGTGTGGCATCACGAGTGTTTGTACAGGGACATCATTTTATTTTTACCAACATTTTTAATATTAACCTGGCTATACCTTTGGATCAAGATTGAGAACCGCAAACACCGTTTGCTACCCCCTTCCACGACTGGAGTTCGATGATATTGGCGTAAAATACAAATATATTACTTTACTAGATATAGGAGGGAAGAAAAGTAGTTCATCAATTTACGTAAACTAGGAAATATCACGCTTTTGACTTTGATAATTTTCATTAGGTGTTTGTTTAATCAAAATATAGTACAGTATTAACAATGAGTATTTTTACTCACGAACTGAGCTGTCCATGCGGACGTATTCATTATACAGTGTATATTATACTGTCTACAGCACATTAGCGTACACTGTAGGGAATGAAGTTAAATTGAAAAATAATTATAATATGGATATTTAAACACATTTTTGAAAATGGTGGCCGTTCATTTCGATACAGGCTTCAGTTCTTTTATGCATATTATCGCACTATAGACTATTGTACGTAATTCCAATTACCAGGTTCGTACTTCGTATCAGTAACTCATGTTGAAATAATTCTGTACATACTTTATAAAAGAGTACCTTACGTACTGTAAATTCAATCTTCATTTCTGCCCGATCCGAAAAGATAAAATTGCTCAGACGTGCTATCTACTGTCCGTCCAAGTGGTTATATCGCAGGGTCTAGAAAGGGAGGAAATCACGTGACAGTTAATTACTTAACGAGGCCCTTTTATTTAAGTTATTTTAAACAATTGTATGGGTATAATATTACGTAGACGTCCAATTCCTAACAGAAATTAATGTTCTCAGAAAAGATCTAAGACTGCCCAGCCACTAGCCTTTACAGAAAGGCGAATAGAAGCAAGTGGGGGAAGCCGGGAAATGGACGACAGGACCTGTGCGAAAATGATTCAACTGGAAAACGCGAACATATTTTTGGAACGTACTGTTTACTCTGAACGTAAAGCTACTATGACTATACTTGGATCTGTATGGAGGCCGGTTGAACTTCATTAGTAGAAGGGGTGGGAGTGAAGTACATTCAAAAACTCAGGTACAATAAAAATTGAAGTAAAAATAAAATGATGTGCCTGTACAAGGATTAATTTTAATTTATCAGGAAGAAAGTGCTTCACTCGCTTTAATGAGTGAATAAAAGAAAATATTTTTTTTTAAAGTGTGATTCACTTGTTCATTCCATTCCAGGTGACAATCCATATAATTGCCAAGGTTCTTCACAGTCGAGCTGTATGGAATAGTAATATTATTTACAATTATCGGTGGCAATCTATGGCAAATCCTCGGCCTCATCTCGTCAAATATTTCGCTATCACCAATCCTATGCACGCTAAAGTACCTCGCAGTTGATACAGTTTCGTTAATTAACCAAGTAAAAAAAAGTATATGCATTAAAAAAGGTTTCGGATGGCATATTTTTATGTTGGTAGAAGTTAAGTGGCGTAGGCTACCTTAAGTAATTACAGTTGCATAAAGTTCAATTTTCTGCACTCTTTTGAAGAACGTAAACTTAGCCTATGTAATTCGACATAATGTAAAATAAAAAAAGATCTCAAATTACTGCGTTGTCCAAAGACGATTTTCACTTGAGCTCGTCGATTTGAAGCAGTATCTCTAACGAGGAAAGCCTCACTTTTGTTGTTCGAATAACTGAGAGCCGAATTATTATTATTGTCTAAAATTGTCAGTACGCCCTTTGGCTTCAAGCCCACGAAAAACATTAATAAAATATGTAATATATTAAGCACAAAACAGAGTATACGTTGCAGATTACCATGGTACGTACATGAGAGAAACATCCGAAAGTCGATATCAACTTTTTCATATAGAGTGTTATGACGGAAATGCGTATACTGTTTGAACAGGCTGAAATAACAAACACATGAGACATGCTTTTTTGTAGAGCGAAAATATTCTCTATTGGTTTTGCACACTGCGGCGTTTGCTTGTGTGAGAAGGGTGCTCAGTTTAATTAAAACGCAGTGAAAGCTCTCTGCTCTAAGCTACGTTTCCTTATTAAGAATACCCATATAATGGCGATTCTTTGAAGCTGCGATAGATAGCGTTGTAACAGTACAATCATCTTTCCGGGTCCAATTCAGCGGATGTAAGGCAAAACCTAGACTTGTCTAATGCAAATTATTATTATTATTATTATTATTATTATTATTATTATTATTATTATTATTATTATTCACCATTATCATCATAATGATATCATAATAGAAAAGATGAAAACATTCGAGATAAAATACGTGGAAATCAGTTTACGCACAATATTGTAAGAAAACCTAGAGGTAAAGAAATTAGAATTTATTTTTAAGTAGGTTATTTTACGACGCTGTATCAACATCTTAGGTTATTTAGCGTCTGAATGAGATGTCGGTGGGAATGCCGGTGAAATGAGTCCGGGGTCCAGCACCGAAAGTTACCCAGCATTTGCTCAAATTGGGTTGAGGGAAAACCTCGGAAAAACCTCAACCAAGTAACTTGCCCCGACCGGTATTCGAACCCGGGCCACCTGGTTTCGCGGCCAGATGCGCTAACCGTTACTTCATGTGTGGACAAGAAATTCGAAATTAGATAATGTCCATGATTCTGCCCCATACAATGTCACACTCCATACAAAGCGCACTTCACTACTTTCTTCCTTAGTTCTTTTTGCAGAGGTCTACAGAAGATGCTCCTTTTTCTATTAAAAGCTTCCTTTGCCATTACTAACCTCCTTTTGAATTCCTGGCAGCAGCTCATGTTTCCACTTATAGTACACCCAAATGTTTGAAGCTGTCCACTTGCTCTACTGTCTCATTTAGAATTCGTAAGTTTATCTTCTTTATTTTTCTCCGTATTATTTGCATTTATTCAAACTATTCAAGACTGGACATAGCTCCAATGAATGATACTATGCTTTGTTTATGTGAAGTGCTTATCGTCTGTAGCGAGCGGGAGTAGAGCGAGGCGCAGGTGACATCTATACTCCTCGATGTAATCAACTGAAATCTACTGTTTTGGTACGAACTTCCTACCTATGGTTATAGCCGTTAGTTTCTTTATATCATGTCGTATGGTAGAGTTCATTATCACTGTATGCAGCCTTTTAATCCTGTTTGTACAACATGTCGCCAAATGGACTGACAAGCGGAAGAGGTAACGTTTAATTTCAGCATCTGGAAAATTCTTTCTCGCTGCATTCATCATACTGACCTCGAAATCTGTTGTTATATGAGGATTTAGTTTAATGTTGGATGCACTACAGACATTTTTAATTTCCTAGAACGTTCTTCCATAAGTTTCTTCATCTTTGCATCTTTACAAATAGACAGTATACTAGGAGAAAAACAAGGTTTTAATAATACCGTGTAATGTTATAAAGCTTATAAAATATGTGAGGAACTGTTTGCAAGTTTCATCGCCAGGAACGCATTGCTCCTGCTAAGTTTAATTAGTGCATTGTTAATTTTTTTATTATTTTATTTTATTGGGTTATTTTACGACGCTGTTTCAACATCTAGGTTATTTAGCGTCTGAATGATATGAAGGTGATAATGCCGGTGAAATGAGTCCGAGGTCCAGTACCGAAAGTTACCCAGCAAGCATTGTTAATTATGAACACTAAAATCTTGTTGTCATCATTGTCTGAACCATATTGCAGGAAGTGCTCACCTCTTGTCATGTGGTTCCAGAACTACACATTCCTATAAAGGTGTAGCATTACTGGTCGATTGCTATTTTGTTGTCTCTTTACCATTGTCAATAACGCTTGCCTCTCTGGAAGGAGGACTAGTGTTTTCTCGTTTTGAACATTGCTATCTCCTTGACGGTTTATCGCAGTAGGTGTTCATTCGGAAGTTCCTCTGCCCTTCTTTTAATTCCCGCAGCTGTCCTTACCTGAATTTCAGCAGACATGGCTTCATGCCCATATCGTCCAACTTTACACACTTTGATTCAACATCTAATTGGGGGATTTAGTGAACAGCTGTTTTCAGAACATGGGAGAAGTAATAGTAGAGGAAGAAGAATAAAATGCATAATATTTGCTGATGATATGGCGTTGTTAGCAGAAGAGGAGAGGGCACTAAGGGATATGCTACTGGAGCTGAGTGACAGCTGTGAACAGTATGGAATAAAGATAAATGCCAACAAGACGAAGAGCATGGTCATAGGAAGAAAAATAAAGAAGATAAACTTACGAATTATAAATGAGGCAGCAGAGCAAGTGGACAGCTTCAAATACTTGGGATGTACTATAAGCAGTAACATAAGCTACTGCAAAGAAGTCGAAAGGAGAATAACAATGGCAAAGGAAGCATTTAATAGAAAAAAAAACATCTTCTGCAGATCTCTGGAGAAAGAACTAAGGAAGAGACTAGTGAAGTGCTTTGTGTGGAGTGTGGAATTTTATGGGGCAGATAAATGGGCATTATGACGAAGTGAAGAGAAGCGACTAGAAGTATTTGAAATGTAGATATGGAGAAGGATGAAGCGTGTAAAGTGGACAGACAGAATAAGAAACGAAGCTGTGTTGGAAAAAGTGGATGAAGGAAGAATGATGCGGAAACTGATCAGAAAGAGGAAAAAGAATTGGCTGGGTCACTGGTTGAGAAGAAACTGCCTTCTGAAGGATGCACTGGAAGGAATGGTGATCGGGAGAAGAGTTCGGGATAGAAGAAGATATCATGTGACATTAAGATATACGGATCATATGAGGAGACAAATAGGAAGGCAGAAATAGAAAAGACTGGAGAAAGCTGGGTTTGCAGTGAAATACCAGCCCTTGGGCAGAACACTTTGAATGAATTCCTCTTATACTCCGTATATATATAATGTACTCGTATATGTTACGATTACATTTCTTTTTCTGCTTCATACAACCTACCCAGGGCTATCATGCAACTACGATATTGCAAACTGCGATGTTTCAGAATGAACAAATAAAGCCAGAAGGTAACTTTGCCATCATAACCCTTTCATGGAATATTGCGCTCTACATGCTAACTTATTCTACCTAGAAGCAAACAGATTAATTCCGTTTGCGGTACCGACTGTTCTCAGTGCAGTTGCTTCATCGTATAGATCTCGAGTTTATTTCCATAAGCTGTTAGAGAAAAAAACTCCACAATCAGTGAAAAGGTTTTCTACTGAAAATATGAGATACTTTCAGTTTATGTGAAAATGTAATCGATTATATTACTTCAACCATTTAGTTAGCTGGTCTATTACTCAGTTACTTTCAGTCTGTCGCTTAGTCCATTAATTCACTTCCGTCAGTCAGCGAGTAAGTCATTAAGTTGCCATTGTTGTCAGTCATTTAGTACATTATTTAACTTCATTCATTCATTCATTCATTCATTCATTCATTCATTCATTCATTCATTCATTCATTCATTCATTCATTCATTCTTTCTTTGAGTTAGTAATGAAGTCCTATCATTCAGTTAATTATTCGGTCATCCAATCACTTCAGTCATATTCTCAATCTAGTAATTCGTTACACAATCAATCCGTTTTCGTCATTCAGTAAGTCAGAAGCTTATCAAAATATCGGTAGGGAAGACTGTTTCAAACACCGTCGTAGCTCATGTGAATGTCAGGTAATCTGTGGCGAATCCTCGGCCATCTCGACAAATAATATCTCGCTATTATCAATTCCATCGACGCTAAATAAGCAAGTATTTGATGTTAAATAACTAAGTAAAAAAAGAACTTTCATATTAGAACACAAGACAATAATAAAACTGACTAGAAATGCTTACTTCTGAGCATTCTGTTTGTATGTAAATAGACACGGAATTTCATCATTAACATCATATTAACGAGTATTATGTAGGTGTTTAAAGAAAAAGGAAACTTTGTCAGCATTTCAAACATTCAAATGTTACGTTATATATCGTAAGAGTCTGGCGGAAATAGCAACTGAATGACTTACCTCCTGACTGGCTGGCTGAAGTAACTTAATCGATTAAATGAGAGTCTGACGGAAATACCAACTGAATGACTGACCTACTGACTGGCTAGCTGAAGTAACTTAAGGGGACACGCTACTGAGATTTCTAATTTCCACAATTTTGATTGTAAGTTTTTGAAATTTTAAAATCGAATAGATGTTGATGAGTTACATGTGCATAATTATTTTCAAAATTTTATGTTGAATAATGTACTCGGAAAAAAATAAGATATAAAAAACTGTTTATAATTTTAGTAAACAAATATCTGGGTCTCATATAAAGATAATTTGTTTCTTAAACTTTTAAAATGATGCTAAGACTACCTACAATGAAATGGTGCATGGGTTTGTTCCTAGTCAATACAGTTCATCAGTAAAAAAAATAACTTTTAAGATTGACCAAAATTGACGAAAACTCAGTAGCGTGTGCCCTTAATCGACTAAATGACAGTCTGATGGAAACAGCAACTGAATGACTGGATGAAGTAATTTAATCGACTAAATGAGAATTTGACGGAAATAACAACTGAATGACTGACCTACTGACTGGCTGGATGAAGTAATTGAATCGACTAAATGAGAGTCTGGCGGAAATAGAACTGAATTACTGACCTACTGACTGGCTGGCTGAAGTAATTGAATCGACTAAATGAGAGTCTGACTGAAATAGCAACTGAATGATTGACCTACTGACTGGCTGGATGAAGTAATTTAATCGACTAAATGAGAGTCTGGCAGAAATAGCAACTGAATTACTTACCTACTGACTGACTGGCTGAAGTAATTTAATCGACTAAACGAGAGTCTGGCTGAAATGGCAACTGAATGACTGACCTACTGACTGGCTGGATGAAGTAATTTAATCGACTAAATGAGAATGTGACGGAAATAGCAATTGAATGACTGACCTATTGACTGATGGAAATGAATTAATGTTCAAAATGTCAGGCTAACTGAAGTAGTAACTTAATGACTGACTAAAGTGAATTAGCGGACAAAATGAGAGACTAACTGAAATAGTGATTGAATGATTGACTTAGTGGACTGTATAACTGTATACCTGATTGATTTACTGACTGACTGACTGGCTGAAGTTTCTAGACTGGACTACTAACTGACAAACACATCGATTGTCTATGTGATTGGGTTGAGTGATGTATTGAAAGACTGACTGAAATAATATGATTGACATGTATGGTCGACGTGACTGATTGACTAAATGATTGATAGATTAGTTGACAAATTGATTCACTCACACTCCATTCCCTAAACCTATGAACACTACTAGCAGATGACGAAAGTCGATGATCGATCGAGGCGTCGAAATGAACTGTGCGTATTGCGACACAGAGTCGAGGGACATGTATTCCTCTGTGTTTGTTATTGAAATCCAGGGGCCTGCTCACGCGAGTAAAGAACAATTTTCCACGCAGGCAGAAAGCGATACATTAAAATTCAATGCGCGCCACGATTACAGGGGCTGTTCGCAATTGTGTTGTAATTGGGACTGCCACCACTTTATTAGGCCTCGTGTATGTCTTGCGGGGCGGCCATTAAACAGACGCCCGCCGTAATGAACGCTCTGCGAACGCCAGCTTTTAATTCGCACCTCGACTATTTTATGGCCTTCCCCATGCACGCATCCCTCCCTGCAATCAGGTGGGTTTATGTCTTCCTCATGTCTGTAATATTACTCTCGCAACGTGGGCACAAAAATTAGCAATTTCGAGCTTAGTGACTGTGCAGTAGTCGATCCAACGACAGCGAAAACGTGTTTCATCCGGGCAGAACTTTGGTGGGGAGATCCAAACACTTAAATTTAACGCATCGTGAGCTCAATTGTACGCCAGACAACAGTGACCAAGGGATGGGTTTAGTACTACCCGCGGCGGCTGCAGATGATGTTGATAGGTTTTCTGAAGTATAATACCGTTCGCGATTTATGTTCAATATAGATCGTTCTCGGTGCTAAAGTGATATCCCTGCTTGACGCTAGTTCTCAGATTTATTAAACAGAAATTGTGAGCGCACAATACTTATACTACGCAGTGCCATCATCATCATCATCATCATCATCATCATCATCATCAGAAAATTTCACATGATTTTGAGTACCTACATGACTCCCTTTCCATTTAAAATTTCAAAGTTGCATTCAAAATGGCAGCTTTTGAGATAGCTGAGGGCTAGAATCGATTGTGTCATTGGTAGAGCATTTGGTCTTACAAATACTGGTAATAATTACAGTAATTGAAAATCAAGCTTATGGAAGATATTTATATGGTTCCAGACTTTTGATTCACTGTGTATATTGTAGGCTACGTGTCTATTATAACATTAATATTACATTAAATACCTTACTCTATGCCGATGATCAAGTCATAATTTCCAATTCAGAGGATAATTTACAAAGAGGATTATATACATTAAATAAAATATTAAAAGATTTTGGGATGGAAATTTCAGCACAAAAATCAAAAGTAATGGCATTTTTAGGAGAAGACCCAGTCAGAAGTAAGATAATACAAAATAACCAATGCCTCGAACAAGTACAAAATTTCAGTTATCTGTGTTGTGAAATATCTTATCAAAATGAAAAAGATGTGAACAAGAAAATTACCAAATTTATACAAATTCTAGGTATAATAAACAATACATTAAAAGCTAAATTAGTACAAAAATCTACAAGAATAAAAATATATAATACACTAGCATTACCCTCCCTTTCATACGGAAGCGAGATTTGGACATTAAAGAAAAAAGACATGAACAGAATCAAAGCAACGGAAATGAAATTTTTCAGGAGGACAGCAGGATATACTCTTTTAGACCGAAAAAGGAATGAAGAAATTTGAGAACAATTAGAAGTAGAGTCAATAGAAGAAAAAACCAGCAGATACAAATTCAGTTGGCTAGATCATGTAAGAAGAATGGAAAATTCAAGAATCCCAAAAATTATGATGTAGTATAAACCTAAAGGACATCGTCGACCAGGAAGACCTTTTAGAAGACTGCTAGATGGGGCCGAAATAGGTCTACAGAGGCCTAATTCGTGAAGGATGATGATGATGATATTACAGAATTTTTGATTACAAATCAAAGGGGTGATAGCACACGTTTGTAGCTGCTCTCGATACAGAGATGTTACTTCGGCGCACTCATGCTCGTAGAGAGGGGAGATGGCGTCACTAGGCGTGGTCACAAGTTACATTGGTTCATGGTCTAACTATTAATACCATTAGCATTCGACTGTGGCCCATAGCGTTGTTGCAGTAAGCAATTAAATTTCTGCCATTTTTGTTTCACCACATCTCGGAACGGGTAACCATATTCGGTGCGGAGAAAGACGTATTTTACGTCAAAACCAGGCTTATTGATTTTAAGAAGAGAATTGAAAGTTGAAAATTACAAAAAAAAAAAATATCAGCTTTCTAACATCTTTCGCCTTGTCTTCTGCTGATCAAACTGATCATGATTGTTTTATAAGTCCATTTCCTCCAAAATGTTACCCTCTGTGGAGATAATAACTAGTGTTTATGCACAGATAATTTTAAAGTCTTCTCAGCTATGCTTCGCCAGGCAGTTTGACGCTGACAACAAAATAAGGAAAGTAATGCCAAAGGTTGGGCAAATTTGCTGTAATCAATGTTGCTTCCTGATTACAAAATGTTAAAAGTTTTTCGAAATTAAACATTATTGTTGTGGTCACAAAATACTTAAGTTATTGAAAATAGAGTTAAGGTCCATATTTTGTGTTAAAAATAATACACAGTACAAACTAGAGTTGCAGACACTCAAGTATTTCCCAAAATCTTCCGTATTTGACCTTAATTTTAATAGCCCCTGGCTCAAGCATTTTTCTTCTCTTCGATCTTTTTCTCACTTATTTTACATAATGAAAATAATAAAAACCTTTAATTGTTCCAGACTGCAGAGATGCATTAAAATGTGTGGCCTTTGTAGAAGGTAATGATTTCCAAAATTGGGCTTCAGTGCTCACAATTTTAAAATTAATCTTAATGTTACAAATTAAATACAAAAAATGGTGGGTTTTATTCCAAGCATACCAGGTGAGAATCCTCATACACAGGGAGTGTTTTCTCTCATGAACAGTGAGTAAGCAGATGTTTGATTTTTTTTAAATTTTAGTACCTTATTTTACGACGCTTTATGAACATCTTAGGTTATTTAGCGTCTGAATGAGATGAAGTTGATAATGCCGATGAAATGAGTCCAGGGTCCAACACCGAAAGTTACCCAACATTTGCTCATATTGGGTTGAGGGAGAACCCCGGAAAAAACCTCAACCAGGTAACTTGCTCCGACCGGGAATCGAACCCGGGCCACCTGGTTTCGCGGCTAGACGCGCTAATCGTTACTCCACAGGTGTGGACCAGATGTTCGAAACAGGAGCATGACACATCAGATGTGTTCTGATTTGATTAGATTCTAATCAAATCAGAACTGCAAAACGAAATCAGCTTCAACTACTCACGCACGGAATTTTGACAATTTTGTTTATAAGTAAAATTTTCCGCGAGTTACATTTACCTTAAAAAAAGTTGAAATTACCTGTAAATTCCCACTAATCCATTTAACATTTGTAAATGTTTAGATTATTGGATAGGTATATTGTTTTCATTTACCTATTCATGTAGTGCTGCAAATGAATGATGGATGCTATCTGCATTTAAAACAAATTATTATAAACAATTATAAACTTATTTGGATGGATGGATGGATTTTCTTAACTACTAAGGTAGACGCCTTGACCCGGTGGTAGTTACAGAAATATAAAAGTATGAAGACAAGGTATAATGACACAAAACTAAAGGAACATAGAGTAGGAATATAAACAAAATAAATCAACTACAGTAAATAATTGAACGAACAAGATAACATAGAATCAAAATCTATAAAAAGATACACTACTATATACACTCTTCACTACTAACATTTTCAACATCATCTGTAGGCTACATTCCCTAATCAGTACACATTAACTGCTCATTACTCGTCACTAAAATTTATTTAACTGGATCTTGTTTGGCCAAGCACCTGCATAGAATTGGAATATATCAGTCCCCTAACTGCCCATTGTGCAACTCAAATCAAGAAATGGATTCGGAACACCTCAAAATCTGTGCTTCAGTGGCTGACCACGACAATATCTTTGAAAAATATTGGAATGCAAGAGGTCAAATGACATTATTGTCAAACGTCTGGCATTAGAAGACAACAACAACATTTAACTGGCTCTGTTGCTCACTGCACTTTCACTACAACTTATTGCACATACACTATTAGCACAGTATAGGTATTCATACAATAAGGAAACTTCGCCACTTTTTCTGCCAGCCAGACATGCGCTCTCATACAGCTAGCGATCCAAGCGGCAAGTAACTAACCATTGTCATACCGTCCAGTCATTGTCGTCATCATCATAACGATAATTATCATCAAAAAGGTATGTTAATTCAAAATTGGGCCAATCTTTATAATATAAAATGAAGTAGCCTACACGTGAAACATCATTTTCGAGGGACGACAATGGCTGCCATATTGATCTGTAGGTCACGTAGAGATGAATGTTGCTGGATGGAATTACGGCGACCCGTAGCCGTTAAATCAGATCGCAATTACGGAGCTGCGAGTGGAATAACCGCCGTTTATTAAGTGTAGAGGTGAGAACACGGCGGATAATCAAAACTTGATAATACGAGCGAACTCAGGAATTGCTTCCTGACTGCCGATAAAACTTGCAGCTCCCGATTCATAATCACTTTCCGCTCGTTGTCAATACCCACAATTCACGCTAAAGTGGCTTATCTCTTGTGCTTCAGTCCAATAACAGTTGGCAGCAAAAATAATCACTTTTTGTTCGTTTCATGTGAAGGTAGCAATTCTGTCAGTGTTTCAGTTGTAAATTTCTCTTCCTCTCTGCTTTTCCCCCTTACTTTTTTTTAATTGTCTGTTCTACATTTTATCCATTGCTACATTTCATTGGTTGTATAATTTTTTTATATTTACTTTCAATCTTTTTTCCTCTTATCCTTGTTTGGTTCTTTCTTCCTCTGCTCGTTCTTCGTTTTTGACTATCTCTTCGTCCACTTCTTTTTCTTCTTAATCTCGTCTGATCATAATTTTCCTTTTCTCCTTATATCGTTCATTTACGTTTTTCTTCAATGTTTTCCTTCTTTCAGTCTCTCTTTATTTCTCTCTTCTTATCAGTTGTCTGTTTTCCTCGTTTCTTATTTTCTTACTTTATGACTTCTTTTTCCTTTTCTTATTTGAGTAATTCGTTTTTTTTCTTTTTATCCTCGTTCTCTTCTTTGTTTCTTCATTTTTATTCTTCTTTCTTGCATTCAACTCTTTACTCTTTCTTTTTTCAGTATTTTCTTTGATCCGCTTTTCATATTTCTTTTGCCTTCCATTACTTCCACCTTTTATCATTGATTTTCTTTTTCTCCCAGCAAGCTTTCTTTGTTGTTTGATTCTTTCTTTCTTTCTTTCTTTCTTTCTTTCTTTCTCTCTTCTCTCCGACCTTTCATTTCTTATTTATTCTGTGTCCTTTGTTTTCTTTCCTATTCCTCATTGCATAATTTTACTGTTTGCTCTCACACATTTTGTTACTGACACTTTAACAGTCATGTTTCGTAAACGTCAACACATCCTTCACACTCTGCTTTCACCATACACTTTATAACCTATTTTCAGTGTCGAAGAGCTCACCAACTTCCGCACTCGTGGTTAATGTGTTTCCTATAACGAAATTAGTATGCCGCCTTTCAAGCTATAACCCTTTGAAACACTGCGCTACTCTACGACTAATGGCGATTATTATTAATGTATGAATGAAAAGGAGTCCAACACATCATTTCCTACCTGTGTAACTCTTCTGTAACTCCTAAACCCCTAAACCAGTCAATTGCTAAGTAGGCATTTAGGATTGGAATCTCTGTTCCCTTTTTATATATGTATATTCTACAATGTGTATACAAAGTACACATACATACATACATACATACATACATACATACATACATACATACATACATACATACATACATACATACATACATACATACATACATACATACATACATACATACATACATACATACATAGCCTACATGTGTGTGCATAGTGTATATACTGCGTCTTACTGAATGAGCTTTTGCGACAGATGTACACCCAAAATACCAGATCACGTACTTGTGAAAGTGTGATTGTGAATACTAGGCCTACATCATTTTGTGTTAACTACTCATACAAATAATGCATCTCACTGCTAATATACAGGGTGAAAAGTAATTAAACCAACAAACTCCGGGAGGTTGCATGGTACACCAAAACAATACGACGACATGGTAAATGTTTAACGGAGCGGGAAATGTAGTATAATAGAGCCTTACGTTAACCCTTTCTTACCTATAGATGCCATATGGCAATAATTAACTTTATAGCTTTTATATACTTGTGTGTTACATATGAAGGTAAATTTTGCTGGATAACTTCTATTTCAATACATTTTCATCAATGTAGTTTTGTTTTAAATGTTGCCACTCCCGTAACTTGGTCCTAATACTGCTATTTGTTTCAACATGGATTGCTTGTAAATTTAATTTGGGTTAGAAGGGTTAAAGGAATACGTGCAGCGATCCCTTACGATTCTTTCCGAAGTTTTGTGAACTTGAATATCACCAAATACTTCACTATACTGACGACAATATATCGTTAGCCGTTTAACGGGCGACGAGGGTGCAAAAACTCTCTAATATGGCGCCGTTAAACCGGTAACTGCCCACATAGCGATGATTCAGCGCGTCAGCTTTTGGTAATAAAATCTCGCGACTATACATTACAGATGTAAGTCATTGACTTGTCTCACATTAAGTGCTAGAACTGGCAACTGTCCTCTTTAATGCATATTTCACATTTTTCGTAAAGATTTCTAGACACACGCTGAATTTGATCTCTGTTCATAGAATTGAACCCTAAGCACATAGTCCATTTTATTCAATTTATGAACAACTGTTGTCTTATAGACGCTTTAGTTTTAACAATTTCGTCGCTTTCCAAGCTGATGTCTTGGATACATCTGTCTGTAGAGATAATTTTCTTGATTATTTCGTGGGAGATTGTAAATATGGACTTATTTCAAACTGAAGTAAGTGACATAACACATATTTTGAGAAAAAAAAAACAGAGTTAACTCTGTAGACTTCCAGCAACTTAATACTTGAAATTTTAAAATTGTTCTGAGCTCAGAATATTCATGTCTTTTAAAAATCTTTAGCATTAATCAAAACAGTTCAAGCACATCATCACATTCAGCAACCTTGTGCTTAAAATTAAATTTTGACATAGTTCACTTTGACATAAGATTTCAGATATGTTTTGAAAAGATTAACAATCATACAAACTAATGTAGCTGCAAATATTACTGTTATAATAAACAACTGTTTCAAGCCATGGAACTCACACTGGCAGCATTTTTAATGTAGAAAAACACTGCATATATATTATAAAAATGTAGTCCTGTTTCATAAGAAAAATAGTTTAATCACTGTCTTAGTTTCCTTTCCAGTCAGGTCCAAAGAAACACATTGTTTCATTTTCTTCTGAAAAAAAAAAAGACACAACCTGATTCAATTAATTAGTTGGTAAGAAGGTACTACCATTACATATTTATCCCTTTCAAATTAAGCGAAGGAATTGTTAAATGAATATGGAAAAAATATATCAGATGTCTTATGTCAAAGTGAACTATTTCCATTTCCCGACGTACCTATACAGACATGACAAGGAAATTTTGTTTGTGGACGAGGAAGTTAATTTTAGATGGTGTTTTTGGTTGGCAACAATGAGTATTTTTTAATTTATGATTTCTGAAGCATGCGCAGTGACAGTTTGTGTACATAGTTCACTCTGGCACAAGTAAAATGAAACATAACCTCGCACAAGACCATAATGAAAACTATGTTTATATTTTCTATCATTACTCGTACATTGTGCTAACCTTCAGAAGACATTGTCTCATAGTCACCTGGATTATAAACATCAGACGAACTTGAACTAAAAGGATCTTCTTTTTCAAAATCACTCTCAGGACATTTATAACTCGTTTTACGACAACTTCTTAACGCGGGAACTATCTCCAAGAGACGCCATTTTTACCATTATATAGTTCGGTTTGGAATAAGGAAAGTAACTCTACCAAACTTATCCTAAAAAAAACTGTAGTTGATTAACATACGACAGAGGTCAGAAATCACTTAGTTCACTTTGGCAGAACAAAATAATTTGATTTTCGTATAACTCTTATAATATCGCGATTTTTTTTTATAAAAATGTCTCTTAGTTTACTTTGGCATAAGACCATCCTGTTCTAGTCTGTAGTCTTCGTCATCGAATTTTTCCTCAGAATGAGATTTATTCATCTTTTCTATTTAAAATGAGCCGTTTCCTCTCACTTTTTTCCACTAAATTTTAGATTGTTCAATAAGATTATTGTTGAATGTCAGGATAATTCCGTAGAAATATAACACGACACTATTTTAAGATTTTTTTTCGTAATATAACTATCATAAATGAAGACTATGGGCCGTATTCATAGACATTCTTAGCGCGGGCTTCCGGTGGATGATCAGGGAACTAACGCTTTTCGTATTCATAAACTAGTGTTATCGATAAGATATGATATGAATCCTGTACAAGTAACCAGTCGATAACCGGGGCTAGTTTAGCACGCTCGTAGTGTCTATGAATAGCACCCTAAATGTTCTAATGTGTATTGCATTGCCACGAACTAAATTTAACTCCACCGAATGGAAGTCAACTACATACTAATGCTCTAATCTTGACGTCTCTTCAGCCTGTATTATCTGTCCATCCTACGCAACACAAAACCTTCCCACGCTCGATTCATGGGTAAATATATACATTACTTCACACATTCTGCATAAACAGTTAAAACCATTAGCAGTCCAGGTCACTTCGCGTGGTGTGCCATTCTTTAAGTTGTGTGTTTTTTAAGGTAGTTAACAGGACTCGTGTACTAGGTAGTGAGGGGGCGTACTCCTCACAGACGTGACTGGCAGTGCTACGTGACGTAATATTTTAAGTAAGGACACTTGCGTCCGCTCAGGCCAACAGAACCTCTCATTTTCTACGTCAACACTCCTACACGCCTCCGGGCTGCTTTTGTTTCCTTACACAGGGGAAATAATTTACCTGTTGCATTATGTAAACGGAAAGCTGGTGTTTTCTTCACAGTTCCCAAAGCATTCTCCCACGGTATTTATGCATTATTTCTGCAATACACAAGAATAGAGGAAATAGATTATTGTGATGTAAGAAATCTTTTTTCTAAAAGTATTATGATCATTTGCTAGCAACGGAAATGGACTATTGTAGAAGATTGTAAGTCATATCCAGGCAAGATAAAATTATAAATGAACAGTGATTAACTTTTCAACTTCTTTACTGTGTTAATTTTTAGGAAATTACTTGGCTGATTAGTTTCGGAGTGCTGTTCTTCATTGTCCAAAGCCTAGTTTTTGGTCTAAGCTTGGACAAGGAAGAACAACACTTAGAAACTAGTCAGCCAGGTGATTTCCTGAAAATGAATACAGTAAAAAGTCGATAAATAAGTCTTAAAGGTGTATAGAACAATGAAGTTCTGAATGAGAGATAAAATGAAAACAAAAACTTTATCATCATCATCATCATCATCATCATCATCATCATCATCATCATCATCGTCGTCGTCGTCGTCGTCAAAGTATCTTCACGATTTACAATCTTAACGAGGACCTTGAATCTATATCTGCATGGGCTAGAAAGTTTGGTTTGACTCTCAATGCAAGAAAATCACAAGCAATCCTAGTGGGACATCAACGTCTATTATGCAACATTACTCTTGCTCTTCCAGTCGAGTTAAACGACACAATAATCCCTTTTGCTTCCTGTGTTAAAAACCTTGGAGTTTACTTTGATACTCATTTAAACTGGAATAACCAAGTAACCCATATTACCAAAAAGTGCTTTCCATACTACATTCCTTAAACAGCATTCGAAAATTCCTTCCGCTATCACTCAAGAAAATATTAATGGAAACACTAGTAATGCTCCACTTCGATTATTGTGATTTTCTACTGACTGACCTCAATGTCAACCAGTCGCAAAAATTACAACGTGTTCATAATTCTTGTGTTCGCTTCGTCTGCGATGTCCGTCGCGCTGACCACATTACCCCATCCTTCCAAACTCTAAACTGGCTACGGCTTAACGAACGTAGAAATTTTCATTCTCTTGTTCTCATTTTCCAAGTCCTTCACACTTCTACTTCTACCTACCTTGCCTCCCGTTTCAGTTACCTGTCATCATATCATAATCTCTTCACACTCACGGAAAATAGCCGCATACTAGCCATACCAACACATAAGACATCATCGTATTCATCATCGTATTCATCCTCATACTCAATATCGCTCTCGCGCTTGTGGAATACCCTACCCAGTGACATCAGAGACTGTCGGAATTTAGTAGCGTTCAAAAGCAAGCTTATTAAGCATTTTCTTACTGCGTAGAATAGGTTTAATTTTTACTTAATTAATAAAAAAAATGTTTCTCTCTTCTTAACTTTTACAATAAACTGTCTAGCTTTTATTAATCAGTTAATCTTTTAGTAAGCTTACTTTGATTTTTATTGTATTTGTAAATTTAATATTAATTGTAATTATAATTGTAATTGTATTCTTAATACTGTAGTTGTAATCCTTTGGTAGAGGGGAAGAGAAGGCCTGATGGCCTTATCTCTACCAGGTTAAATAAATAAATAAATAAATAAATAAATAAATAAATAATAAAAATAAGTAAATAAACTTAACCTGTTCTGTCTTCAGAGATGAGGTGTCAAAGCCGATTTTTCTAGAGCTCTTCTTGTTGGTTTGTAAGTAGATAAGAATTATGTGTTAGTCTACTATGGTTTATTTTTCTTATACGGATCCTTAAGTTATTTTGCTTCATTATGTATCTGAGCTGTTGAAATCTGAGTTATTCTCTGTAGTTTTCATTCGTTCATTCATTCATTCATTCACTCATTCACTCATTCACTCATTTATTTATTTATTTATTTATTTATTTATTTATTTATTTATTTATTTATTTATTTATTTATTTATTTATTTACTTGCTTACTTACTTACTTATTTAAGTGTGTACGAATTAAATTGATAAAACAAAAAGTTTCTAGCCACTACCGTGAGAGCCAGGCTCGTGTACGGTGTGGTCTTAGCCAATAATATAACATTAAATTTACAAAGACAGTTTACTAAATGAAGTAATTAACTTAATTCAAGCCGATAAATAACACACAAGAGCAAAAAAAAGAAGAAAGAGAAAAAGAGAGAAAAAATACATTTAATATATATTTACAATCAGACAAAAGTCAGTGATATTCAATAAAAACATTAATATAGTCGACAGAAATAAAAAGGTAAAAAATACACACATTTGATAGTATTATAGATCATGAATAATTTTATAAATTTCTTTTTTAAAAGGTTCAATTTTAAAATATTTCAAATTTGGAAAATGGTATGTAATTTTATTATGAAGTCTTGGGCCGAAACTAGTTTTTGTGAAGAGATTGGATTGTAACTAAAAAAATTAACAGCGTCGCGTGGACATGTTAAGGCAGTGATGGGCAGATCCCGCACCGTGTGTATGGGCTATACTACACTGAAACGACATCTACTATATATATTTCATGAACAATGAAACTATTCTTAGCGGAAGCGGTACCATAACAAGTGAGGATGGGTTAATGATGGAGGAGATGTTTCGATGATGCAAACAAAGTAAAATAAATCATGCAATTTTATCATTTCGAAGATCATTCAGAAGCGTTTTACGATCCACTCCAGCATATATAATAATATGGTATATTTTATAATGGCATTGTAAATGGAATTTTTGTAATAACGTTAATTAATTTTCCACAAATAACACTTTTCTCAATTTTCTATATTAAAAAATTATCACTTTCCCACAGGGGCTTCACTTGAGAACAGATAGCATCGTTAACATCACTTCTTTTAGCAATATATCAACTAACAAAAGCTCTGTTTATATATAACATTGGTTGTTTGCATATTTTAGTTCGCTTTTTAAATGTTTGCAACCGATGTTTGTCGACCACTGACTTTAGCGAGACAAAGTCAACAGCGTCTAGAGCAGGCCTGGGCATTAATAACTCGACTGAGTCACTGCAGACTATCCCTTAGCACTAAAACTGCCGGAACTAGTTTTATATTTAAACCGACGATGCGATCATTTTCACCACTTCTATTAGTATAGACACAGTACAGTGTTAAATAACAAAATAAGCAACACTTAATAATACTCCAATATTTGTTTAACTCTCCTGGAACTTCGCAATATATACAACATAACATTTTACTCAATAGAATATACTTTACTCTTTCTCTTACTCTCCTGGTAACGAGAAATCGTGCTTCTTACATTATATGATGAAGGATGAGTGGAACGGAGAAAAATTCTCTCCGGTACAGGGATTTGAACCCCGGTTTTCAGCTCTACGTGCTGACGCTTTATCCACTAAGCCACACCGGATTCCCATCCCGATGTCGGATTCAATCCTCTCAGTTTAAGTTCCATCTCTTGGGTTCCCTCTAGTGGCCTACCCTCATGCATCATAGATGTATGACAGTGGCACAATGTCCACACATGTGCAGAGGTGCACTTGTTATGAGTGACTAAGTGGCCGGAATCCGACGGAATAAGCGCCGTCTTAAATCACTAAGGGTGCTATGCATAGACATTTCGTTAGCCCGCGCTACGAGCGTGCTAAACTAGCCCCGGCTATCGACTGATTACTTGTACAGGATTCATATCATATCATATCATATCATATCATATCATATCATATCATATCATATCATATCATATCATATCATATCATATCATATCATATCATATCATATCATATCATATCATATCATATCATATCGCTAACACTGGTTTATGAATACGAAACACGTTAGTTCGCTGATCATCCATTGGAAGCCCGCGCTAAGAATGTCTATGAATATGGCCCTAAGTGATTATTTTTCGTATATCATATATTATTACGATGTACCGAAGTACATATGATATTTCCGTGCAGAAATTCTGCGTCATATCGCTGGCTCAATATTACAAGGTTCTATATCTATATCAGAAATATTACAACATGCACCCTTGTAACATTTAGCCAGCGATATGATGAAGGATGAGTGGAACGGAGAAAACTTCTCTCCGGCACCGAAATTTGAACCCAGGTTTTCAGCTCTATTCCGCTCATTATCTTTTCCTTATCATTCCGGTTGTCTTCTTGGTTTTTCAGATCGCGCCTGCGGCGTCCCTCCGGAGCTCCTAACGCTCTCGGCCGGCCTCCATGGATAATATATGCCAAAACATGGTAGTTGGTAAACCAGGAGCGGAACCCACTCCCCTCCCGACGCGAGAGGTGGCCTACACCTCAGACCGTTTGAGGGGGGAATGTGAGGGGAGGGCTGTTGGGGTAGAATGGTACACAGACTGAGAAGGATGGAGGGACTGGTCGTTGAGGTGTTGAGGGTTAGGGCGGTTCAGCGTGGGTGCGGTCGTTGGGCTACAAATCATCCCAGGGGCCCACAATTGACCTCAGGTCGCGGTGCATAGGGATGTTCCCCTCCCGGCCTCATAGAGAGAAAAAATATAAAAATAATCAACCCTAGCGGGAATCAAGCGCACATCACAAGGTCATGATATTCCGCTACTTAGCCTACAAACATCTGTTAGTTCGCAATTCACACCAGAAGTAAGACAGGACGAGATAGTCTATTTTTTATGATGATGATGATGATGTTGATGATGGTGATTAATGGTTGATGATAAAATAGAAAGAGGATTTTCTAGAAAGTATGAAATATCAAGTCATTTAAAGTAGCCATCTGACACATGGCCATCTCCTACGTGGCGAGCGTCAGCCGGAGTGTGATATGTGCCGTGTTCCACTTACGGTGGAACATTTTTATTGCATTGCAGAAAATATGACTGTGTCCGCCGGCAATATGGAATTCGGCCGACACTACGTGACACTGTTGGAAATGATTTTAATTGTACAAATGCAGTTCTGAGATTTTTATCGAATACAGAATTGGATAAGGTGATTTAGTTTTTTAATGTCGCGTTTTACTTATCCTCCGGACCCTTTACATCCGGAGGTTACATTTGTTGTTTTATATTTGATTTTATAGTGTGGACATTTCGGACTTTATACATCCGAATATTTTATTAAATTTTACTGTTTATGAAATGTGATACACAGCTTATCTCTGGTGGCCTTAGTTTTATTTTTCTATTTGTTCGTCTTGAATACCACCTAGAGTCGTAGAATTGCTTACTTTTATGATTCTGTACAAATCACCTTGTGTATACTGCATTTGTGTAACTCGTTTTACGGTGACAACGCTTTTTAGTTCTTTTAGCACTCTGATTATTGTATTATTTATGTCTTTGTTTGCTGACGCGCCCTTCTTAAACTTACTACTACTTACTACTTACTACCTACTACTACCTACTACTACTACTACTACTACTACTACTACTACTACTACTACTACTACTACAAGTTGTCTCTCAATGGATAAATGAGAATACGTCACTTCCAGGAAATGATGGAAAGATGTATGAAATCAAACCGGCAAAATGCCTAGCTATGCAGCGTAGAGACTTGTTCGTCGTATTTCGAAAAGAGGTCCATATATCCATAAATTTCTTGTAAATATAAGGTAGGCCTGAGAATTTGTTACCTATACAATTTTAATTTAATTAATGTGATACAATTGTGCAAGAATTATTGTATTATTGTGGGGCTGTTTCTGTGCATGCAGATCTAGTGAATACACTGTCTCCATACATAAATGCAAGTTGTCTTTCTCAGTTCTTCTGTATTTTTCTTCTTAAAGGAAATGCCTTGTAAGCCAGAAATAATAGCCTTCCGCGATGCACTCAAACTGGAATATTCTTTTGTTTTGTTTGTGCAGAGAAATAAATATTGTGGGACCTGTTCTCTAGCTTGGCATGAGATGCTGAAAGCCTTTGGACATCGATAACAAGCGAGATTTCCACGTACTCCGAAGTGACAAAAACCGCGAGTGTAAACTTTCATTTCAAGTCTTCTCGCCAGACCACTCTAAAGTCTTATGTTTCTTACACGGCTCGAGGGATATTTCATATAATAGAGTGTTCCAAGAACTCATGTAGATCGAACTCCATATTCTGTATTAGAGGAATATTACATATAAAAGTATGATCAACTTAGAGATATAGAGTGGAACATGTGTGTGTTTCCAGATTCATCAAAACAATTTCATTATATTTTTTCTAGCGGATAGAACATGGGTGTCCAAACGCTTATAGAACCAGGAGATATTGCATGTCAAGTATGCTCTGCTAAGGTCAATACCTTTCCATATAGAATACGAAAAACGACCTAGGGGAGAGGATGGTATTTTTTAAAACTTTTTCTTATTTGGTGGAAAATATTATTTTTTGTATCTAGAGAGCTCATAGCTGTGGCAACTCAACCAAATAAAAATATTTGAAAAAAAAAATTATTTGGAGGCCCAAATTTGAAAAAAAATATACCCAATTCAGGATTGTACTAAAACCGATATATCTAAACCGTTTTTAAAACGATAGATTCAAACAGTTTTTTGCAATGTGTTTGCAAAAGCATGTTCTACAAACTGTCTGTAACAGAATTTTGATATTAGTCCCTACGTTTGTAAAATAAACAATTAAAATTTAATAACAGTTTTCTGATTTCCTTTCTTGCAAACAAACGGACGTATTTTTTAAATGAAATCAATTAACAAAATTCTGTTACAGAGAAAAGTTTCCTAATAGTCTAAAGAATGTGTGTTCTAAGTTTCATGCATGTATCTTTAATAGTTCAGAAATTATATCCATTTTTGTCTGGCAATGTAGCAAAAAAAGAATGAAGTTACTGGAAACCGATAAAAGCGGGCGCGTGATTTAAAAATCCATAGCGAAGGAAGTTTAAAAATGGCGTCTCAACATCCGATAAGGGCACAAATACCCACAAAATGTTATGCAATGCATTCCACACACATCAAAGGGTATTTTAAAGAAAACAATTTTTTTTAAATTTAATTTACCGGAAACAACAATAAAAGTGGGCGAGTGATTTAAAAATCCATGACGCAGGAAGTTTAAAAATGGCGATTCAACATCCGATAAGGGCACAAATGCCCACAAAATGTTATGCTATGCATTCCACACATATCACAGAGTATTTTAAAGATTTTTTTTTTTTTAAATTTTACTCATTTTTCACCAAAAAATACCATCCTCTCCCCTTAGAGAATAAGCGCTACGGGTTGCTTATGTCAGGTGTTACCACGTACGAGTTACAATTGGGCATCTATGGGGTAGAAGTTCATTTTACTTTGTTTTCCAGCCTGTTTCTACTTATTACCTTTTTATTCTTTATCTTCTTCCATTCATTCACTCATTCATTTCTCTAATGTTTCCTGTTGTTGTTGTTGCTGCTGCTGTTGTTGTTGTTGTTGTTGGTAAACTGTGTAGGCATTTAACAATGAAATCATTCGCCGTCTTGCACGCCAGTATTTTCGTACGATGTCATCTTCTTGTAGCAATGCTGTGCATCTTTTGATGTGTTCCATGTTCATCTCTTCATTAGCATCACGAAATACACAGACGGCTGTATAGGAAATGCCATGCCTATCCTGTGCAGGTGGCTTGCTAAATCATCTGTTTTCAGCTGTACATCGCAATAGTAGATTTAGTTGGCATATTTATTCGTCCTTTGTATCTCCCTTTTTCCTTTTATTCGCTCCCTTGTTTTCAATTCTGTCCCCTTGCCATCTTCATTGGTCGAGCGGTATTCACCATTAGGCTACATCCGATGTGCTTGAGCTTAACTCAGCCGAAGATGATGGATTTTAACACAGATAAAGGGTTTAATCATGACTTGCTCTGGAAAGAAGCAAAATTGAAAGATTGTATATGTATATTATGTATATCGTAGTATCATAGATTTAAGGGTTTTAAAGGAACTGTATTTCAGAATAAGGGCGCTCCGGACAAAATCTGCAGGTATTTTCGTCTCACTGTCAGGATTCAACTATGGTAATCATCATTCTCGCCTACCATCACGTCATGTCACTGATGCTGGATATCTGCAGTGAAAAGCATCTTAGAATAAGATAGTAATAATTATAATTGCATTCATTACCAATATTAGTTGATATATACTGTATTCCCTTTTATAGGATCCAGATGTGTCTCTTAATTTGTGATTGCTCTATGTTCTATCATTCAAAATTATTGTTCCGATTTTAATATGGTTTACTTAGGAAAGTATGTAAGGTGCAGGAATGTAGTTACTCTTAATAGAGAGCTGATATCTCTTAGATTACATTAAGCGTATGGCTACGATGTGCGCATTCGCTGGCTATTGTTGTGAAAAATTCCTGTTAGGAAATAGCACTTTCGAAATCTCAGAGATTTTTTTGTGTCCTGAATTTCGCAACTCACTGTTCTGTTGTGACGCAGGAAGAGAAATACGAGTTAATTTTTCAGCTAGATGGTGCACCACCTCACTTCCAACATCATATACGTGAATATCTCAACGAGAATTTTCCTCAGCGTTGTGTTGTTCGTTGCTCTATCGAAGACCAAAACTTGATGAGGTGGCCTACGTACGCATCTGACCTAATCTCCTGAGATTTTTTCCTATGGGATTATGAAAAGGACAGTGTTTATATTTCTTCTTTAGCTTATAACCTATGGCGTTGGATCATAGCTGCGGTGCAGGCGATAGATGGTAACACGCTGCGCAGTCTGGGAGGTATTGGAATATCGCCTAGATATGTGCCATGTTACCAAACGTTCACACATTGAGAGCTTCTAAAGAACCAAACAAAACTTGGAGAGATTACTTGTTTATTGATACTTATTGCGTTGCTATAGGATTAACAGTTACAGTGGTATAATATTGTAAAATCGGAGAACAATTTTGGACCACGATATATTGTATTGTATTAGTACATGATCGATCCCGGGCCAGATCGATGGATTTAAGTGTGCTTAAATGCGACAGGCTCATGTCAGTGCATGTAAAAGAATTCCTTCGGGACAAAATTTCGGCACGCCGGCGACGCTGATGTAACGTCGGCAGTTGCGAGCGTCGTTAAAAAGACACAATTAAAATTAATACATGATTTTTTCAGCGAAGTGGTCAATTTAACATATCGAATTTACGAAGTGTCAGATTTTTATTCTGTTGAATTGCCATGCATCTGCGCCGGACACTTTAACCTCTACCTTCATCTTACACATAATGCCAACTTGTGAGTGAAGTAATGACATTTTCCTAGCTCTAATTGTATTTTGTTTGTTTCAGGTAAGTGACGATGGATCAAGTATCAGATGCCACATCGGCAGTTATGCAGGTAAAGGAACAGTTCTCATAGCAGGGTTCCCAATAAGTGCGCTGTCGAAATATAAACTGATGTTTCTTAAGAGAACAAAATTTACAAACATGGTCTATAAATAATGTCTATATTTGTACAATAACATGTAACTACCGACAAAAGAAAGTGATTTTGTACAGAATAAATGTTCTCGGAACATGTTCATATCGTCTCAGTTGTTGGGTTTTAATGCGTTCCACAATGGTATTTTCCACTTTAATTTTTATCTATGATGATTAAATTTTTAATTTTGTCTGTTATTGAAATTCATGCCGATCGTCGTAAAAAAAACATATTTAATTTGCCATAAGGCAGCGATGGGCAAACTTGGCTAAAATAGCCAAATACGTCACAGTATGACGTATTACCTTTCTCCCCACCAGACACACGCTACCTGCGGGAAAGAGAACAGTGGCGTGTGTTACATTAGATGAAGGAACAGATGACTCGCAACGAATTGTTTCATTTTCCTTCTCTGAAAGCTTGTCAGATATTTCAGATGTTAGACGTAAAGAATATGGTAATGTCCTTGAAAAGCTACAGGAAGAAATTCAAAAAAGATTTCAAAATGTCAGAAATTTAGAAAAGTCGTTTACTGTAGTTTATTTTGGAATTCGTTTGGAGTAGGAAATACTGAGGTTCCTCTGGAGTTACAAATGGAAGTAGTTGAACTTAAACGTGACATGCATATCAGGAATGACTACTGGTATCTTAGAGGAATGGATTTATTCAGGAAGTTGCGGGAAGATAAATACCGACATATGCGTGCTTTTGGAACCAGTTTAATGCCAATATTTAGATCTACGCATGTTTGTGAGAAATTTTTGTCACACACGTACATCACGAGATCGTCTGTAAGGTCAAACATAAGCAACATAAACTTGAATTCAGCTTTGCGACATTTGACATCAAATTTCATCCCAAGAATCGCCTTAATAATTCAGAGCAAATGTAAATCTGCTTTTCGTGATACTAATACTGTGTACATTATTATAATTCAAAATATAATTTCATAAAAGCAACTGATTAATAATAACTTATTTAATGCAGAAATTGTTGTTGATTCATTTATTACGTTTCATCAGTGGTTTAGTTTGGACGTTCTACTGTGTTATTATTAGGGACGACATTTTGTCCCAGTTCGCCACGAGGTTCACTGGTACTGGTGTATAGAGTACCTATTGTTACTAGTTGATAGGAGCAGTCCAGCGACAGCGACTGTTTGCTGGTATAGATCGGCGGAACGAAAATGCAACGTTTCTACAGGTTACCACTGCAATATAGTATGTATGCGCGTAGCATATGCCTTGATTAGTTACAGCTTTACAATATTACTTACACATATTTATTTACACCATATATAACAACTGTGCAGATGAGAGAAATAACGGCAAACGTTCACTATGCTTTTTCGTTTCACAGTGCTTTTGCAAATCTTTACGAACGTTTAATTCTTTAATTCCGTGCTGCACACTTTACAGCGTATGTTGTCGCTCTCCACACTAAAATACTCACTTCCAAACGCAGTTGCAATTGAATTCAGTTTAGACTGCATTGTATTATGTTTGCACTACTGCACACAGATATGATCACAACCATCTTGCCATCAAATGACAACAGCACCGATAGTACTGTAGGTAAGTTACTACAATGCAAAACAAGCAGGCAGGGGGCGGAGAGCAGCAAAGGTTCGAATCCTAAACAAATCAAACGTACGTTCGTTCTCCGGCGCAACACACACGTTGCCCTTTTCTGTCACAGTGCAGTACCTTCGAACCCATGGCCTCCGTGACGTCAATATAGGCAAGCAACAAGCAATCTAAAATCCGTCCATGGTGGGACAAAGTGTCGTCCCTGGTTATGTTGTATAATTAAAATTTAAATTCAAATAATCCAAACATATATAGATAAATAATTATTCGTTATATTTACTAGCACGCATTTCATAAATATACCATTAGTTATGGTTGGTTCAACAAGTGTTAATACAAAATGTGCCGTCGTGAGCGATTTTATGACCCATCACTGCTTGTAATGGTATTATCTCTCTCTTTCTATCAAACCTGTTCTCAAGTTCCCCGCTCTTTGTGTGCCCTCCATATCGTGCCCGTGCCTGCCATAAGATATTGATTAGTTTTAGTTTTTAGAGGCCAATTTCTCCTCCGTTTGTAATGATACTCCAAAAAAAAATTTCTTTACATACCGTACATTAGTTACCCTGAGGAGAGCGAAATCATACAAAAACTAACCATCCTTAGACTGCTTCTTCCGGAACGGACCTAAAGCTGTGGGTCCCGTGTCATAGATTTCATGCACATAAAAGAAACCTGTCTCTGAAAGTACCTTCCATTCTCGTCCTGCAATTTAAAGCGTCGTTAAATGAAATACCATTACATATTTCCAGACGAAAATAATTTACATTGTCGTAGTTGTATTAAATCATTGTTGTTCAGTAGGCCTATCCCTTGCAATAAAAAAAGAAGTTTTAATAATAAATCGCCTATTTCGAATTGCAAAATAATTACTCTCCTACGTTTGAAGCCGGTTATGCCGCCGATTAAATAGCATTTCAGCTAACATTTCGCCTCAGTTCTACATTTAATTAAGCTAAATTTACTAGATTCACATTTAATGTAATTAAGTTTAATTAACTAATGCACAGAGTGGGAGTAGACAGTTAAATGTTGCTCTTCTTCCATGTTTCCTGAGATAATCTAAGCAGAGAGATAAATAACACGAAAGTGCATATGCATTAAGTGAAGAGAATACTAATTTAATGGGAATTTAAAGCTTTGGGTGCCTTGTATCGCGATGGTGGTGATAGAGATTTCTATAACAATATTAAGGACTTTTAGAATGTGTAATACTTTTTCATACCACCGCACTTGAAGAGGCGTGGCCTAATAATCTAAATCAAAGTAATTAGTCATCGGGTCTTCTCCTAACGTCCTTGTTCGTGAGGTTTACATTACTAGTCGTGGAAGAACAAACTCTCCTCTCGAAATGATCGAGCACTTTTTCAATTTCTTCAGATTCTGTGGTCGGAAAGACAGAAACCCAACAACAGACCTAAATGTTAGATGACATCTTAAAGTATACGCTTCCAATATAGGAACAAAATCCCACGGAGGTTTGACACATTTGCTGCACATGACGAAATGTCACATGTCGTCAATTAAAATTTGACATTAGCGAATTTTACATCGATTACCTAAGGGATCCTGAAATAAAATATAAAAAGACGGCAAATAATACACATAAACAATGGATTTTATATTCATCTTGAAATTAATCTTTATCATTCTTTTTATTTCTTTAATTTAATTTAAATTTTTTACTGAGAAAAGTGTAGATGATGACGAATCTTTAATGAGTCCTTGATTAGCCTATATCTAATATAGTGTCACATAACATAGTAACAGGAACCTGCAAACCTTTGAATATGACCATACTAATTTTGAAACTCTTCCCCTGCTATTAAATAGTATACGCGTGACTGTCCATCTGTCTATACATGACCATGGGTGGGAAACTCATGCTCTCAAAGTGTGAACACATCCTCAGTGCAGGTAAAACGCACTCTGTGCTATTTGCAGTGTCTGTATGCCGTTCTTGCAAGACGCAAGTTTGCTCGTGTCTGCAGTAAGTGGCGGCTCGTTTTAAGTGAAAAGCAATATAATCCCCACATCATTTCCCTTTAGTGATGAGTCGAAAGAGAAAGATTCTCTTCATTAAGAGGGGAGTTAAAGCTTGTATTATGTTCTATTACACTTTCTTACGCATGACATTTAATGTTACAAATAAACACAAGGGAGGTTTTAGTAAAGAAATACTGTTTAGATCTGCTTTAGAATAGGTAAAGGTAAAAATGGGATATCAACAAGGTGAGACCGATATCAAATATCGTTAGCACGTTGTGCGTGCGAGTAACAGAATTGCACGATATATGATCGACTAGCTAAGAGTATTTATGAATAAATTTGAAATGTGACAGTATCATGTAGAACATAGACAACTTCACTTTCTTTGACTATAAACTATCTTGAAGAGTGATCAGAAAATCTTCTTATGAAATATAAGACCCTACTTCAAGGCCTACAGTAGAATTCACTGTTAAGTTTGGAGAAACAGTAACAGTTGACAAGGAATCGAGATTTTTCTGAAATTCTTTTGGCTTACAGCCGATAGAAGATCCTGAAAGTTCATAGCTTGAATTGATAACTCTACAATACAGCATGCCACTCAAATTCCAGCAAAATCAGGAATCGAACTGTTCGTAATGCTGCCTAAGTCAGAATTTCCAAATATACTCTTTGCTTCCATATATACTGTATGTGCTTGAGTCAGAGTTTAATACAAGAAAGAAGTGTAAGAGCTCTCAATGTACAGAAAGAGCTCAGAAGTAAGTTTATTTCATTTGCCGATGACATGTAAAAAATACTTTCTTGAATTTGTGATTGTGTGTGAATAAAGACTATTACCTTTCTAAAAACTGAGAAATACTCTTTAATGTATAAAGACATATATTCTCGCGTTCTGTGTTTCAAATAAGACATATAGGCCTGATAAGAAATATTAAAAAATAGAGTAATAATAAATAAGTGTTGCAGCTATGAATAATTTCAAGGAAAAATTGTTCCGAGGCGGGGTATCGATCCCGGGACCCTCCGCTTAGCGCACGAATGCTCTACCGACTTAGTTACCCGAGAAACTATACACGACACTGTCACAATTTTTCCTTGAAATTATTCAAACCTCCTTTACAAGGAGCTACTACCTGAAAGTCAGATTTGCATGTTGCAGCTATGTTTGTTGTATCTTGAAAAGGTTGTATTCGGTTTGTGTTTCCAGTACTAAACTAATTTACAAAGCTAGGAAATAATATAATTTTGTTATGTGTGCTTAGGTGCAGTGTGTTTAAAATTACTATAATTATTGTACCATGCGTCATTGTGAAATTCAAATCATGGAGTAGATATCACGACCACCTGCCGCCAGAGCGCACCGTGGCAGTGAACTGCTTTTGCAGCGAAACTACAAACAACTTGTAACTGCTGCGGCTGGCTCTGTCTGTCTTTCTCTCCTTCAAGGTTTTTTAGCACTTTGTGATCACGAGTTGCCCATCCAAGTTCATGACAGTCGCAATTTTTTAGCCGCCCAAAACAACACAAGCGATTTGCACTTAGGCAACGATGCCTAGTCTAATGCTAAACTCGGTTAGTTAGGTAGGTTAAATATTACATGCGTCCAGGCAAAATATTGCAGCCGCGAATAAGATGAGACTTATGAACTAAGTCGCGTAAAAAACATTATAGTGATATATTATATCGTTGTGAGAGGTAGGGTAGACGAGCTCGTAAATTGCTTCCTTCTCCTTGTCAACTTTGTTACTTGATTTAAATTCCTCTCAAAACGAATTGCTGGATCAATGACAAGGGCTTTTTTTCATACAGATTCTTCCTCGCTGAATTCAATGTGTGCTAGGTTTTGCAAAAAAGAAGAAGAAACTCTATACCTCATCCTAATCAATGCACAACCAAAAACTAAACAAGAAAATCGTAAGAAAGCTCAAAAACGCACGAAAATCTACAACATGCAACCTAACAAAGAAGAATAAATTATTGTATCCAAAAGCAGATTACATAGAAGACATCCCGTCATCGGTACAACATGATTCTGGATACAGATTTATTGTAATTATATTTTCTTAAACACTGTGGTTCTTAAAAATGAACTGCGCCCCGTCTTTTTCTATGTACAGTAGTTTATTGCTTTGTCCATCAGTCTCTCCTGCGGTCTCACGTATTGTCTTGCGGAGACATTTACTGTCTTAATTGAGACGTTATTCCTTAGATTTTTGTTCCTAAGGAAAGGCACATTGTGTGTACGGGAAGAGCTGATGTATTTTTCTCTTGGTTACTGTACTTTCTATAAATCTACGATACCGGCTATCTCGTTTTATTTCCCCTCGGAAGAAAGTCATTCTAAGGATTTTAGGTATTTCCCCTTCACAATCGATCTCCCTTGGCCGAGTTTGAACGCGTGAACTTGGAATTAACGTCATAGACATACGAGAATCTCCGCACACAGGGAACTCTGTGGAGATGAGAAACAGCTGGCGGGTAATTTTTCCTGGCGCTCTCTCAATCAGCGGCAATGCTTTTTTTTTTTACCGTTTCGAGAATCTACGACACAAGACTTCTTGCTTCTTTTACCTCCAAAAGAAAGTCATGTTAACAATCTTTATCGCCTCCCAAAAAATCTATCGCCTTCGGCGGGTTGGTTTTAACCAGCGGTCGTTGGATCAAGACCTCCGAGGATGAGTAACAGTGGCCTAAGTTAATATCTGGATCTGTCATCTGTCATTAGGATATACTGTAGGGCTCTCGTGATATAAGTCGTCATTATGTCGAGTATCCATTAAAAATAACAGAAAATATCATATAATATAATGTAAGTATATTTATCTTATATGTTCAGTCGAAATGACTTATCGATATTTGAAAAACAGCAACAAATATTTATAAACATAAATAATTAACTGAAATTAAAAGATTTAATGCTAACGTTTTCGCCTATTTGGCATCTTCAGGCATAATATATTCTAAATATCTCATGTGGTACATTAATTGAGGGCTTTGCCGGAAGAAAGGCGGATAGATCTATACGCCCTTCTTCGGGAAAACGGTTTAAAATGTAGTGAATAATTATAGTAGCGAAATTTTGTTTTGATTGTACTATACATACCTGCAGGACAGGACTGCGTGCGTGTATAACATTTTATTCAGGTACGTTTTAAAATCTGTAGAAATAAAGGAAACTTTTATAAATACTTCAAGATTAAATAAATCTTGTATGTATCTCAATTCGCCATATTAACGTATACGCCCTTTTTCCGGCAAACCCCTCAATTTTACTGTAATTGGAATAACCATTAAACAATCTAAAAAATAGGTATATTAAAAACCATATATACAAATTAAATAAAATAATAAATAACAGTTGAGATAATTATTGTGTTTAATTAATTTATTTGTGTGATCGTTGAAATCAAATCAATATTCGTATCTACTTCAATTTATAAAAATAATTAAATCAACTATTAACACACAAAAAGTTAAGAATTATGGGCATTAAAACAGGTTGAAATTATATAAATGTTACCCTGTGTATAAGATTAATTACTTCTGAATTATTAATGTATTACACATGATCGTATATGTATTTTATAACTTAATGGCTTGTATCGTTATGTGTGTATTATATCAAGCACTTATTTTGTTAAACTAATAATAATAATAATGATAATAATAATAATAATTTATTTATACTGGCAGAATTAAGGCCATAGGGCCTTCTCTTACACTTTACCAGGTCACAACGTATACAAGCAATGAAAATTTAACAAAAAGTTAAAGAACAGAATAGGCTACTAACATATTACAAAAAAAAAAAAAAAAAAAAAAAAAAAACTATAGTGAAGTGATAAAATCTTGTAGTTGATGTTAATTCCAATATTAAACTTCATTTATTAGTAGACGTCGATAAGTCATTTCGACTGAACATATAAATATTATTATATTATATTATATTATATTATATTATATTATATTATATTATATTATATTATATTATATTATATTATATTATATTATATTATATTATATTATATTATATTATATTATATTATATTATATTATATTATATTATATTATATTATATTATATTATATTATATTATATTATATTATATTATATTATATTATATTATATTATATTATATTATATTGTATTTTGACTTATCTGAATACTGTCACAATGTTTTCTAAGATAGAAAATATCATACTGTTAATTGACAAACATCCCTGCAGAATTTGAGTTTCTAATTCATAATAGTTTATTCCAGACAGTCCTAAAACAATTAAATACTCAACGGAGGACAAGAGGACAGTGCAAGCCTATCGTTGGTCTACTTCTACACTAAAACCTAATCCAATTTTTCCCGAATGTTCAAATGTGTATCTACTGTATTTGCAAAATTTCTCTGTTGATAACACCTCGAAAGTCTACAAATGCTTCTACATTTTAAAAATAATAAATACATAAGAGGTTTAGCTGGGATGTAAAAAGAATGAGAAGTTATTTTGCTCTTCTGTACAATTTCCCCATACGCCGTTCCGAGGTTTCAGAAGTAAGGCAATGCTATAGGCCTATAGGCCTAACGCAAGAAATGTTGTCAGCTATATTCAGACTTGAAAATGAATGTGTTTGCATCAAAGTTTAATGCTAGGTAAAGGACTAGCTTTCTTAAGGCTCTTCTGAAGCATGCGGACATGAAGTCAGCAGTCGGCTGATCAGCATAGGCGCTCCATGGATTGTTAATGTCACGTATCGAGTAGATTTGTCTAATTCGTTATTGGATGATTCGAATAAATGTTTATTCCCTTGAAATTCCTATTTAAACTTATTTTTTAAAGTGAAGGAAAAATAATAGAGCAGGTTAATAGTTTCAACTATCTAGGATACTATAGCCTATATCTACTTTCGAAAATGATAAAGATTTTAAAATAAAATTAGTAAATTTAGTTGTATGTGTAGAACAATCGGAAGGAATTTAAGTAAAATAAGAAAAGGACGCAATTGAAATTTTATAAAGTAATGGCGGTTTCGATATTTCTGTATGGTTCTGAATTTTGGACATTTACAAGAAAACAATAATCAAGAATTGAATCTGCAGAAATTAAATGTGTAAGACGCGTAGCGGGCTGCACAAAACTGGACAAAAAGAGAAACGAAGACATTAGACAGGAAATGAAAATATTCAACTTACAGCTCAAAATAGCTCAACACAGAGCCAATTGGCTGGAACATGCCAATAGAATGGATGAGTCTCATAGTCCACAAAAAATCCTAACTTATATGCCAAGAGGAAGAAGGACTATTGGTAGACCTAGAAAACAGTTTAATCCTTCATGAGAAAGGAACAAGTCTATTGGTCTTAATCCACGTTTGGCTGATGATGATGAACTTATTTTTCATTGGTCGTTTAATATCTCCTGTTATAGGCCTTACATAGAAGGAAACGATTCTATCGAAACACACACTAGACATCAACACATTTGTTGGCCTATCCTAGCCTGGGATCAACAAAGCAAAGGGGCATCCAAAGAGACAGAAATAGGAGAAAACATTAACGAGGAACATCCATCCATGCCTGAGGCGGGATTCGAGCCCATGAACCTTCGTACCGTGCCTTAGACCGGGTAGCCATCCATCCGGCCCTATTTAAACCAATATTAAAAATTCACATGTAATTCGAATTTTCAAAGTGTAATTGAAAGCCAGAACTTGATTGACTTTAACTAAAATAATGTCCAATCTGAAATTCTTTCTTTCTTGATCTGTTTAACATCCCCTTTTCTCAGACTTACACGCCATTGCGGGTAGGAGAGGGAGATTATTTTGACCGGACACTAGACATTCCACAAATGCGAGCCTCTCTGGTCATGGGAACACCACAGAGACATCACAGGACAATCACAAGACAACGGAAAAACATCCAGTCGCGTGGACGGAAGATGCATTTCTTCCATTGCCCACCCCGGGAATTGAACCTCATATCGCTTGCTTTGGAAGCGCACACACCAATACTAAAAATTCATATTTAATTCTAATTTCGAAGCTTGCACTTGGATAATTCGAAGCCAAGACTTCATTTATTTCAACGAAAATGGTGTTCAATCCGATATTCTATAAAAATTAATTTCGAAGGCGTTTCATGGAAACCTCAGTTACTAATGATTTCAAGAATTAAAATTTCATTTTTAAACTTGATAATGATGGACTAGTAGTGGATCAGAAAAAAACTCGTTGCTGCTGTTATATAACAAATTTCGTACAATTATCCAGTGACTGAAGGTGAAAGCAACGTATTGGATGACCAACAATATTGTTTACAGGTTTATGTATTGATCTCCCCCTTGTCCGCCAGTCAATAACCTGGAAGGGAACAAGTTTGTGAACATCTTCATTATTGTATTTACAGAATAATAGCTCTTCTGCATTCACAATGTCCAAGCTTAGAGCATACCGTCGGCTTACTTCGAAAAGACTTGTAAGTCCAATATTTTCCCGGAATGTTGAAGCCTGTGTCTGTTTCCAAAGTGCGTCTGCTTATAAAACCTCTTAGGTCTACAAGTATTTCTGTATGTTATATATAACAAAAACATAATAGTTGTTAGCTGGGGTTTAAAAAGAATAAGAAGTTATTTTGCGTTTTTCCAAACGCAGTTAGAAGTAAGCCAAAGATACGCAAGTTTAACGTTAGCAAAGAAAGTTGAAGTGTTTTCTTACATTGGTAGCCTAAGTTTTGTGTGGATTTTAATAAAACTTGTCAATAGTTACCTTAAATAATACGGCACATTTTTTACTCGTTAGTCACGTGGTGTATAATTATTGTTTCTTATTAAAAATAATAATTTTCTGGTTAATTAGAATTTCATACATTTCGAATTTTTTTTCAAATTCCCTTTAGAGTTCGTATTAAAGCGAGTTCACTGTATTTATTTTAAACGGTTTGGTTGGCGCAGTTTGTATCATGGAGTATGAGGCGACTCTTTATGTGTTTCAACCGCAATTGTCCGATATTATATGTAATATTATATTCACATATCCTCTTTACCTACCATAAAAGTCAATTGCTGCTGGAAGTTCGAATAATTGGTAAAATAAAACAATCTCTGATGAAATATAGGAGCGAGGAATGGCAATACAATGTTTTGGGTTAGATATTAGAATAGTGAGAATTAAAACAGTTTCCATCTCATACGGGATTAAGGAAGTTCGGAAAACCCTAATCCCTGTAATATTACATTATACCATTTTATCAGACTCTGTGAAATTTACAATAACACAATTTTCACCACCAACTTTACTTACTGTTCTTAATCAACGCAGTACCTTAGTTTTCTCTTGTACCCAATCTGTTGAAAGAAAATATGAAAACTTAATAATTCCCTTTGTAATTGGTATTATTTAATGAAACGTATTGTGATTTTTATGAGTAACAACAATGTAATTTATTCGTCACAACAATAATTCCTTTCTACAATTCGCCTTAAACGCTCTCGTCAACAATTGGATTTTCACTCAACACAGTATTCGTTATAGCACTCCACTGACGGCAATGACAATTTACTTGGACTAGTACGAACAACAATGAACTGTTAATCTTAACTAATATTTACAAAGCACTATTTACAAATCAGAACTATCAGTTCTCAGTTCACAGTTCTTCTAGCTCAGTCACTCGAATTCACAGTATCTCGAACCACAGACCTTCAGAGACAGTTCACTGCACTCGAACTCAGGTCCCTCCAACTGCGGTCCACTGCACTCGAACTCAGGTCCCTCCAACTGCGGTCCACTGCACTCGAACTCAGGCCTTCGGATGCTGATACAGTTGCGGACGCACACAAGACTGGCTTGCTTGCTCTGGCTTACTCGCTGACTGAATAACTGAAAACTGCTCGAGTTCGCTGGCGTTTCTTCTTTTATAGCATAATCATAGTTGCGAGAAATTTCTACAGGTGTGTAGAGAATTATCTGGATATCTCCACTTCGACGCACTTCTGGAAGAGTCGGGAAGATCCGTTCCCCATTCACTGTGTTAAGTAGCAGCTGCGCGCGCAGCCTCCCCTCGCGTGTAGGCCCCTTTCCCCACTACTCTCCGCCGCGCGCCGTCCCTCCGTGCTCCGCGAAGCCCGCGCGATATGCTCTCTCGCGGGACGCTGGTCGTGAGTTCGAATCTCACGTCGCTGTCACAGTATTATATCTCAAATAATTTCAAGGAAATTACAAAACTCATGCTAAACTTCAGAAAAATACTTTATGAAACGATAAAAAGTAGCTAACTACAGGTAAAATTTGCAGGTTCCTTTACATAATAAATGCTGAGAAAATGTATCATATGAGCAGTGGCGGCTGATTGACTGAGGCAAGTGAGGTCAGGCCTCAGTCACTTGGATTAATTGAAATCAAATTTTGTGTTTTTATATAATATATTAGTCATTTGAATGAAGCATATATCGCTGTAGAAGTATTTGAAAACTTTGTGATGAATATAAACCTGTTTTGCAGTAAAATTTGATTGTGAGGCCAGGATCATTCGTGCCAGATCTGGCTGCTGCATTTCGTATGTTTTCGCGGGCTTTGAGGTTGCACTTGAAACCTTGTAGCTGAGGCACAATTCGTCTGGCTTCGTGGCCTGGTCAGCTTTCACTCCTCCCATCCATGGACCGGTCTCGAGGGTAGAATGGGGTAGGTATAGCAATAGTGACTTGTCTTCCTAAATAGGCCATAAATAACATAAAAATTCCAGCTGTTTAGCAGGCAGAGACCCACATTGTTTTCTCCCCTTATGTCTTAGTTTATGACTTCAGCGAGGGTGTTGTACTATTGTACTTCGTAGTACAAGAGCGTGTGGTTTATACTGTTATGTGTTTCGGGAAAATATAAACAGAAATAGATGCGAGAAATAATGATGGTATAGGCCTAGTTAATCCATTGTTAGAGTGTCCTTTTTCGAGAAGAAATGATATTGAAAGAAAGAAAGTTCTAAATAAAGATATAGTCTACAGAGATGCCTACTCCATCGCTGACAATTTTTCTGACAGATAATCTTGAAACGCGAGATTCTATTGCATCCTGATATGGCCAACCTAAATGGTTAAGTAGTAATGTGGTGCAAAACAATCTTAAATAAAAATAAACCTAGTTTGTTACTATCAAAGGAAAAAAAACAAAAAGGAAAGAAAGAAAGAAAGAAAGAAAGAAAGAAAGAAAGGAAGAACAGTGTGTCTACTGAGAGCTTCAGCGATCTGAAAAATATTTCCAGGGTAAATTCAACATATTTGATATGATATGATAGGCCTATTTAATATGATATTTATTTGCCAGCCAACTTTACAACTCCCAGTTATGGTGGACCTTCACATTTCTGTTTTTCGATCCACCAGCCCTTAATAGATATAACTCTTTTCTATTAATGTATTCTTTGCCGAGAATTTCTTGATTACTTTCTAATGTTCTGTTATGACTGATTTGCTATATGTCCTTCCCCCTCTATCCTCTTCTATTCTCTCCCTCCTACCTAGACTGTCCCCCTTCCATTTCTCGCTTACCTATTAAATATTGCATATTCCTTCCTTAATAATTTGCGTTATTTATTTATTTTCTTCTCTACCCTCAAATCCTACCTACTCTTAATCATTGTTTTCTCGTTATTTTCTTCTACATTACTTGCTGACTTTTCCGTTTACTCTATTTTACAACACTTACATCACTTTTTTTTTCTCTACCCTCTCTACAATTCCCAACCCATAACGTTGAAAAACATGAAATATCTAATTCACTTAATTACACTTGCAATTTCTCTCTCATTCCACTTCACATTTGTTCAGATGTTTTTTCCCCCCACTTTAATTCTCTTGTATTCATTGTTTGATAGTCTATCTTATTACACTCTTACCCTATCTTCTTACACTTAACACTTTCTTCTCAGTTCCTTTTCTTACACTTTTGCCACCCCTAACTTTCCTGCACTCACTTTTTAGCACTCTTCTTCTTCGCTGATAACCTCTCCAAAGCCCTGTCTATTCTGTCCTCACAATCACTAATATCTGGTAGTCGCTTCATTCCTTCACTCGTTCTTCTAGTCTTCTCTTGCATTTCCTCCATTAGTCTTGTCTATGCTCCTGACCTCAGACACTTCCAGCTGTTTCCCTAAGCCTTCGTCCGCAGTATAAATTCAACATATACATAGGTTGGATAAAAAGTTATGGTAACACTGCTGTCACTTGACGATGGTGCGTTCGAGAGCTGCCAGCTGTGTGCACATGAACAAGGACTGTTAGATGAGTTAGTGCAGCCAGCGGCGACAGTACTTTGTCAATCTACTACAGTGTGTATTACGTTGACTTTCATAGGGATATTGCAAGCGCCCTAAGACCACGTTTACAAAACTAGAGCAACGTTCCTGGATCAAAATTGAAGTGACACGAGGTCGTAGTGCACAAGAATGTTTTCAGGGACTGCGTGAAGCATGCAGCGTTGCCATATCGCACAGTGGCACGATGGGTTAAAGCGTTCAGCGTCAGGACGACCTCCGTACAGGACGACCCCGCGTAAAGGACAACACAGTTCAACTCCTTGCTTCCCTGTTGGATGCTGATCGCCGATGGACTGCGCGTGAGTTAGCAGCGGAAGTCGGAGTATGTCACAAAACTGTGCTCTACATTCTGCACGACATTCTGGGTTACCGCTAAATTACAGGGCGTTGGATACCTCATGAAATTTCCGAGGTTTAACAATGGCACTGCTATGCAGTCGCACAGGCCTTGTTGGACCGGCACCAAAGGAAAGATGACTTTCTTGGATGAATCGTCGCTATGGACGAAACCTGGGCTCGCTCATACGAACCAACCAAACTTGAAACGTCAATCAAATGAATGGAAGCACAGTCATCGGTCTGTCTCCGTGAAGTGCAGGCGTGTTCACTGTCATCGTTTATCATCCACAACTCATTCATGTTTTTTTAAAATAGTTAGTCACCGGTCGGTGCGGTACTTCGGTGCTATTTATTCAGTACATAAGAGAATACAATTTTACATTAGAGAATTTAGCTGGCTACATGGGATCATTGAATTGAACCCGAGGCCAAGAAAGAGAACGAAGAAGAAGAAGAATGGAAGCATCCAGGTTCTTCTCGTCCGAAGAAAGTGCGCCCTACGCAAAGTGCTGTGAAGGTGATGTTCATTGTGGCGTATGACATTGATGGGGATAATACTGCACCACGCTGTACCTCCAAAGCAGACGGCAAACGCGGATTACTAGTACAGGTTCCTGCAGCACCACCTTCGTCCAGCCCTCTGGAGAAAACGGCGACACTTGGTGGTACAGAATCCCTTCATTCTTCATAATGCAAGGAGTCATACCGCTGCTGCTGTCAAGGACCTCTTGCGCCGCTGGCAATGGGAGATTCTGGAACATCCACCGTACCCACCCGATATGAGTCCATGCGATTACGATCTTTTCATCATAGTGAAAGAACCACTGCGAGGGACCCGGCACAATACCAGAGATGAACTTGTCCGTGCTATAGGGCGGTCAATACGGAACATCAACAAAGATGGACGCGCTGATGGTGTACGACGCCTTCCAAACATTTGGCAAAAGGTAATAAATAAGGGGGGCGACTATATAGAAGGTACGTAAATGTTGTATCCCTGTGAATAAAGCCATGTCAGAAATATCGAACTGTTGCCATTACTTTTTATCCAACCTTAATACTTCTTCAGCTGAGCTTTATATGGATTGCAATCACAATCACTGAAACAAACTGACAGCATAACAATTTATTTGGCGAGTGACAGTATTATTTTAATCAATGAATAATAATAATAATAATAATAATAATAATAATAATAGGCATAATAATACAGCAATAATTACATTAATATAATAACAATAATAATTATCATGAATAAACATTTTCTATCGAGGCACTTAAACTAGTTGCATCTGGCCTCACCGAGGATTTCGGTCACCGACCGCTACTGCATGTGAGGCAAATTTAATATACAGAGGTAGGGCGATCGAAACGTCTTTAATCCTATAATAGTTAGAACTGGTCCTAAACTTTGGTTCTAAATGCGAGAAATATATTTGAAACATATCGACTGTACAGTTCAAAAGGAAAACAACTCAAAATTTAAAATTTTGAGAAACCAGCATTTTAAAGCTTTATGTTGCTTTGGGACCTGCGTCATGATCTAAGACATCCTGCCCAGGACTCGTGTTACGGAATGCGCGCTGGTTCGAGTCCTCATGGGGAAAATTTTTTTTCTCATGAATTTTCGGCCAGTGTATGGGACGGTGTCCACCCAGCATCATGGTGCATTTGGGGAGCTACGATACGTAGCGAAATCCGGCTGCAAAAGCCAGCTATAAGGGCTGAGGGATCATAGTGCTAACCACGCGATACCTCCATTCTGGTTGGATGATCGTCCACCTCTGCTTCTGATGACTTGTTGTTGTCACTTGTGAGGCCCAGACCTGTCCTCGGACAGTTGACTAAATAACGGTATCACTCATATTAGTTTTTGGCGATATCTATTACTCTGCAAATGCTGTTGGCAGGAGAGTTGCAATTGATGCGTAGTCAAATAAACTACGAGAATGTTATAATTCTTTTTGCAAAACTAGCGTAACACCACTTCTATAGCCTGGGTGTTTTTAAATATAATTTTTAAGTAACCTAGCAAATTATTCAGTAGCCAAATTTCACTCAAGAAATTTAATAAAAGAAGGGCTGTCAAATTATAAGACCTTTATAAAATTCGCCATACACGTACAACTCATGCATTATGCCCAGACACTCCCCCACTCTTCCTTCAGAGCTGCGCACGAGATCGGATGAGTACACTTACGAATTATAGGGGTATGGGTTAGCCTTTGCCTTGAACTCGGTAGACACACGCCCGACCTTCCCTTCTACTCCTACCCCCTTCAAAAAACGTTGTTCCCCTACTGTGCATCGCGAGTGTATTGACAAAATGCATGAGCTGTAGTTACTCTAGAAATAAGTTTAATTAAACCTATATCACTTAAACGTTATATAAAATACCGTGAGGTAACAAAGAACTTTACATTATCAAAGACTGAAATCCCTACCTTAGACAGAATTCGAACTCACGAACGATTAAACCGGTGTAACCACTCTTATGTAAGTTTCACAGTACATTTCTTGCTTGTAACATACACTATTAAGTATTCTGAAATTTAGTTAACTTAGATTTAATTTTAATCAGAATATTTCTTTTATAACAAATCTGTATGAGACACGCTCTGAAACTATAAGGAGATCGGAGAAAGATATAGTTTTATTTCTGGATTTATGTTATGTGAAGATTTAATAATTGATACTTGGAGGTTTTTTTTTTTTTTTTTTTTTTTTTTTGCTCGTACCTTGGAAGTGACTCATCTTTATTGACTACTCTTGGAAATGGAAGAAAGCAACAAACAAGCCATAAACAGTTTTACACACCACAGATATCACTGTGATGCAGTCATAAAGTAGGCTATGGCTTTCATTACTTTTCAAGAAATACGCCATCATCATAACAAACCCTTAAATTCATTTTTTGCATCGCGTCTGGCATCTGGAAGGAGTGGAATCGATATGAGAATAACGGGTCTTCCTTGAGAAGTTATTCAGTTAATATCTTTACGACCGTTCGGAAGAGCTGTATATTCCGTTTAATGAGGTCATTCTTCACTGTTTCGCCTTCTCCTTTGCGAATATTAATATTCAAATGTTATTTTACTGTTAAATTGTTTCAGATATTTTCTTTTAATAGATAATGAATTACTTCATATATCAAGAATTAATGTTCTTTAGTCATTAGCTTTGAAAATGTTAAATATTTTCAAAGTTTTACAATAATACTTTGACATGCAGTGCTTTGTTAGATATTAGTTTCGAGTATTTATAAAAATGGAGATCTGGGAGAACTTGAGTTCTCTTACATTAAGTAGGCCTACTCATAACTAAACTTTCTAACAGAATGTGATCACCTTTCGACGATGATTGGTGTGCGGTAAATATTTCCAGATTCTGAACACAATCATAAGGTCGTTTCTCAGGGCAATATCATCGAATACTAAACCTGAAACGGGCGTCTATTCAATTGTTTACCCTGTGCTTAGCCATTATCGGCTTTATTATGAAACAACCACCTAGCACTACCCCTGATCACATATAACAGATTGATGAACTTAATGGACTTTCAGACAACCACTTTTATCAATTTCACTATCCTGCCATCTAGCGACTCCAAAAGAAGTCATTTTATAACATTCGCATGGAGCAACTGTACTTCTATCTAGCGATCGTTACCAAAAAATGCCTTTTCGACAGTGGAGGCACTGGTGGTTGTTCTCTTTATGTTGCCATTTCATAACATAGAAATGACCAATCTGATATACGGATACAACGTGATCAGGAGTACTACTTTGAGTTGGAACTATGTACGTTTCTTAATTTCCTGCCATTTTGTGATAGCCTATATATTGTATTATGTAATGTATGTATGTATGTATGTATGTATGTATGTATGTATGTATGTATGTATGTATGTATGTATGTATGTATTGGCATAATTTCTTATGGATAATAAATTTACTACAGCCACTCTGTAAGCTACGTCATTGAGTCAATTGATTCTTAGTTTAGAGTAGGCAACTCACAGACATACTGATAAATTCCCAGACTGCTTATCCGGTGACATTTCGTCCACGTTTCGTTCTATAAAAACTGTACTTCTTTCTGAGTAGCGTATTTTGAATAGGCTACTTTCCATATAGATGGTTATAGTACGTATAATATGCTCCATGTATAGGGAAGGAATTTATGTGATTATCTAGGCCTATTGTAGAATTATACTATCAGGTTTAGTACTTATTGGTTTACATCTTTCTCTTTCATCATGAGGTGAACTACTTTCTGCCTATAACTTGCACAGACGCCCAACTTGGTTGCCACTTCCCTAGTTCTGAAGTATGAATTAAAATAGCCACTTTTTATACCTTCTTGCTATTGTTTCATGAATATATGTGAGAGCTCGTTAGATTTTACTCCTACCAATGTAATCTTCTTCAGCAGTAGAAACTAATGTCATTGAGAAAGCCTTCAAGTCCAGGCCATAAAGGTTTTTTTTTTTTTCAAATATACATTTGTTTAGTCAACTGTCCGAAGACAGGACTGAACCTCACGAGTGATACCAAGGAAGCACTACTTATGAGGCTAATAGGCCAAGAGATAATGGGGTAGGATGGCCAGTTCCTTTCCCCCTCCATTGCATACATCGCCGACTAGCTACGTACATATTACACTAATCAGACTTCAGATGCATACAAACAATTGCTCTTCCTCTGACACATATCAGCAAGAATCTCAATAAGAGAATTAAATATACAGTATTTTTTTTAAAATAAAGCTGGTACACCTGATAAACAACTTAAGATGAGTATTTTCTCCAATAATTTCACATATTATGCCTATATATCATTATGTTTTCACAGACTGTGTACAGAAGGGTTTTCTCAAATAACACGCTCATTATGAAAAAAGAAATACAGTATTATACAGTTATGTAACATTGGAAAGATATGCATTTATATACAAAAATTAAAACTCTGTGATTCAGACAGATAAGAATTAACCAGCTTATCATTAGCAAGTCTTCGAAAACAAGTATGCAAATGGATGATATTCCTAATCCTGGTCATATAAATCACATAGGTTCATCATGAACTAATGTTCAAGTTCTACGTTTATATTTTATTACTGACTAGACTTCTGTCAAGTGCATCACTTTGACTTTATTTAGCACTGTATGACATGGGTAGCTATACTACAGCTGACTTAATTGCATTATTATTATTATTATTATTATTATTATTATTATTATTATTATTTTATAGCTACTTTATGCTACTTTTTTTAGAATGGACATACCAGACGCACGTTTATATTCTCAAAACAAACAACTATACTTCCTCAGGATAGGCACCTCACAGATTAAAAATCTCTGACGTACTGCAGATGAATGAAGCGTAGGACTCTGAACCAATGCTGCAGCGGTTGAAGGCAAACCTTCACGTCCAAAAGTATTGATGTATACAGAACTTAATTAATTGATGTATGCATGAAAAATAGATATCAGTAAAATAACAATAATGTCCTGTGTGTAAGTATATTTCAAGGTTCATGAATATTATCTAGCAAGCTCGATGAAGTGAAAGTTTGTGAAACGATTTTCAACTGAGCGGTAGATGAAATAGTTGTGTTGTAGTCTGTATTACAAAGGTTGAATGAAATCATTCATTTATACTGAATTTTAAAAAAGGTAAACGTGCGAATTCTAAATGAGGTAGTAGAGCAAGTGGACAGCTTCAAATGCTTGGGGTATATTAAGCAGTAACAGGAGCTGCTGCCAGAAAGTCAAAAGGAGAATAGGAAGAGCAAAAAAAGCTTTTAATAGAAAAAGGAGCATCTTCTGTGGACCTCTGGAAAAAACGAAGGAAGAGAGAAGAGACTAATGAAGTGCTTTGTGTGGAGTGTGGCATTGTATGGGGTAGAAACATAGACATTACGACGAAATGAAGAGATACGACTGGAAGCATTTGAAATGTGGATATGGGGAAGAATGGAGCGTGTGAAATGAACAGACAGAATAAGAAATAAAGCTGTGTTGGAAAGAGTGAATGAAGGAAGAATGATGCGGAAACTGATCAGGAAGAGAAAAAATAATTGATTGGATCATTGGCTGAGAAGAAACTGCCTACTGAAGGATACACTGAAAGGAATGGTGAACGGGAGAAGAGTTCGGTGCAGAAGAAGATGATAGACGACATTAAAATATGTGGATCATATGCGGAGACTTAAAGGAAGACAGAAAATGGGAAAGATTGGTGAATTTTGGGTTTGCAGTAAAAGACCTGCCCTAGGGTAGAGAACTATGAATAAATGAATAACAGAATTTTATTCATTGATTGTGATGAAAGAAGTATAGATTGTTCAGTTGTCTAGCGCCGTAGCGTCATGATCTCAGACTTCATGCCTAGGATTCTCGTTATGGAATGAGGAATTTTCTCATGAAATTTCAATCAGTGCATGGGATCGGTGCCCACCCAGCATCGTGATGAATTTGGGGAGCTATGATACATATCGAAATCCGGTTTCGAAAAACCACCTGGAAAAGCTGGGGGCTCATCATTTTAACCACACGATTTCTACGTTCATGTTCGATGATCGTTAACCTCTGCAGAGATATTTCGACGGGAGACCAGCAGCCAATTGGTCGGCCTTGGTCTTTCAAGGGGTGTCCGCTCTACGAGACTACTTTCTTCGATTTCTTGCCATAGTAAGGCATTGCTGTAGAATCTCGACACTCATATACGCGAAAGTTAAGTATCAAACAAGCAGTGTCATATCCTGAATCGAAATAAATATTTAAGTAAATAAATAAATAATTAAGTAAACAAGCTAACAAACACATACATACATAAAATAAATTTGCTGTTATGATAACAATTTTATGCCAAAATTAAAGATGGATAAAGTAAGAATTTAGACATTACTCGGTTCTTGCTTGTAGATTATGAAATTATATTTACCTAAAATAAATATATAAATTTTGCGTTGATTGTGGTAGAAGTACGATGATAAATACCGAATATAAAGGTAACTGAGAAAACAGCGTTCCTTCCTATGTTAAAACATTATATAGGAATTCGCCGATTTATCCCGAATCCAAGCATCCTAATACAGGAAAGAGGGAAAGAGTGTACGGCAAGAAACATACTCTACAGGCTGTGAGAACTTCATATTACCGTTCTCCTTCTACCCGCGATTTCCACCTTTCGTCATCGTTCGATTTTCAGAAAAGCACAAATACATTTCCGTCCAGTTTATTTGTGAAGATTTCGTTTCTCCAAATAGACTTAACACATGGAGAAATCTTCTATGCAATTTCCTCTGCACCGTAAAAATGTGAAAATAAGAATTTAGATCGAAAAATATGTTTATTGTATTCACAAGTCGAATCAAGTTAGAGAGTTTGTGTTCTTTTTCCCGTAGTTCTTCAGATATCGTAAGATACTGCAGAACAACAATCTGTATATATAATAAAAAGGTATACAGTAGCTAGCCTATACCTATAGAGGAAATATTGATGCGCACCTTTGTATCAATTGCAATAAATAGTATGAACAGCTTATCCTCAGTGATATCACACGATTACTTTTTCTCTTTTATTACAGTGTTTTCCAATTTTATTTCAAGCAACTTTCAGGTGACTTCCAGAAATTTTCTCCACAAGACGAAATTTAAACATTTGACTAAGTTAATAGAGATATATGGAATTATGTATAGCCTACATACATACATACATACATACATACATACATACATACGAAGGAGAGTCAAAAAGTAACCTTCATAATTGTTTCATTAATTGAATATGTACAGTACAATAAGACTACAAACACTTTATCACTTTTCAACATAGTCCCCACTACGTTCAATGCAAATGTTCCTGTAATACAGGTTTTGTGTGTGTGTGTGTGTGTGTGTGTGTGTGTGTGTGTGTGTGTGTGTGTGCGCGCGCAACTAAATATAATTTGAAAAAAAAAGTCTATATACTTTGCGACAGCTGTCAGAAATAACTAACAGAAAATGAAAGTGAATAATTTGAATAATTTCAAGGGAAAAATTGTTCCGGGATCAGGTATCGAATCCGGGACCTTTGGCTAAGCGCACCAACGCTCTACCGATTGAGCTATCCAGGAACTCTACCAGACACCGACTCAATTTTTCCCTTTATATCCACATACCTCAAAGTGGGCTGACAAACCATTAAACATCCAACAATGAGTGAGTGTACACAAACCCTGTGTGATTTGAATTGTGGTTTTCTGTTAACGAACAATGACGTGTATTATGCAAATCTATCTTTCAGGTACAGCCCCTTGTGAAGCTGATTTTAATAATTTCAAGCGAAAAATTGTTCTGGGGCCGGGTATCGAGCCCAGGACCTTTGGCTAAGAGCATCAACGCTCTACCGACTGAGCTACCCAGGAACTCTACCAGACACCGACTCAATTTAGCCTTTTAAATTCTCATACCTCAAAGTGGGCTGTTAAACCGTCAAACATTCAACATTGAGTGCACTCAATGAAAGTTTTTGAGAATTGGTTAAACTTTCGTGGCATGCGATTCCTTTTTATTGCCTGAGACTCCTCCGATACAGTCTCAACCCGCATAGGTTTTCTACCTTTTTTTTCGGCTTTGTACATCAGACACTTCTGCGTTTTTAAGAGTTTTGTCAATATATCTGCAGTCAAAATAGAGGTGTTTGCTTGGAGAGACATTGTCCTCAAAGTGCAGAACTTACTAGGATGATAAAATAAATACCAGTAATTTTTCTGGATTGCTGTCAGAATTGCTTATACATACCATAAGTATACGTACGATACGGAACCTTTTGATTTTACCTTCCTTCAGAAGGAAGCTATGCAAAAAATTTGTTGGCTCTGAAAATTCATTGTCCTCGTCTGGGTTTCAACATGTAAAACACAGAGTTATATAATTAATCTATTGTCAACTGTATTTAACGGTAAATTGGAAAAGGGATGAGCCACAAATAGGCTTACCAGCTTTATTGAGTTCTGTTGTTGTGTGACATAGATAGGATTATTTTTATGTATTTGGTGAGTGAGTATAGATGTAGTCTTCCAACCGAAGCTAATGCAAATTGAATTGATAAGATTAATATTTCGAGCTGTAATAATAATAATAATAATAATAATAATAATAATAATAATAATAATAATAATAATAATATAACAATAATAAACACCGTCACATAACATCTTAGAACGAGTAATCTTCCATAAGGACTATTTAGGGCCTACTCAGATATATAATAGTCATTGAAAGTACAATAGTCTATTGCAAACCTATCACAGTGAGCAGCACCAATGGTTTCTTATTAAATCAGACAGAGGAATAGTTTCACATGGGTTATATGAGATTTTAATTTTTATTTAATTTATTACATTTCAAAGATCTTATATCAGCATTGTAGTTTAAGATGTTGAGCAAGTCAAATGTTATATAAATATATATACAGGACATAGCAAGCAAATTAATTCAATTTACAAGCCTGAACAATTCATCGACTGAGGAGAAGCGTAGACCATATATTATGTAACAGACAGCTCATCCCTATGTTAAAATCGGCAGCACTTTAAAGAGAACAACTGCTAGGATCGCCACCCGTCTGCCGTAAACGAATACGAGATGGCAGTACATCGCTAATGCAATTCAAATGGGAGTTATGACGTAACTCCTTATGTAACAACTAGATGGCAGCATAGTAAACCTGACAAAAGTTGTTACGTCAAAGCCTATAAGGCCGAGCAATCAGAGTATATAATATGATCTAGGGTAGAAGGTAGCAAATATATTGCTCATTCTGTTCTCAACATTTTCTCTTCGATCTTTAAAGATTTAAGAAACTTAGGCAATGCATTGAAGACAGTAATACATGAATAGTGATCTATTTTTAACAGCTGAGACTTCATGATGTGATCCATAACAGTCGACTGTGTACACAGTTCTGTGATTTTACTATGATTCCGAAGGCCGTGCTGACTTAATTGAAAATTAAATTAATTGACTTTATTTTAAACACGTAGGCCTATTAGTTTGCTGAAATGCAAACGAATTAAATACGATTTAACTTTCGTATTTAAGTTAAATTTCGATTAGTTAATTATGGATTAGTAACATGTTGGTGAAATCGGCCCTAAGCTTACTAATTAAATAATTTATTGATGTAGATAATTGGAAACCGGAAGAAACTGACTTACCTGGACTCGCAAAATACTCGTGACTTTTGAATTGACCCGTAACTCACTATATAAGAGAGTTTATTGGTCGAACTTCACTTTTCGTTTACTTTCAGAATTACCACATACATACACGCGACTACTTTGAAAAGCATTTTGAGTTACTGCTTAAAGTGTATGATAAATTGTGTCAGTTTAGACAGAACCAAATACTACGTCAACATGCTATTCCATTATGATTCAGAAACAAGTTTCACTTCCTATGGAGTTCATAAATTACAACGTTCCTGCTTTATGAAGCTTTTCTTTTACACTTCATAACAGTTGTTAGAATCTACGTTATGTTAAACAATGCTCAGTAGTACACGACAATTACTTGATTATCTCAAATCGCGTAGCTGGCGAAGTCCTGTCAGACAAGCAGCTAATTTGAGTCCATTTCTTGTTCATTATCGCTTAATTGATGTACTATCTTAATTACACACTCATTACATCAAACATCGGAGTACATAAATCGTTCAAAGCTTCCGAGTTGGACTATCGCTGGAGGGCACAGCAAATGTTCAGAATGGTACGCCTCCACTGCGCAGTAAATCATGTCCAACTTGGCAGTACAGCGTTGTGTTCTGGCTTTTTAAATAACAGCGGTAGTATTTTAACACCAGATAAAAGCTTGTGTAATTTCATGAAAATGCGTATTGGAAGGTAGAAGGGCCTCATGCAGCCGACCGATTTTCAACAAAAGAGAAGAAGTCCCTACGACCTTAACTCTGCTAGGTTATAAAGCCATTTATTATTATTATTATTATTATTATTATTATTATTATTATTATTATTATTATTATTATTATTATTATTATTAGGTTCGACTCTGTCAAAATCTTGGGAGACTTTTGATGGAGGAATCTGTTGTAGGTGTAGAGTTTTTTAACTACTTCGATTCCCTCTAAATTTCCAGTCATCGCTCTATTATTGCCTATGAATATTTTCTATATAGTCAGCCTAGGTAGCGTAGTCGGTATAGCGCTGGCCTTCTGTGCTCGAGGTTGCGGGTTCGATCCCGGCTCAGGTCGATGGCATTTAAATGTGCTTAAATGCGACAGGCTCATGTCAGTATATTTACTGGCATGTAAAATAACTCTTGCGGGACAAAATTCCGGCACACCGGCGACACTGATATAACCTCTGCAATTACGAGCGTCGTTAAATAAAACATAATTTATATGTATATATATATATAATTTGAACTGGTAATGAAAATTATGGAAAAACGGCTGAACGGATTGTAATGAGTGACCTCTCATTTTGAAGCTTGGCATTCAAAATTCTTCGGAAAAATAGTAGTTTTCAGTGAAATGTCAATTTTCCTACACAAATTTCCTATTTTCCAAGATTCATCTGTTGTCAGTTTTTAGAACCAATAAATAAAACAAAACACACACACTATAATAAACAATATTACGTGAAGGCCATGATCTGCAGGATTGCTGACATAGGTAGAGCAAATCAAAGCAAATTCTGTGACATTATAAAGACAACAATCTGTCGATCTTCGTTCGTGTAATTTTTATGACATATCTATAATTGGTCATTAAAAACTATCTAAGCTTACTAAAAATAATTTACAAGTCTGATTCTGTGGTGTGTAACTTTCTGAGTACAGCTGTGTATTGGATATTAAAAAGTACGAAACTTGAAGTCGTTTGATGACATTATCGCCATTAAAAGTGAAATATTATTATAGTTAATGCCATGATGTATTTGTCGCTAATATACATATCAAGGATATAGCCTATTGATGATATGAAACTCAAAATTTTGGGGGTTATATATGTATACGTAGAGAACATCTTAAATTAGATCTTCATTTCTATAATTTATTGAGTGACGGCTGTATAATATATACAGTATATGTTACAGAAAACTACAAAACTTACGTAAGATAAAATTATTGTTATTAAAAATGAAATATTTTTATAGTTATTAATCAAGTGGTGTGTGTCTTTTTCATATATTTAATGGCGGTGTTGTGTGGATATTTGTATGCATGATTATTTCCAATATTGTCTGGAGAGAGCACAAAAATTACAGTTCCTAAGAAAAGACCAAAAGGTATTACTTACTGATAAAACAAGAGGCCTACAAGATTTTTTAGTCTCCCGATCATTTCAGAAAGATCTCTTAGCAGGATAAAATGATTCTGCCCTCTAAATGTCAATGTAGTTCACGAAAAAATGTAACAGCTATACTAAGATGCTATGTCTATTGTTCGAAAACATGGCAAACCTGACATTTTCTTACCTCTCACCTACAATCCACAATGACCTGGAATAGCTACTACTGCTTTACTCCCACATGAAAAATCCACTGATCGTTCTAGCATTGTTACTTGCGTTTTCGCTTTTAAACTGAAAAACTGAAGATGGATAGGTTAAAAAAAGTATTTGGTATGAAAAACCATTCAGAGAGAGTATGTTTCATTACTATGGAAGCAAATAACTTTTAAAATGACTGGTAGACCTATTCATTGAAAATAAATCTCAAAAATTTTTATTTGAACTTCTAATGAACTTAGTTTGCAGCATTTGCTGCACAAGCAACTAGTATATAATATATATATATATATATATATATATATATATATATATATATTCATTGTGTTCTTCTCAAGGGCAGAGTTTTTTACTGCAATTCCAGCATTCTCCAATCTCTCCTGTTTCCTGTTCTCTTAGTCTCCGCTTATCATCCATTTATCTTAATGACGTCTATCATCTGATATCTTCTTCGCCCCGAACTCTTCTCCCGTTCACGATTCCTTCTACCGTATCTTTCAGTAGGCAGTTTCTTCTCAGCCAGTAACCCAACCAATTCCTTTTTTCTCTTTCTGATCAGTTTCAGCATCAGTCTGTCTTCACAAACTCCTTCCATTTCAGCTTCATTTCTTATTCTGTCTGTCCATTTCACACGTTCCATTCTTCTCAATATCCACATTCAACAGTCACGTCTCTTCACTTCGTCGTAATGTCCATGTTTCAGCCCCAAACAATGCCACACTCCACACAAAGAATTTCACTAGTCTCTTCCTTAGTTCTTTTTCCGAGGTCCGCAGAAGATGTTCCTTTTTCTATTAAAAACTTCCGTTTCCATTGCTATCCTCCTTTTGACTTCCTGGAAGCAGCTCATGTTACTGCTTATAATACACCCCAAGTATCTGAAGCTGTTCAATTGATCTACTGCTTCATTTAGAATTCGCAAGTTTAGCTTATATATGGGTTATTAGGCAACAATCTTATTCGATAAATTCTGTAAATAACATTATCTCGTCCAGATTAGACATCACTAGTCTCATGAGGAGAACGAACGCCTTGTCAAAACGTGTAAGGTGTTTAATAGATTGAATATCATCTAACAGTAAAAAATTCATACACCCTTAACTTCATTATAATTTATTTTCCAAATTAATTTTTATTTTATAATTTTTTTCGTATACTTAGATTCTACTGTATGGTAACATTTTATTTGCTCTGTCTCATTGTATTATCTACTCGTATAACGGAACACATGAAGCGAATTTATACCACTTAAATTGTTATCCATGTAATTTTGTCTGTTATGTTACATTATTGAAGCGTATCTTGTTGCATTATTTTTTAGAAATTTCAATTTCAGAGGCATGTTGGGTCCGATACAGTTAATACAATTTATATATATATATATATATATATATATAGATTTATTTATTACCGACAAATTACTTATAAATTATCAGAAACCATTGAAGTTATTAAATTATGATGCATTCCATCTTGCGTCATAATTTAATGACTTGAATGATTTCTGATAATTGATAAGTAGTATGACGGTAATAAATAAATCCATATATATTTACATTGTATTATTATTTAGTTTAAAATTGCTAATTTTAAATTCATAAGCCCTCATTGGTTTTTTATAATGGGGAGAAATTTTCTGCAGTTTTCATTTGACAAAAAATAAGAAAACTCCCTCACAAAAAGTTTACAAAACCATATTTGTAGACCATCTTCGTTATTCATGACCAATACTCCTATATAACAATCTATTAGCTCCCATTAAAATGTAATGGATAAAATATATTGGATAACTACATTGTAAAGCTGAAATACCAGGTAATTTTGAAGAAACTTAAACTCATAGTTTGCTAGTACACATATCCTTGAACATAGAATTTCCCAATAATATCCTCTGCTTTGTTGTTCTAGATTCAACAAAGAGGAAAATTATCATTAATAAATTATTGTCCTGCATTTTGAAACTTTTTTCTGATTATGCCGATTTGAAAGATGATTGTTACCAGATTTTCGAGCTGAATTCGAAACGGTTCTTCAAATTTTCTTATCACGTCAGAATTTTTCACATATCACAGAAACGAAAATTATATATATTTTTTACACTAATATATAATTTTCATATTTTCAGATATATATTAATCAGACTAATGATAAAAGTAGAAGAAATAATTCAATGCTAATGGTAATAACAATATTTGCACTCCGTAGTGGTACGTTATCCATGTGTGTAGTTGAATTTCTGTGAAATAACTGTCTCCATATCTTCAGGGCCTTGTTTTGGGTTTTTCAAACGATAAAATAATTTTAAATGCTTAACTATGTGATAGGAAACGAGATATCATTGTAACTCTTTGCAAAGCTGATATTCCTTCACGCATAGGCTAAATAAAGGGAATTGTGCGATTTACCGATGTATATATTAAAATGCGAAGATTTGTCGTCCTTTTTATATAAAAACCTAAAATATGCTAGAATTTGTGCATTGTTAACGCAATAGGCAAAAACTAAGCACATTTTCATAATCAGAACATACAGCTTGATAAAAATACTATGTAGTTCGAATTCATATTAATCCAAGCTAAATGGTGATAGTACAGGCCAACAAATAGATACGTTAGGATATTACTTAGAATATATTATGTGAACTGACAATGCTCCTTATGTATTTAGAAAACTCATAAACGTATCTAGAATTTAAAAAAGAATAAAAACTAATTGAAAGTTCAAAAGTAAAAGTAGCACACAACACATTGGTTGTACTTTTGTTTATCATGTGATAGTGAAATCTGGATTTTTAAAGAAGGAGATTACAAGAGGATAATAATAGTTGAAATTGAATTTTTTCGACCAGCAGTTTACAAACTACGGAACTACGAATAAAATTGATAGTATACATAGTAATGGAATTAAAAATGAACTTAGTTGAGGGAAAAATATAAAACTACTAGAATAACTGATTCATTATACACTAGCCTACTTCACATACATGGGTGTCCGGATGAAAACTGTCACAAATGAAAAAAAATCACTTCCAGTAGCCTTCAGTTGTTGTCTCAAACCGGTATTGCAAAGGGAATCTTCAAAATTTTATGCATACTCCGCTCAAGCGCATTCGCCAGATGGTGGCCTTCACAGCTATTGCTGGAACAATATCAACACCACAGGAGATGGTTCCTTGCTTGTTGTGGTAGCCGAACTGAAGTATATTCCGGCTGTTCGCGTCTCACAATCCTTCACACACATAGCAGATCATGTCATTTGGGAATGTTTTGTCAAATAATATTTTTTTCATACGACCAATAGTTTTTGTAACATTTCGAGAAAACGAATGTTGCAATGTTGCAACGTTGTAGACAGTAGCAGTGTGTACTTCGCGAGATCATTGCATCCCAGCATACTGAATGCCGTTCCAATCATCTACTTGGCAGGGGTTTTGAGAGGATGTACACATATACCGTTTTGTAAACAAAAACATCTGTTGAGAGTGCAGTCAAATCAAAATTTATGTAATCATAACATATTAATTACATGAACTATGTTATTCGATATCTATGATGAAACGTTCGTTATTGTATCGTTTCAACACTAAATTTAGTACGAACAAACACGTAGTTTCCATTACATTTTAAGATCATTTCATCAATAATACAGTAGAATAAAAAATTATACATAACACAAAATTAATCCTTCAAATAAAGTATTATTTTACATTGAGGATCACACAGTTGATGTCACTCCAACTCAAAATACAATGCTTGGAAGAAATAAACATTCAAACTAAATGAAAATGATACACATTAATGTGGGGTACATTGTTACATTTTTTACACCATTCTCAATAGTGTCTTTTAAAGGTATTGTTCAAAGTGTCCACCAGTTGCGTGTCTACAACTTTCACAGTCCTGATCCAGTTGTCTGTGACGGTATAAGCGAGCAGCTGCAGCGGCATTGAGACCAGTTTCGCCATAAATTAATAACATGTCCAGATACTCACGATCAGAAAAGTGTGGCATCTCGTGTTTCAACTGCTTCGAACTGCACGTAGCCTGCAACTAATGACGAAGTGAATGTAAGCGTATCGTCCGCTCCGTACACCTAGCTTGGCCACATGGTTTGCGTACGTAAGAAACAGTGTTGCCAGCGTGTCACAGCCCTATTCCCATGCAATGTGTACACGACTATTAACGCGATTTATTCGAAATCTGTGTTATTTTCCATGCAAATACTACTGTAACATGGCCATACATAGCTTACTCTATCACCCTACATGAGATAAAAATCCAATTTTCAACAGTTTCATGAAAGATTTAATCATAATTTCAAGTTACAAGAGACCATTTTTTTTTTTCGAAAACTGTCCTTCTGAGAACAAAATATTATTAGACTTTCTTGTTTGTCATAATTCGAGACATCATATCCTAGAAGGATTGTAAAAGGTTACCTTCCGCCCTGTATATATTCAACCGTATATCGCAAAACGGAAGTGGAAATTTTTTATGTATCAAATTTCAGATAACACCTTGGAAAACCATTGAAAATATAAATATTTCTGTGATAATTGTTTATGATGAAGAAAATTGTGATGATGATATTTGCTCAGTCTCTAATCCAGAGACTGATATGTTCACATTATAGAACTTTTCCGCACTAGCTCGCTTCGTTTAACAGTACATAATTATGAGAACTCGTGGAAGACTTGAGTGTGCGTGTACCTAATTCTTTTACTATCAACTCATTCCGCAGTATTGTCCTTCGTAGAAGAAGAATTGAATTCCGTGATGTTCTGTCTCAGGACTTGGGAAACTAGATAACTTGATTTTCCGAATTTCCTGAAAATACTGGAATGAGACGTGACACATATTGGGACAATTCCCAGAATTCCAGCAAGAAGCTTGTATCCTGAACACGTGTGCTTCAGTGTCAACAGACATTTTCTCCCAGGTTACCGAATTGCTTCCCTGAGGTAGAGAAATCTCAGAAATCTAACAGTAGAAGCTGTACCAGTCAATCAAACCGCAGCATGCGTGATGATCTATCTTTGATTATGGAGGCGGGATTTTCTTTGGAAATCTGCAGAATATAAAAAAGGGATGTGTCATCTTTTTATAATTCGTACTTTCGTTGAGGAAACGTCGATATTGGTAATCAAAAGGTACGAAAATAAAAGAGTATGTCCTATAACGTATAACCTTCTGGATTAAAACGTTAATTTAACGAAAGCATAGTGAAACAAACTTAATCTTTATTTTATTCTTCCAGGGCTATTGGTTTTTTTCCTTCCTTCTTTTTCTTTCTCATACGTCATCTTGAACTGCATCTCTTTTTTCTCTCCCTTGTCTTCCTTAATTTTTCTCTACTCTTAATGGGAGTAGAGAAAAAGTATAAGACCTTCTTTTCCTCTTCTTCCGCCTCTTGTCCCACTCCCTTTCTCTCATCCTCTTCGTTATATTTTTTATCTCTTTCTACTCCGTTATTTTTTATTTCCTTTCTCTCCTCATTTCCCCTTTTGTCAATACTCCGTTCTCCTATTTCTTCTTCTGTTAACAAGGAAAACTGCTTCAGAGTCTTTTGTGCTCGTATATCAAATATGAAATAATCCAAATCTGCCAGGAATCGAATTTAAGCTTCTTCAATGAGAAAAAGTCAGGTGAGTGAGCTACGAGAGGACTCAAAAAGATTGCTCAGCAACAATTAATTGAGTCGGTTAGAGTCATAATTCACATGCTCCAAAACAATGAAAAATTGATATACCGTTATATTCCTCTGCGGTTATCTGCGTAGAACACGATTCAGGGATTAATTTTTCACATTTCTTACAAGATGCTTGTGTAAATAGGCGACAAACTTCCCGGTTTCTGTGAAAAGTCCACTGGATCTTGTGAGTTCTGTTGTATAGCTCTTCTCGACCAATCACCGATCAGTATTTCCCTCCCGCTTCTCCACTTCTTGTTGTGTGGAATAGAGTTGTGGATGAATATCTTGCATGTCCCTTGTTATTTTTATAAATATCAGTGAATTTAGCGGCTGTAATTGAGCATTTTGTAAACGTAATATTATGGAAGAGAACGTATTACTGGTTGGAGAAAGAGGACAACTACGGAAACGTATAGCAAATCCAGAAATAACGAAAAGAAACCAGGCCAAATTTCTGATTCTGCTTGACTCCTACTGATGTATTGGTAAATTAAGCAGGGCCGAGTATTTTATCAGAATTATGATATATTCAAGTTCTACATGAATGTCACTGATGGTGCCGTGAATAATAATCAACTGGACAATACTGAACATATGTCCGAATTGATGGAAGCAGATATTAGTCTTGTGATATAAAGGAACGTAGTAACGAAAATTTGAGTTTTGATAGACTTTGTAATCAGTATTTCTTTTGTAGGTTGTAAATTGAGAGGTCGACTCAAATAAGGCCAGAATCCGCTTTTCTAAGAAAATTCAGTTTTTTTGTCTCCAGAATGGCGTGTCACAATTGCAATAACTCTGGCAATAGTTTACCTCACTGGAATTTCAACTTTCACCATAAATTCTCAGACTGTTCTGAGAATACCTAATTTCTTTATTCCAAGATTTGTGATTTATCCTTCTCTCTGACTGGATCCCTCAATTTATATTGTACTATATTATTTTATTAAATGTATCCATCTAAAGAATTTAATAATTGGACACCTATATTTTTACATTGAATTTAAAAATATGCTTGAGGTAATGTTATTGTGTAATATTTTAGTTTGTTACCGTCAAATCCCACATGATCGCAACTGGTCATTATCTAAACTCACATGGTCCAAACGGAGCACTCTCAGAACACTCATGATCCAAAGGTAATTGTCAAAACTCGTATGATCCATAATTTAAAGCTAAATAACTTTTACTCCCGTATAAATAAATACAGTTACGAATCTGAATAGTAGTTTTGAATCATTGCTCTTTCATTTATTAATCTTCATTGTGAAGTAAATGGGCTCCAAGTATTACAAATATGTTTTCCCTCATTTGTGAAAATTTTAATTTTTGGAACAAATGAGTTATGACTCTAACCGACTCAATTATATCTGAAATGGAAATCCTGCGAAGTTTGCTTCCAAATGGGCTATTATACAGGTAATTAAGATACAGGAAAAGAAATGCGAGGATAGGCTATATTAACAAAGGTGATGATTGCAAAGGACTACTGAATGTTTATTTGCATGTGAAACGAAACATCTGTGCTCTTAGCAATAACTCTGTCTACTTGTATAGCAAATTGTGTTTTACATAAGAGACTCTGGCCGTGTTTAACAAATGCGCGACGAAACCTAGGCAGCAACTATAATTATTGAAATCCACGGGCGGTTGTCCTTTAATTAAAAAACTGCAAACTCTCGACGATGGTACAATAAATGTTGGCGCGGTACGTGAAAGCTCCAATTTCTTAGTTATCTAAGTCTTGACAGTAACTGCATTTCAATTGAATATTTTAAAGCGTATCCGACTGCAGATTCGGTATTTTCGATTTTCGTATCCGGCAGACTTAATTCCCTCCTCCTACCCCTTAGGACCTGGTAATGTCTTCCTTGTCATCTATATATACTACTACAATGGCAATGTACTCCAGATCATGACATCGATTTTCTTCGATATTTTTTTGTACATCCATATAAGTCGAATCAAACACAGAACCATTTCTCAAGAGAGTTTAATTATTATTGTTGGTTAGTCAACTATCCGAAGATAGGTCTGAACTTCACAAGTGATAGCAACATGGCATCACTTATGAGGAACTAGGCCGGGAAATGATGGGATGGCCAGTTCCTTTTCCCTTCCATTGGATGCATAGTCGATTAGCTACATTATGTCACTAATCAGACTTCAGATGCATACAAACAATTCTTTTTTCTCTCACACATATCGTCAAGTGAGATGTACTGCCTGATACTTACTTCTTATGGCTTTTAAGGAACCTGGAGGTTCATTGCCGCCTTCACATAAGCCCGCCATCGGTCCCTATCCTGAGCAAGATTAATCCAGTCTCTATCATATCTCACCTCCTTCAAATCCAGTGTAATATTGTCCCCCCATCTACGTCTCGATCTTCCCAAAGGTCTTTTTCCCTCCAGCCTCCCAGCTAACACTTTGCATGCATTTCTGGATTCGCCCATACTTGCTACATGCCCTACCCATCTCAAACGTCTGGATTTAATGTTCCTAATTGTCAGGTGAAGAATACAATACGTGCAGTCCTGCGTTGTGTAACGTTCTCCATTCTCCTGTAACTTCATCCCTCTCAACCCCAAATATTTTCCTAAAACCTTATTCTCAAACACCCTTAACCTCTGCTTCTGTCTCAAAATGAGAGTCCAAGTGTCACAACCATACAGAACAACCAGTAATATAACTGTTTTATACATTCTAACTTTCAGCTTTTTTGACAGCAGACTGGATGACAAAAGCTTCTCAACCTGATATATGTAAATTACATATCAGCCAGAGCCTCAATCAGAGGTAGTAGTTTAATTACTTTACACAAAAATGACAGAATACTACGCAGACCGGCCTATAGTTCTCGCCAAGTGCAGGAGGTCTCACACTACTGTCCACATTTATTGCTGTCTCATAAATAATAATAAATCTTTCGGAGCTTATCTGTTAGTCATGCTGCGTTGTCACTTTTTCTTCCTCAAGGTAAAATCTGATTCTGCTTCTGAATTAGCCTAATAATTGAACTGAGATAAGTAGGCTATAATATTTTAAGGGGTAAGGTACAGCTTACAGCAGTAATTTTTTTGGAAATATTCAACATTTTTTTCCTCCATTATTGTATGTTATACAATAATAAAAATTGGTATGTGCGAACACTGTCCTTCTGTTATATGAAAAAAAATATTTTTACGATTTAAAAAAAAAAATATATATATTTTTTAAATTCGAAATGTGCATTTCACTGTTCAGTGATGAAGCTTTTTCCTCATAACTCATAAACTTGTTCAGTTTTCATATTCTCTCTCTTTTATTTTATTGCTGAAAGTCATATTTACAATATCATGCTCTTTCAACTACATTTATTAATAAATATTTTTTTTTAATTTTATGTTAAAAGAAAATACTGATATTTGAAATGTGAAATGAATTTATTTTTTATCAGACAATCTAACAAAGATAGAGAAGTGATCTTGCACCATATTGTAGATATGACATGCATTAATCCACACAAGAAATTTCATCACAGAATGTTGGATAGTTTTTGAGTTGTATGGGAAACGCTTCATAACTGCACAGCGAACTGAATTTTGAAAAAAAAAAAAAAAAAAAAATTTTTAAATCGCAAAAATAGGCTATATATATATATATATATATATATATATATATATATATATATATTTTTTTTTCTTCATATAGCAGAAGGACAGTGTTTCACACATACTAATTTTTATTATTGTACAAGATACAGTAATGGAGGGAAAAAAATTTGAATATTTCCAAAATTTTACTGCTGTAAGCTGTACCTTACCCATTAATAGAGCAGTTAGTAACTTGCAAGCATTTTATCGCCCATACCAGCCATTAAGTCATCATATTACTGCAGTACCCCTGAGATAAGCTTATCGTACGTCCTGTAAAAATGGACAATCTACTTTTCGCCCCAGGTTTCCGGAGTCCCTATATATATATATATATATATATATATATATATATATATATATATATATATATATATATTGTCGAGATACACAAAAGTCCCGTACTTTAATCGAACTTTATTTCATAAAGGAAAAATCAATAATCTCTCTAACTGAAGTTGGTAATTCTATAGAAAAGCTAGATCAAAGGAAGCACCATTTGTTCTTTAATAACTATATATTACGAATAATATAGAACTATAGAGTAGGCCTACTAAGCACGTGGTTTTACTATTCGGCACCCAATACTTTCCAAAGAATAACCTAGAACTAGCAATGAATGGCTGCATCACCGCTATATTTCCCATTATCAGACGTCACGAGCAAACGGATAACTGTTTAAATGTTTTAAAAAATAGGTTTTATTTAACGACTCTCGCAACTGCCGAGGTTATATCGGCGTCGCCGGTGTGCCGGAATTTTTTCCCGCAGGAATTCTTCCACATGTTAGTAAATCTGCTGAATTGAGCCTTTCGCAATTAAGCATACTTAAATTCTATCGGCCTGAGCCGGGATTGAACCCCCAACCTCGGACACAGAAGGCTAGAGCTCTACCGACTGTATCACCCAGGCCGACTTTAAATGTAAAAAACGATCGTTAATTATGTTGACATTAATCCCTATCTCCACTGGCACTTGCTTGTGCGGTCCAGGCCCCCAAACATCCATTGTCCAGGAATTTGTATCTGGACTTCCCGAACAAACTTAAATACTTCAATTACACATCTCATCAGTATGTGTCATTATAGCGGCGATATATTCATTCAACTCTACGTACAGCAGGTGAATAGTTCTAGGTTATTCTGTGGAAGGCATTTTGTTCATTCATTGTGTTCTGCCCAAGCTGCAAACCCAGCTTTCTCCAATATTTCCTATTTTCTGCCTTCCTCTTTGTCTCCTCATATAATCCATATATCTTAATGTCGTCTTCTGTTCGAACTCTTCTCTCGTTCACCATTCTTTCCAATGCATCCTTCAGTAGGCAGTTTCTTCTCAGCCAGTGACCAAACCAATTTCTTTTCCTCTTCGTGATCTGTTTCAGCATCATTCTTTCTTCACTCACTCTTTAAAACACAGCTTCATTTCTTATTCTCTCTGTCTACTTCACACGTTTGGGTACCGGAAAGTAAAACCACTTGCTTAATACTCTAATTCTATACTTTTCATAGTAGGCAGTTGGTGTACAACTCTATACCAGATGTCTTTGGAGCAGACCATAACAAGGGTCTCGATGCATCTCATGTTATCGTTGCGCTCCCATTGGTTGGCGAGTCATTACTTAGCTGAGAGCGTTGTAGACACTAGCGCGTGCATATCCTGGTTACGAGACGGTATTCAGAGACGCGTCCACTACTACAGTTCTATTGCGTCTAGCATCTGTGCGGTGTATGAGCAGACGACAGCAGTACAACTAGTGACTGATGCAAGAAGGTATGTTCAAAGACACATTACTTTAATTTTCACTTTTAGTTATATGAACGTAGTCGGTCACTTAATTCATACACAGACATTTAGTATCGTGTGAACCGCGCTCTCTTCCGTTATTTATATCTTCTCCAAAGACATCTGGTATAGAGTCTAGTCCTTCTGTAGAATTACCCTGATGTTTACTTCACAAATTACTGCTGAACGTATTGTTTTTATTTGTAGGCTAAATGTTGGTAAATGTTTGATTTTGAAATCGGCAACTATGAATGAACTCCCTATGTATGAAGAATACTACTAGACAGAAGATATAATTGTAAAGTACTGATATGTGATGTAAATAAATGTACATGAATGAACATTGTTTAAAAGCAATAGGGGAGACTGTTGTACCTCTAAACACTTTTAATATTTTAATTTTCTTTTCTTTAATTTTGGGAAATAAATGAAATTTTTTTTATAGAAAATGCTTGAAATAATTATTAAAGATTCCTTTATAACTCTTTGTATGTATTTTCCTGTTTTACAGATCTATTAAGGATGGAAAAAATAAAATGAAGGGATGTGTAATGTGTTCAAAGCAACAAAGGTTCATGTACCTTGGAACATAGCCTACTCTTTTTTAAGTTGGAACACATGGAATATAGGTGGGAACATAGCTGTAAAAACTGTAAATTATATTTGAAATGTATTTGCAATCATAAACCAGAGCAGGCTTCTCTGATTGATATTTTATTTCCTGGAGGAACAGCTTCAGCAGCTTTCTTCAAGGCATCCGTATCAATTTGTGACCTCTTAACTCCAGACTTACTTCGTGACATTATCTTAAAATAAAAGAAAAAACAGAAATAGATAGTATTTTGTACCTTGTAACATATTCCTTAGTACAACATGTTTTGTGTTCAAAAGTACAAGAGGGTGCACTTTTAAACAAATATGGCTCCCAAAACTATAGAGATTCGAATAAATCATGGAAATTAAAATATATTATTACTCACAACATGATAGGGAACACACTGTACTGGAAAGATATTAAATAGAATCTGGTTTGGTGTTAGAAAACATATGTCAATGAACGAAATGTTTACTTTTGGTACTAAAAACTTCTTTTGTGTACAGAACTCACACTTTGCTACTTAGCGGCTTTCTCTTCAATCTACTTGAGTTTGAGACCTTTAGGTAGCAGACATAATTAAAAACAAAACATGTTCAAAGATGCACTACTATGCTAAAGGTACAACAGTCTCTCCTCTAGTATTCCTTTTTTCTTTTGTTAATCCCCTGTTTCAAATTCTTACCTAATACATTTGCAATAACTTTAACTTCAATTTCCTTACAAAGATAAACTCCGATAGTAAAAGTGTCCCGTATTTTCACGAGACATTTATGGGAGGCTTACCCTGAGGGATCACGAGACCAGCGGCAATATGAGCTGCCCTCTCTGTTTGAACTGAGAGCGTCTAAGTTTGGCGAGGATATTAGTTGTTCTATGTATTAAGGAATTAGCAGTCTGTAATTTTATTGCAAACTTCTCGTTATGTGCGAATCAATTCCTGCAGAAAAAATTAGTTTTACAACATTCCATTCAACGATCTGATTGATATTATCATTATTATTGATAAATTATTAGGATCTCATTACAAGCCATTAATAGCTTTTGACATTTATATCACTTTTGATATTGAGGCATGTTGTTGCTTACTGGTGAACATCCAATTTTTTTTTTTCAGAACAGTAAGGACGGATCGATATAAAGTGCTGTTTTATCTTCAGTTGATAACAGCGTATTTAGCATCAGTTCCAGTAGGCTCGAGTTCGAATCTTACAGATAAACAGAAATTTACTTTTTCTTCATAGGTTTGAATATGTTAGCTGGCATGTATTTTGTTTGCCGCTTTGAGAGGCGTATTTCCTTCATGCTGACTGCATGGCTAAGGATTCCCGTTACAGGTGAACGACTACACTGTCGGCTTATCCGCATTCATTTTTCGGTAGTAATGTGGAGATTCATCTCCCTTTCCTACGTCATCTTCTTTCCTAGGATGCGTGCCCCTTGTCTTATACAGAGTGTTAAAAATAAGTATCAAATATTTTACAAGGTGATAGTATGCATCAAAACAAGAAAATAATGTCTAATAAACATGGGTCCCACAACACATAGGCTACTTTCTGAGGTCTGAACACTTGTTCATAGGAGGTACTCAATGTGACGTCCATTCATGGCAATGCATTCCTCTGCCCTTCGACGTAAGGAATCACGCAGTTTTTGAAATTGACCTGGTTACTTCATGTGTCCCCATAATCAAAATCCTAGGGGATTTAGGTTTGGAGAACGAGCAGGCCAAGATGTGGGCTTCCCCGACCAATCCAGGAATCCTGAAACGTCAGCGACCTCAAGAGGAATGAAGACGTCCTCAATTAACTCCAGATCGAACCAGTATTAGAATATACAGGAACACGAAGAGAAAAATGGATAGGTCACATGGCGTACTACATGTTTGGAAGAAGAAGATATATATAGGCCTACTCTTATGTTTTAATTTATGCTGCTGGCGAGAAAGCCATAAGTAGAGGAAAAAGATTGATTTAGAAGAAGGAGGGAGAAATATAACGAGGAAGGAAAAAAATTAGAAGAATTGAGGGCAAAGAGGAAGAAGAGAGAGAGACGAAGTAAAAATGAGAAAATATTGAAAGACTAAAAAAGGGAGAAGAAGGGAAAAGGAATAGGATATTGAAAAGAAATACAGAAATCGGATGAAAAGAAAATGAAGACGACGATAAATAGGAATAAGGAAAGAGAAGAGTGGCAAAGAAGAACGAGAAAGAATAGAGAAAAACAAAAGGCGAAGAGAAAGGAGTGGAAGAGGAGAGAGAAAATAAAAATAAATAGTGAGAACATGAACTATAATACCGAAGCTAAGAAAAGAATGACAAGAAATGAAGAATGGATTTACGTGGATGTTTTTACAATGGTTAGAAAGAGGCAGTACGTATCGACATTTTTGTCTATTGCGGCGAAAAAGCGTTATAAATTTAAAGTAGGAATACTGCTGAATCAGCACAATTTCCCTGTGTGAAAGTGTACAACCTGGAAAATTGAAATAAAGTTCATAATGCCCATAAATTTAAAACCCTGTCGCTACTGCTCGCATTTTTCCGTCGGTGATATATCATGAAGTTCAAGTTTTCTTTTTGGGCACGGGCTCTTAAATTTAAGACCACAAGATCTGCATACGAATATGAAGTTGCTAGTCGCTCTAGGGCTTCGCTGCTTGTGCACGTGTGTGTGCTTGCAATGAACTGAAAATCGAAATTAATTGCACGATTAATGTGAGAAAAAATAATTACTGGTTGACGCTACAACTAAAGTTAATGATGACTTGAATTCAATATCCTTATGGTCGAAAATGCACGGACTTAATTAAATGCAAGTAAATCGCAGGCTATCTTAATAGAACATCAAAGATCGAAGTGTGACAAACAAAATTTGCCACCGATAATTGTAAATAATATAAGGCTAATATTCCATACAGCTCGACTGTGAAGAAACTTGACATTTATATGGATTGTCACCTGGAATGGAATGAACAAGTGAATCACACTTCTAAAAAAATATTTTCTATTATTCACTCATTACATCGATTGCAGCACTTTCTTCCTGATAAACTAAAATTAATTCCTGTACAAACACTCGTGATGCCACACTTCGACCACTGCGATATTATATTAAGTAACCTAGATGCAAATTTGAGCAGCAGGCTACAACGTGTGCATAATGCGTGCGTCCGTTATATTTGCAATATTCGTAAGTATGATCATGTTTCCCCGTCTTTCCAAAATCTGTCATGGCTAAGGCTAAGCGATCGACGAGCCCTGCATTCTCGTTTTCAAAATTTATCCGCATATCATCAACTAAGTACCAGGTCTCGTCATAACAATTTACTCATTATACTTTACCACAAGTCATCTTTATATTCTTCAGTCTATACAGCTTCAGTTGCTAGAAATTGAAACTCGCTTCCGAGTGATGTAAGGGGTTGTTGGATAATAACTTCATTTAGGTCAAAATTACATAAATTCTTGATTAACTGATTAATTACTGATTAATATTTGTTACTCATAATGAAACTAACATCTGTCCATTCTTATTATTACCATTAATTTCTCTAAATAGAATACAAAACCTCTAATGGCAAAATTTAATTACATTAATATTTTCATTATATCAATATATTTTAGATTTATATTTTGCTAGCGCTGGCCTTCTATGCCCAAGGTTGCGGGTTCGATCCCGGGCCAGGTCGATGGCATTTAAGTGTGCTTAAATGCGACAGGCTCATGTCAGTAGATTTACTGGCATGTAAAAGAACTCCTGCGGGACAAAATTCCGGCACATCCGGCGACGCTGATATAACCTCTGCAGTTGCGAGCGTCGTTAAATAAAACATAACATTTATATTTTGCTCCCTTTTTACATAGTTCTAGTAAACTTATATTAAATTAATTCTCATCATTTTAACCAACTAGCTATCTCAACTTAATTATAATTCTTTACATATTGCATGTAGACTGAATTGAATTAAATTAGCTAATAAATTAAGTTATTACTTTTTCTTATAGGTTTTATGTCAATTTAAATAAACATGTGCTAGTCGTTAAAACTTGACTGAAGAATGTTGCTGGAGAATCTTTTAAGTGTGTTGTAAATGTTCATAATTTAAATATGTATGTAACTATTGTACTGATTAAGGCTGGTTGAGTGGAAGAGAAGGCCTTATGGCCTTAACTCTGCCAGCGAAAATAAAACATTCTATTCTATTTACTTTTTTGCTGTCGTTTGAGAATGAAGGTATATGCAACCTGGAGAGAAGAAATACATGTGCCACTGCAGAATACATATTTTACTTTCTCGTTATATAAACTGTATGTTTTATCTTGGTTGTGTGAAGTAGCGTACTTAGTGCAAATCTTCTCTCTGCTTTATGAAGTTAATTTGTATTTAAAAGATTAAAGTGTTTATATTTAAAGAGAAAATAAAATGGAAACCACAATCAATAAAAACGTAGGCTTCATTATAATTTTTTTTTCAAGAATTCATTCTTTACTCTAAAGAAGACTTTCTTGATGAATTTCATAGCATTTCAAAGGTTTTTCAGCAACACCCAACATACTACTTTCCTGTTCCAGATTTTTACAACAGCTGGATAATACGAGGGAGAGTCAAAAAGTAACCTTAATAAATTTGTTTCATTAATTGAATATGCACAATAAGTCTATAAACACTTCATCAGTTTTCAACATAGTATAACAGGAACACTTGCATTGAACATAGTGAGGACTGTGTTGAAAAGTGATGAAGTGTTTGTAGTCTTATTGTACATATTCAATTAATAAAACAGTTATTAAGGTTACTTTTTGACTCTCCCTCGTAGAAACTCCTCGTCAATATGGAGGTTGGCAGTAAGAAAGTCTCACTGAAAAAGAGGAAGATCAGGTTCTTAATTTGTCATGCAACATTGCGAGTAGAAATGTTAAAGCATAAAATTTTGTCTTTCGGGTGCTGATTCATGTCAAACATAAGGAATTTTTACTAAGAGCATTAAAACGTCTCATGCTGTTTCGTACGATATATTTGCGTGAGCAGATATTTTCTGATCTTTGTGATATCAGAAATCTGAAAGAAACTGTATTAATTCAGCAGTAGATTTAAGATTGAAGAGAAATCAAATAGAACCTAAATTCGAAGACTTTTAAAGGAACCTAAACAATTTCATTATTCACACCGATGAAATTAATAATATAAAAAGCGTACTGTTTCATAAGCTGTAAGTGTAAATTGATAAGGATTATTCCGTAACGTGTCATGTTAAATAAGATCTTTATATTTCTAAAATGGTATATAACATTTATACAAACAGTAATAGATAGCCTACTGTGTTTAACCAATTTGTTACTTGTTATTACTTCAGAAAGGCTCAAAAGGTAATTGATGAAATGGTCGGTACTGAAATGGAAATGTCAAAGCTTTTGCAGTTCATGAATCATTAACGAAATGGGGTCTAAATCCTTGAAAAGTACGTAATAAAGGGTATGGTGAATTAATCTGCAATACACATAGTCTATCTGAAGTGCGTAGCAATTAGAAAAACGACTGCAGGCAGTACCGTATTAATTTTTATACGACTATTGATGAAAATTAAAATATGTTGAAGTTTCATACACTCCTCCATACAAAAGAATGGATGTGAATGCGCATTTTCTGTAATATTTTAAAGAAGATGTTCTCACGCTTGTATCTGGCCCGAGAAAGAAGTACAGCTTACCAAAAGGAATTCCAGGTGTCTCGTAACAATGATAATTTAAACATTAAGAATGTCATTTTTTTGGAATGATATTTATTTATTTAATTTATTTAACTAGCTAGCTAGCTAGTGAGTACAAATTAAAATTATACAACAAAAATGTTTCTAGCCACTACCGTAAGAGCCAGGCTCGTGTACGGTGTGGTCTTAGCCAATAATATAACATAAAATTTACGATAGTTTACTAACTATACAGTAAGTAACTTAATTCAAGCCAATAAATAACACACAAGAGCAAAAAAAAAAAAAAAAAAGGAGAAAAAGAGAGAAAAATACATTTAATACTAGCCGTACCCGTGCGCTCCGCTGCACCCGTTAGAAATAAATATAAAGTAATTACATAATTAAAATAGGACATTTGATCGAGGGAACATTCGTGTTTGATAGAAGAATAAAACGTTTAATATGTTACTTAATTTAAATTGCATCCAAATAATTAAAATTCGATCATTTTGGTCCAGAGACACTCATTTGGTGCAATGACAATCCCTTTAACATGTTTCTTAATTTTTTATTACATGCAATCATAGTTTAATGAAGATTGACATCATTTAGATTTAATGTGTACATTTTATTTTACTTGTTATAGGTTTCCATTGAATTTTAACCCTTGTTTTCTACATATTCAGTAAATGGCGCTTGGCCCACTATGGTTCTGAACCCTTCAAATAACTTAAATTATATTATATAATATTACATATTATATTATATTATATTATATTATATTATATTATATTATATTATATTATATTATATTATATTATATTACATTACATTATATCAGAAGTTACTGTAATAACATTATAGCATTATGTCCATCTAGAGAAACGACACTTTCCAATGGTGAAATAATAATTAATTATACAAATCGGTTAATTTAGCTTCCGATATTACTTCATACAAACACAGAAACATTCTCTGTAGGCTATCTTTCATAGCTTTCGATTGTTGCTGTCCAAGGCCCCTTATAGACGAAGTCATTTGTTATTTCATTGCACCGTCTTAGATGGCGTTATTTTAATTTTAAAACTCATTTATCTCATTAAATATCAGTCCTATCAAAATTTTGTAAAGAATAAAACTTATCGGAAATCATTTTTAAAGAAACTTTTGTTATGTAACATTTTTCACAAAATCAATAATAAGCGAGATATCTCGATTTATTTAATTCAGGCGCCCTTTATAACCCCCTTTTAAATAAAGTATTTTGAATGCCATATAGCCTAAAATCTAAGTTACAACGAACTTAATTTATTTTCCAATTTTCATATAAATCGGTTCAGCCATTATCGCGTGAAAAGGCAACAAACAGACAGACAGACATACAAACAAAAATGTCAAAAAAGCGATTTTCGGTTTCAGGGTAGTTAATTATATATGTTAGGACCAATTATTTTTGGAAAATCGAAAATTAACAGAAAAATTTCGGCTACAGATTCATTATTAGTATAGATAAATTGACAATCAGACAGAAACCAGTGCTATTCAATAAAAACATGAATATAGTCGACAGAAATAAAAGGTAAAAAAATACACACATTTGTTAATATTATATATCATGAATAATTTTATAAATTTCTTTTTTAAAAGCTTCAATTTTGTTGTGCTATTAGCGCTGTAAACGTAAAGCCGTGTTAGTACCTAAAGATCTAATGGGTTAGTGTTCGTTCTAGATAGTCTGAGTTCGATCCCTGATCAAGTCATGATGGAATTTGTGGTGGATGTTGGAAAAAATTTTTTCGAGGAATTTCCTTTTCTATAATTCTACTAACACTCTCCATCTTCCATCTTATTAAGCCATTATCTGCAAAAGTAAAAAATAAACTGGAGTGAAGTCTGGGGGTAGTGCAGGTTTCCGATGCTGAAGTAGGAAGGACTTGGGGCTCCAGGCTCTGGGGATCATCAGATACCCGACTGAGAATGACACCTAGCTCTTTCAGAACTGAGGCAGGATGGCCCACCTATCAACGTCAAATTTACGAATGTCACCCAAATCATTTATCGGAATTGGACAGTCATCACATATATAGGGCACATAGTGGGCATAAGTATAAGAGTTCGTCCTGATCTTGTCTCCGGAAAGCCAAGCTATAACCTTGACTCTTTGTGGCAACATTGCTTTCTTCATAATTAACGTTTATATTACCTGAAAATGTTTTTATCTAACAAATTGCTTAAAGTTAATTTATGATTGATGGAAGAACATGAGCGTTCTTGCTTTAAGTGGTTTACATTTACATTAAATGCAGTGTGTTTGAAACACACTGTTAACGCGAACGCGGAATAAAATAGAGCGATAGCCTATGCAATGTGCAATCCTAATAAAAACATCCGCGCCAACAGGGACGCTGTCTGTTATCAGCTGTTATTCGTTGCGAATTCAATACATCATTTATAGAGCCAGTCATATCTAAAGCGTTTTGAATTTTCACCAATGCAAAAGGAGTGCAACGCTTCCAATTAACTAGTCCCTGCCTAGCTGTGAAAGTGTATTACTTGTGTTCATCGAAAACTTCGCTTTGGCCCGTTTTGTATAAGGACTATGATAATAATAATAATAATAATAATAATAATAATAATAATAATAATAATAATAATAATAATAATCCCTGCCTAGCTGTGAAAGTGTATTACTTGTGTTCATCGAAAACTTCGCTTTGGCCCGTTTTGTATAAGGACTATGATAATAATAATAATAATAATAATAATAATAATAATAATAATAATAATAATAATAATAATGGCACCCGATGAATAGTGTTCTAAGATGCTACAAAGCTCAAGTTCGCGGGTTTAATTCCCGATAAGGTCATGAGTTTTTCCATTTGATCTAATTCTTCCTGTTACACCTTGACCCTGGAACGACTTTAGTCTCCGTCAGAAATTATTACCAAGGAGTTCTGGGATTAAAGGCGACAAGCACGTGAAAAGCCTACAAAGAGAAATGATTCTATATATCAATGTATTGTTATGTAGTATAAGGGACCACGCATTAAATAACTACAGGTAAAAGCTTAGCTTAATTCATGGCCCCCTTATTCTGTACAGTGATAAATTTGTATAAACTGGAGCATCTTTGTTATACCACAGTCTAGTACGTATATACAGTCACGGAGCTTGAGTTGTGAGGGTGCTAGGAACAATAGAATGTGCCGGTACTATTTCGCATTGTCTGTAACGAGGTGATATTAGCGATCCTAGTGGTTAGCAACTATCTATGGATGCATATTTACTACGTATTGAGCTTCGTGACTGTATATAGGCCTACTAGACTGTGGTTATAATATACACATAAGAAATGACAGTATACGTACAGGGAGTATATCATATTGTAGAAACAATAAAAAGTAACAACTAAATGGAATACACATATGCTACGTATGGAAGATAACAGAGTGGCTCAGTCCTTGAACTTGATGACGACGACGATGATGATGATGATGATGATGATGATGTACACACATACTGGGATCACAAATGTGAGGCAATTTTGGTAAAATAATTATTTATAAGATATGGTAAAAATATGATTTTGTACATTTTGAGACCTGGAGAATGAAAAAAATGGGAGAATAAGGAAACCATAATTTTCGAAAATATATTCTTTAATCTCGTGTACTCTCAAGTCTGATTAGTGAATTATATTACTAGTAAGCCATGTATGCAATGGAGGATAAAAGATCTGTCCGTCCCCTTATCTTCCAACAATCTCGTATATCCAGAGCTGTGGACTAACGGTTACCCTGCCTGACCGGGAAATGAGCGGGCCCTGGTTCAAATCCTGGTTGGGACAAATTACCTGGTTGAGATTTTTCCGGGGCTTTCCCTTAACCTATTCAGAGCAAATGCTGGGTAACTTTCGGCGCTGGATTCATCTCGCTAACATGATCACCTTCATCTCATTCAGACGCTAGATAACCAAAACAGTTAATAAAACGTTGTAAAAAATTACCAACTAAAAGAAAAACAATACTGTGTATCCTTTGAATATGGAATTTCTTCATAAAGTTAAAAATAGGAAAGTTATAGGCAATGCTGCATACTTTTTACTCACCTGCCATAGGCCTACTTGACTATTAGCCTACTATATTGCACTACTTTTTATGTCCGTCATACGAATTTTCAGAAAGTACACGCATTTATTATAAGCAGACATCGGATTCTAGGGCAAATGCCTATTTTGTTTCTTTAGGAGAAAAGTAAAAATAATTATTACTATTTGTGTTTCATGGAAATTGAAAGGTATTCAAAGAGTTATATAGTGCCCTAAAATGCCCTAAAACGGTTATTAGAGCCTAATTTGTTAATATTCGCCTAAAAATGCCTAACTCACTGTAAAGTTTCGCATTTTACTCTTACTTTTTATAATTTATACATGCATTCACTGCGAAATTTAAGGCATTTAAAAAGTGGAAAGTTTGCTTCACACCGGCCATGAAACCATTGATAAAGGAAACAAAATGTTTTGAATCTCACGACACTCGCAATAGATTTCACCGAATTTAACATGTTTGGAGGCATAAATGCCGACAAAGAACCAACCTTAGTTTTGAAGCAGGCAACAATCACAACATGTGCTGCTACCGATTCAGAGACATACTATACTATAAAAATGACTGTTTTCGGTCTGAAACCGATTAGCTGTATTGCCCTTCAGAGTGCCATAAAATCACAATTTTTGGAGAAAGAGTGTTTTTGAAATATTTATGAAAAGTCGTAAAACTGCGAATTAGTAGGGTAAACCGTTACAAAATATTTAAAAGAATGGCCCTCCTAGTGTTAACACTACCAGGAAATGCAACAATAAGTGGAACTTTGTATTTTTGTCCAATTGAATCTCAATAACAACGGTTCATTTGAATGCTCGTTAACAGTTGCTCTTTCCCTCACCTTATTTGTGTTGAGAAGTTTTGAGCGGTAGGACGTTTTCCTGTGAAGTTTAACGCGATAATGCCGAAAAATATAAGTGCAAAATCTACATTGATCCGACAATGGCTAACAGAATATTCAGAATTCACTTATGATGGAAAAATAATATTCTGCAAAATTTGTAGCAAACAGGTATGTAACAATAGTTGAAATATGTAAATTCTATTAATTTTAATGAGTAGGCCTATAATATTTATACATTGACTGAGCTATCCTGAGGTATAATTCTTTTTAAGACCACTACACTTTAACCTTTTAAATTCCGATAGTTAAAGTATTTGCAGGTCATTAAAATTTTGATTGTTCGAACCCACTAACTTTGTGATAGAAATATGGCAATACAACAATTAGGATTTTATTTTAATTCAGTTTACTTTACATTTTTAGATTTCGCAAGAAAAGAAGTGCCACCTAAAGCAGCATGTGCGAGGAGCGGCTCATAAGTCTAAAGCTCAGCAGAAAAATCAACTGCAACAAACTTTACTAACACAGCCTACTTCATCCAATCTCAGCAGCAATTTCTATGCCTGATTTAACCAGAGCGTTTGTTGCTGCTAACATTCCCTGGAATGCAATTGAAAATCCGGTTTTAAGACAGTTTTTACAAAAATACTGCAAACAAAATATCCCATCTGAGTCGACCCTAAGAAAAAATTACTTAGACAGAATATACAATGAAACTTTAGCTTCCATTCGGGAGGATATAGGTGATTCTTACATATGGGTCTCTGTGGATGAAACCTCAGATCCTATGAATAAGTATATAGCAAATATGGTAGTAGGAAAACTGTCCTGATGGACCTTCGATTCCACACCTCGTATGTGTTAAGGAACTTTCGAAAGTGAATAGCCAAGCCATTGCTTATTTTGTAAATAAAGGCCTACAGTCTTTATACTCAGGTAATATAGACGATTCTAAAGTTCTGTTGTTTTGTACTGATGCTGCCTCATACATGGTTGCTGCAGCTCCACTTCTTAAAACATTTTATCCTAACCTCACGCATGTAACCTGTCTAGCACATGGCCTTCACAGGGTTTCTGAAACAATCCGGAATGAATTTCCTCTTGTCAATTCGTTTATTTCTAACACAAAAAAATGTTTTTGTAAAGCCCCATCCAGGATTTCAATATTCAGAGAGAACTTTCCAGATATCCCACTCCCACCTCAGCCGGTTGTTACACGATGGGGAACCTGGATTCAGTCAGTGGTGTATTATTCTAAGTATTTTAAAGAAGTGGTCACAGTTATTGATAAATTACCTGAAACTGATAGTGCAGCGTGTGTGAAAGCAGTGAAAGATTGTCTGAATGACTCACGAGTGAAAAACGATATTGCCTACATAACATCAAACCTTTCTTTCATACCTGCAAGCATTGAACAATTAGAACGTGAAAAACAATCTCTTTGTAGCCAAATAGCAATAGTAAAGGAAGCTCAAGTGAACATACATTCTGCTTTGAGCGAAACTGGGAAAAAAGTTAAAAATAAGTGGGACAACGTATTAAATAAGAATGTAGGATTTTCAGTGTTGGAAAAAGTATCAAGAGTGATATCGGGGGAAAGTGTAAATGTTCCAGTAAGTATTGATGTTTCTATTGTACCTAATTTAAAATTTGCGCCTCTCACATCAGTTTCGGTTGAAAGAAGTTTTTCTGCTTTCAAAATGATTCTCAGTGACAAAAGGCAAAGGTTAACTGTGGAGAATTTAGAAAAAATTCTGGTGGTGTACTGTGCAGATAATTATAATAAAGTCTGAGCATGGAACTGAATTTCAATAACTTAAAATGAGTAATCTTGATATCAATAATCACTATTTCATTAGTTTCAATATATTAAATTTGTGCAGCTCTGTTATAAATATAATATAGTATTCTTTTTTAATGTTTAAACATACTTTTTTGTGCGTATTTTAGTGTATAACTAAAAATTTCAGTGAAAGAAATAAGTATGATACCTTGATGTGCCTAAAATGCCTATTTTCATTAAAATAGAGCCTAATTTTACAAATTTTGAGCTTATTTTAGGCGCCTAAAACTGCAATTTTTAGTGCCTAAAAATCCGATGTCTAATTATAAGAAAAGGAAAAGAGAACTGAAAGGGGGAGAATAACTAGAAAGGAAAGGGGTGAATGCAGAAGAATACTAGAATAGGATCAGGAGAAGCACAAGAAGAATAAACATAATAGAAGAAAAAGAAAATATGTGAAAAAGTAGAGGAAAATTGGGTGGGGTTAAAATAATAATAATAATAATAATAATAATAATAATAATAATAATAAATTTATTTAATCTGACAGGATTAAGGCCATAAAGCCTTCTCTTCCATCCTACCAGATAGCACATATAAATACAAAAAAGAAATACAAACACTGATGAAAATAATACAAATTAAGTTAAAGCCCTATATAAGGTCAACAGAGTCAAAAGAACACTATAGAGTTCTCATCGAGCTAATACAAGAAAAAAGAAAGAAAACAGAGATAGCAATGGTGATATTGATAACTGACAATAATAATAATAATAATAATAATAATAATAATAATAATAAATATATTACATATTAATTTTCAATTTTACAACAACATAGTTACAATATTTACTATATGCCATGGGTTAAGGTGAAGTTGCGCAATCTGACATGTGTTCAACAAGCAATTCCACGAACTAGAATGTGATTTTTTAATTTAAATTTGAATTTTGATATTGTCCGACAGTCTCTGACATGGTCAGCAAAAGAAGAGAAGTTGAAAAGAAGATTTAAAAGAAAGAGGAATAAAAAGAGAGAAACAGAGCAATGGGAGAAGAATAAGAGTACAAGTAATAGGAGAAAAAAGTTACATTCTCGATGGACGTAAATAGAGCAGACTTATCGCCCAGTGGCGTGTTTTACTTTTGTGGAATGATTCGGGCTTGGAATTCCAGGCCAGCTATGGTAACTGAGGTTTATTTTAACCCCTCTATCCGTGAATTCAGCTCTTGAAAGTATCATCAAATGAAACAAGTGTCCACACTGAGTTCGTTCACATTTGAGCAGTGGGTTTTATTGTCTTAGGGAGGAAGCCATCCGAGCGCGGATATGACTGTTGCATCGTGGCAACGTCCCATCACATCCACTGGCGGAATCCAGGACTCCACAAACTACCCATCACCATTTCCCCCCAAGGAAGCATCAACTTGAATTTTTCTATTTCAGTGACTGCTAAGAGTCGCCAGAAAGGCTATAACAATCTGGGGTAAGAGAAAAGTGAAATTCAGCCAGGGAAGTCCCTCAGAAATGTTCTTTCACATTGCTTGAAAGCATTAGAAAATTGTGAACGCCTCGAGTTTAAGTGGAAGCCGTCATAATTTTGTTATTATTATGAGAGCATGGATTGTAAACCCCTGCGGTGGCTGAGTGGTCAGACCTCCGGCCTATCACGCAGGCGGCCCGGATTCGAGTCCAGGTCAGGTCTCCGATTTTTCATTGAAAAATTCATGGAAACACTTGTGACAAACAAGGCCGCAGTTGGGATTTTCTCGGGGTTCTCCCGTTTCTTCCCATATTATGAATCTACATAATTCCGTAACTATTTCTACACTTCGTCATCATTTCATAGCATTCCCCGATTGCCGACTGGCGACGGACGAAGGAGGCTGGCCTAGGGATGATGGGGATTGCCTACTCGAAACTTGGCTATAAGTTACAACGAACGTCAGCCGGTGTGGATTTGGGAATGCGCCTAGCTTGAGGGTTAGGGCAATATATCGTAACAGGTCGCAGTGCTGGACCATAGTGTCCCCCTCCCGTAAATTCAATTCCAATTCCATTCAATTCAATGGACCGTAAGATTCAATTCCAGTCAGATGGTAAAAAATTGAGCCAACCATATTTATTACGTATTTTTAAGTTATCTTCAGAGTTTGTGAGGATCTTTGGTATGAAAACTTCCTATAAAAATGATCTACTTATACTGATATTGAAATTTTACCGCGTTTATTCGTTTCTAGTTTTATATGGGTTACTTGTTACGGAATGTCATCCAATGGTGGTTAAAAAACCGGTATTTATGCTGTTCTTGTATTACGGACTCCACTAATATTACGCTGTTCCATGTAAGTCATCCTTAGAGGTCAGTTTTAAATTAAACATGGGTCGGAATATGTTTTATATGTCTTACTGTGTTAAATTTTACCGTACCTAGTTAACAAGGGCAATAGCAGCCGAAACATGTTAACCAGGTACGGTAAAATTTAACACGAAAAAGATATATAATACATATTCCGAAGTGATATAGCGTTAAAAGTTGTGTAATCAAGACGTATATAAAAATGGGTATTGCATAAACCGTTGTGTGACATAAGCAAATTCAAATTCTTTGACAATGATGTCTTTGATGATTCTGCATAGTATTGAATTACGCGTGTAATTGGATACTTCGCGGAAAATTACACTGCATGTACATTCTTATTTCTTAAGGAATATACATTTCTTAGCTGACATTTACTCTTATTAGACTAAAGCCTCATGAATAATGCCTTATTACTGTCACTTGGAATGTTTTAAGAGTCTTCGAACTATTGACCTAAAATATACATACGAAGCTCATGTTAATTTGTTCTGCAGAAATACAGGATGCTTCTGAGGTGGTGTTACAAACTTTCAGGGATGATGGCGAAGGGCACATGTATCAATTTGAGATAAGGAACCCTGGTGCGGAAATGAGCGAGTCGAAAGTTACAAACAAAAATAATTGTGTGGAAATGACATAAATTGATTCCTCTGTACACCTTATTTATGTGTATTTATCTGTACATCTTACACATACTGTATTCATCTAACGTTGTTTACGTTGTCTACTGTACTTAACAGTATTCCATTCAGTGCGCTGTCTGAGGGGTGGGTACAGGAAACTACACTAAAGCAGTACAGATAGCGTAATGCGTAACGGACATGGTCGGTCCTGATATGCACGTCTGTAGACAGTAGTATATGTGTACAAGTTGCAGTGTCCAGTCGATCAGTCCTAGTGAAATGGAGGAGTACACGATTTTCGAATACGGATGAACCAATGGGAACAGTAGACAAGCTCACAGATTGTATCGGGACAAGTACCCACGTAGGAGACATCCGGCCCATACCATCTTACCATGACTGTTCCAAAGGATAGGGGAAGGAGGGCACGTGGTGCCAAATTACAATTCCATTTCCACACAACTATTTTTGCTTATAACTTTCGACTCAGTCATTTCCTTATCTCAAATTGATACATGGCCCTTCGCCATCATCTCTGAAATTTGTAACACCACCTCGGAAACATCCTGTATAATTGTAATAATTCAAAATTATTGACGTTTCCCGAAACATGAAACTCCTGTATAATTATGTTATGTTAAGATTTAAAATTCGTTTTTCTTTTAAAATATTGTTTTTTATTGCCACGAATTAAGAGCATTATAACGTAACTCAATCCATTACAACCGACGGACGCATAAGGACACCCTACTAGGAACTACTTTCATAGCTACAGAAAAAACCAGGTATTGATGAGTCCCAGCGAACATTCCCGGTATTTCTGTCGGCCGACCAGCAGCATATCCCCCCTCTGCCATCGCTTCTTGCATCTGCGAACTTACGGCGCTTCTTCTGATTATAATTTTCTGTGTTATACACATTAATAACACTAGGTACTCACCTATTCATATTCAGTGCTCGAACGTGTACCAATTTAGATAAAATACATAAGAAAAATAATGAAAACGTGTGGCAGAACAAGTATCAAATTCATATAACAAAATATAATGGATATTTTCATACATTTTCTGCATATCTGAATATAAGTTTTTGTGAAAAATCTGATTCTATCCATCGAAATATCACCGGTAATCAAAACTTTTGCACCTTACTATCGTCTGAGATGAAATACATCCTAGGGGATGGGTAACCTCCGGATGTAAGTCATAGATTTCAAGCTGTGACGAAACCTGTTACTGTTATTTCTGTATTTTCGAAAAGGCACTCTTATGGCGAAGTGCATCAACCTCGGTTAAAAACGCAGTAATCATAGATTACGAAACGACGGTTAAACAGTAGCCGTGGTTAAAATACAATTTCTGTGCACCATTCATAACCAGCGATTACTTAAACATGGTTAGCTGACACCTCATTTAACCAGAGTAAAGTCTGTGATGGTACACTCTTTCTACAAAATGACTGAAGGAAAGCATCCATACCTGTGCAAAGATAGTAGTCAAGGTCTAAAAACGACTGCGCTTACTCCGTTCTACATAGAAACGAACGTATCCTACATTTTCTCGTTGCATTTGTTTGCTTTTGGGCGCTGTTATATTTGCGTGTTGCATTTCTTTGTTTTTCAGTGCTGTTAGGTTAAAATCGTATAAAATGTAAAATCAAATGCAAGAATGATTATATCCCAGTGTGAGATTGAAGTATCGATAGACTTATTACTATATTTAAATATATTATATTTGAAAAAGAAGAATATATATAAAGGAAAAGGTTGCAGAAGATTAGTACGTATGTGTGTACGATCCAAGACATCATTCATACCAGGAAACTGTGCATTATCCTAAGATCCATCTATAACCTCTCTTCGTTCAGTCAGTGACGTAGAGAAAGAGATATTCGAGAGTTCTCTCTTAAAATATATAAAATAACAGTTACATAGAATCGTAATATAAGCAGCCGATCCACAGGAGAAATATGGCTGTTTTTGTGTTATTTCAAGTGAGCCATTTGTTGCAGCAGAAATGCCAATGTAGATGTAGTTAGTTAGCGTGGTTTATAAAGGGCGTATCAGCTACTCTGGCTATTTGCAACCTTATCTAAAATTATTCAGAAACAAAAACATAAAAAATACAATAGGATAAATGTTAATACGAACCTAAAAACGATGTACTGTAGATGTAGATTTTGACAAACGAAATCCCCCCTGATATTTTCTGTCGCCTAATTCCTCGTAAGAATTCTCTCTTTCACTAAAGAAACTTCACGCTCACCATCATCTCCATCCAAGTAATTCAAGTACTGTACAATAATAAATCGTCTTAGAAATAATCAGCTGTGGATCTGGCCGCCATTTTGTTTTACTTGCCCTACTAATCACTGGTTATTTCCTTTAACCGATCGAATATGGTCGGTTAGAGATTACTGTGGTTAACCACCTATTTAAGTCCTAACCGAAGTTGAAGCACCGTAAAAATGCTTAACCGGAGGTTAGGTGGCAATTTTAACCGACGTTGATGCACGTGGGATTAGTCTATAACATATATGGAACTTATATTAATGTATTGTCTACATTGTCTAGAACATAATCATTATGCTAAAAAAAGGACGATCTGGATATAAAAATTGTCACAAGTGTTACGACGGTACTAGACAGTTGCAGCAGTATTATTTATGTGAAACATTTCTGAAAACTACCCACTTAACTATCTTTTTATTTTAATGTAATTTTAGTAGGCCTACCATATGGGAATTTTCCTGTAAAGACATGGGAAAGCACCAAAACGCCAACTCAGCCGGTCTTTAGGATCGACGCTACATAATAAGTGAAAATACATTTTGCTTTTGTTGTGGCTCACGATATCTGAAGTACTCCAGCAATGGTGAGTAAAAGTGATTTGAATGTTCTCATTGTAGACTCCTTTGTTTTGTGATGCGCTGCGGGCAATGTCTGTTTCATCATAGAGCAGGGCTATATGAAGACTAAACATAAACTTTCCTGTAACACAGTAATTTGTGCACGTGATAGCATTGAGCTTGGAACTGGAATGAAACGAGCAGATGACACGTCCGGTTTATGCAGGAGAGTATCTCGCCTCTTGAAACTTCAAAATAACAAGCTCATTATTTTGGCTTCCAGAAGTGTCGGCTGGAAAATAATTTTGGTTCAAATTTATCGAAATGTTTGGTAAAGTCTGAATATTCAAGATAAAAATCGTTACTAACAGCTCAGAACATGCTCTAGTCTCTCTCTACTTTCGAGAAAAATTGTCATCTCTCCTTTCAAATATGAACTGTGCTATTGACAACAAAGGAAAGTAAGATTATTTTATATTTTTCTTATACATTTTAATCATTTTATAAACATGTTCTGGTGAAGATTTCAACATTATGTACGGTACATAATGTTGAAATCTTCACCAGAACATGTGTATTATTAACTAGTTTTCGAAGACGTTAGTGCCAAAATCAAAATCAATATTGTTCATACCCCCTTAAAGATGACGATAATGTGACCACGTTATAATATGTATTATGATGGATGTGAGAGAGATTTAACTCTATAAAATTTGATGAATGGAAAACAACGGAATGAGCTTACACCCAGCAGTGCATTAAGACACAATCAGAAATCCGAAGCTTCGAATCAAATAGATTCTTTTCATTATAAAGGAGAAAATGGTACTTTAAAAACCCCACAAATCTCAAACTAATTATGACATTATACATCTTGATTACACAACAACTTTTAATACTATATCACTTCGGAATATCATATATACTACATATTTCAGACCACCCGTATCAGCCTTTTTTCTCGAAAATTATGTGATACTGGTTGTTAATAAAAAATTTGATTACCACAACCTATGTAGAGAATCGATTAGTGATAGTACCGTTTCCCGTAACAAACCGGAAGTAGGGGTACCTATGGTCAACTTCGAAATTTCAAATAAGAATATGGGTCATTGAAGGCACCATTGGAAACTAATTTTAAAAAGAAACAACTTTTACTGAAACGTTTTTGTTCTACCTTTCATGGTTTACTCACAAAACAACAAAAATAGTATCTTCTGAGAAATGCTGTATGCTGTTTATGTACGTACACTGTTCATAGTAAGTGTTCAAAATGTACTCCACCCTGTGCTAAACAATGTTCTGATCACCTCCTAACATCTGTGATTGCACTTCAGCATAGGTGAGAGACTCACAGGCTTCTTTAATTCTTTGTTTCATGTCTTCTCTAGTTTTTGGAGGCATCTGGTAGAACATGTATTTAATTCTCTACCACAAGAAGAAGTCATTTGGTGCGAAGTCAGGAGATCGGGCTGGCCAAGCTACTGGTCCTTCTCGTCCAATACACCGTAAAGGAAATAACTGGTTAAAAGTGGTGAAAAGTGAGTCATACGGCCGTCCTGATGAAGTCACATCATTAACCGAAGCTCAAGGGGAACATCATGAAGCAACTGGTGCATAATGTTTCGGAGGAAGCGTGCGTTCTACCATTCAAGTTCTCCTCAAAAAAGTACGGTCATATGATTCGGTGTCCGAGGAGGCCACACCATGTCTTGAGGCTCTACACTTGCTGGTAATCCACATCAGGTAGCCAGTGTGGATTAACCGGAGGCCACTAATGGGCATTGTAGAAATTCACCTGACCATTACTTTTGAAAGTTGCCTCATCAGTCAACAGAATTCTGAGCTCGAAATCACAGTCCGTGTTAAGAAACCAGTTGCAGAAATCAACACGAGTCTGGAAGTCGTGTCCCCCAAGTTCCTGATGGAGATGAATATGATATGAATGAAATTTGTTGTCTTTCAGAATTCTAAACACTGTATTATGGTGCAATCCTGAGTCAAATGGTAAGCCTTCTTGTGGGGGAGAATTAAAGATATGGTCTACCAGGTGAGTCCAACAACTAGAAAAGACATGAAACAAAGAATTAGAGAAGTCTGTGGGTCTCTCAGCTGTGCTGAAGTGTAATCACGGATGTTAGGAGGTGATCAGAACATTGTTTAGCACAGGGTGGCGTACATTTTGAACACTTACTATGAAGAGTGTACGTACATAAACAACATACAGCATTTCTCAGAAGATACCATTTTTGTTGTTTTTTGAGTAAACAATAAAAGTTAGAAAAAAAAAGTTTTACTAAAAGTTGTTTCTTTTCAAAAGTAGTTTCCAATGGCACCTTCAATGACCCATGTTCTCATTTGAAATTTCGAAGTCGACCACAGGTACCCCTACTTCCGGTTTGTTACGGGAAATGGTACTGCCACCAATCGATTTTTTACATAGGTTTTGGTTATCACATTTTTTTATAAGCAACCAGTATCATGTAGTTTCCGAAAAAAAAGGCTGATACTGGTGGTCTGAAACACCCGGTATATATATAATAGCGTTTTTCAAAAGTCAGTTCAAACATTAAACCGCTATAAATGTTATTATATTTGAGATAGGGAAAAAACAAAAACATAACAGTTTTGGGCAAACAACGGGGTTTACAAAACATTGAGAAGATGTCCGCCGTTCTCTTGTTAACGTACAGCATTGTGTCTGGGACACTATGCACAGCATTTTGCAGATAATGTCTTGGAATATTGGCAATTTCTTGCGAGATGGCATCTTTCAGTTACAGTAGGGTTGTTGGATGTGTCAGGAAAACTCTTTCATTAAGGTAGTGGTTCCCATCCTTTTTTGACTGACGACACACTTTACAGAACGCCACTATATCGCGACACATTTATTTGTTTTTATTAATAATAATATAATAATAACAACCAGTGCTTTTCTTCTACAGAAAAAAGTTGTGGAACTCTGTGTAGAATATTTTATAGCGGACGGGGAGATGATTACTGTCGTTTTTAACCTCCTTTTCGTCCAACTAAGACTTTCAACGCCTAAGCGTAATTCAAAGAAAAATTACATTAAAAACAAAGTTATGCACACATAATTCAGTTTCATGATAATAAAAATGCAACAAAAAGGTGCCCAAACATCGTTTAAGCGCGTTTCGCCAGAAAAGAAGCACTGATAACTTCTTTGTAGTGTCGGACATCTAGTGTTGTAGATAGGTCGATGTTAACACGCAATCTAAAAAAAAAAAAAAACAAACAAAAAAAAACAAGCAGCAACTTGAGTGACATTAGAAAAAACAAAGGTTAGTGTCAAAAATCCCATCCTATCTATGCTGGATGTCCGATAAAAGTTTTTATTACCGTTTTTGAAAACTCACCTATTTAAAATTAATGTGAAGCCTGCGCTTGGTGAGCTGCACAAAGTTTCTCTACAGTATAGTGGCCTTATGGTTGACAGGCCAACACGTAAACCATCTTCAAGATACAGAAGTTTGTTCCTTTGTTTAGATTTCACTATTTTCATGGTAGAAAATGCTGATTCACAAAATTATGACGTTGAAAACGGCAGTTACAAATACTTTTCTAATTTTTTCGGCACCATCGACTGATTTGACAAAACATTTCTGCGTATAAGACACTCGGGATATTGTTGATATTCATTTCCACGCCACGTAAAACCATATTCCAAGTCTTCATAACTATATTTACGAAACGGCAGTACGTTTTTGTGAACCCTGAAGGGAATTTTCGCTCACATTATTTGAATTAGCACTGCTGTCATCTAACGCAGAACTTGATTCATATTGTCTTTTTCGAAATAAAAATTTATCCATGATAAAATCTAAATAAAGCACTTTTTACAAAATAGTCGCAGTATCACCCGCTCACATGTGTATACTAAAACTGACCAATATGTTCTGACGATTCTAAACTCTGTTTATTATTAAGTGGCAAGAGTAAACGAGCATTGTTGCAGTGTTCACGTTTCTATGGTAAAGTCTGTCTCAAAATAAAATATACTATATCAAAGACTTCATTGTAAATAAAAAACAATGGGTTGTAAACAGACTTTCTGAATGGCATAACATTTATTTTTCAATTTCAAAATTTCGCGACACACTACATGGGGCTGCGCGACACCAGTGTGTCGCAACACACCGGTTGGGAACCCCTGCTTTAAGGTAACCCCACAACCAAAAGTCGGTCTGATTGAAATCTGGAGATCGCGGAGGCCACATTGTTGGGAAGTGCCTACTGATGACACCATTGCCAAACATCTACGTTTTTCAGGGATAAAGATGTGGTGTGGAGCGCCATCTTGCAAGAAAGATTATGTTTTCCATATCGTGATTCCTCAGTCCACGAATGACGAAGTTCTGTAACATGCTGTAGCAGCGCTCCCCGTTTACTGTAACAGTTTGTCTTAGTCCATTATTATCCGCATCTCTGGAGTAACGGTTAGCGCATCTGGCCGGGAAACCAGGTGATCAGAGTTCTATTCTCGGTCGGGGCAAGTTACCTGGTTGAGGTTTTTCCGGAGTTTTCCCTCAACAAAATGTGAGCAAATGCTGGGTAACTTTCGGTACTGGACCCCGGACTCATTTTACCGGCATTATCACCTTCATCTCATTCAGACGCTAAATAACGTAAGATGTTGATAAAGCGTCGCAAAATATCCTACTAAAATTAATGGTGGAGTTAACACGCGTAATTGAGATTCCTTTTCCGACCATAGTCATCAGTAGGCACTGTCCAACAATGTGGCCTCCGTGATTTCCAGATTTCAATTCGGCCGACTTTTGGTTGTGGGGTTACCATAAAAACGAGTTTTCCTGACACATCCAACAACCCTACTGCAACTGAAAGATGCCATCTCGCATAACATTGCCAATATTCCTAGATATTATCTGCAAAACGCTGTGCATGGTGTCGCAGAGAGAATGCTGTACGTTGCACAAGAGAACAGCTGACATCTTCCCAATGTTTTGTAAATCCCAATGTTTGTCCAACACTGTGATGTTTTAGTTTTTTCCCTATACCAAATAGTATAATATTTATAGCGGTTTAATTTTTGAACTGACTTTTGAAATATCCTATATACATGCTTTCACGTGTTAATTAACTAGTTTTCCTTGTTGACTACTTTCAACCTGTGTGCCATCATCAGAACTGGGTTATCTTCGCGCCTTCTGAGTGCCTTTCCTGTGGGGGTGTGTTTGTGTAGTGTAATGTGGAGTCAAAAAATGTGTGTGTTCTGAAATCGAGTTGTGTGTTGAGGATTTGATACTGGTGTGTTTTTTGCGTGCCTGTATAATTCGTATTGTTATAGTATATTTAGTTTATGGTTTTTCGGTTAAAATGTAGATTATATGTTCCTGTACCTATGTTTCAGTAGGTGTGGTTGGCATATGTGGTGTGTTCAGAGCACACTAGAACAATACGAAATATATAGGCACAAAAAACACACTCGCATCAAATCCTCAACACACAACTCAATTTCAGAACACACACACATTTTGACTCCACATTACGCTACACAAACACTCCCACAGGAAATGCAATCAGAAGGCACGAAGACCACCCAGTTCTGATGATGCCCACAGGCTGAAACTAGTTAACAAGGTAGCATCGTCAATTAACACGTGAAAACATATATACAGGGTTTTCCGGGCTAGTGTTGCAAACTTTTAGGGATGTTGGGGAAGGGCACATGTATCAATTTGAGATAAGGAACCATGGTCCGGAAATGACTGAGTCCAAAGTTATAAGCAAAAATAGTTGTGTGGAAATTAAATAATTTTATTCCTCTGTACACCTTATTTATGTGTATTTATCTCTACATCTTCCACATACTATATTCATCTGACGTTTTTTATGTTGTCTACTCACAGTATTCCATTCAGTGCGCTGTCTGAGGGTTGCGAATAGAAAACTACACTAAAGCCATGCAGATAGCGTAATGTGTAACGGACATGGCCGATCCTGATATGCACGTCTGTAGACACAGTGTATGTGTACAAGTTACAGTGTCCAGTCGATCAGTCCTAGTGAAATTGACGAGTACACGAGAGCGGAATGTGCAGACCTGATTTCCGAATACGGATGGGCCAATGGGAACAGTAGACAAGTTCACAGATTGTATCGGGCAAAGTACCCACGTAGGAGACATCCGGCCCATACCATCTTTCCACGATTGTTCCAAAGGTTAAGGGAAGGAGGGCACGTGATGCGAAATTACAATTCCATTTCCATAAGCAGTTTCAAATTGTTTGAGGTTACCATAAGTCGAGCTGGCTAGCGGTTTCAAATTGTTTGAGTTACCAAAGATCGAGCTGGCTAGCGGCTTCAGATTGTTTGAGGTTACCAAAGATCGAGGTGGCTAGTGGCTTCAGATTGTTTGAGGTTACCATACAGTCGAGCTGGCTAGCGGTTTCAGATTGTTTGAGGTTACCATATAGTCGAGCTGGCTAGCGGTTCCAGATTGTTTGAGGTTACCAAAGATCGAGCAGGGTAGCGGCTTCAGATTGTTTGAGGTTACCATACAGTCGAGCTGGCTAGCAGTTTCAGATTGTTTGAGGTTACCATACAGTCGAGCTGGCTACCGGTTTCAGATTGTTTGAGATTACCAAAGATCGAGCGGCTAGCGGCTTCAGATTGTTTGAGGTTACCATACATTCGAACTGGCTAGCGGTTTCAGATTGTTTGAGGTTACCATACAGTCGAGCTGGCTAGCGGTTTCAGATTGTTTGAGGTTACCAAAGATCGAGCTGGCTAGCGGTTTCAGATTGTTTGAGGTTACCAAAGATCGAGTTGGCTAGCAGCTTCAGATTGTTTGAGGTTACCATACAGTCGAGTTGGCTAGCGGTTTCAGATTGTTTGAGGTTACCATACAGTCCAGCTGGCTAGCGGTTTCAGATTGTTTGAGGTTACCAAAGATCGAGCAGGCTAGCGGCTTCAGATTGTTTGAGGTTACCATACAGTCGAGCTGGCTAGCAGTTTCAGAGTGTTTGAGGTTACTATACAGTCTAGCTGGCTAGCGGTTTCAGATTGTTTGAGGTTACCAAAGATCTAGCGGCTAGCGGTTTCAGATTGTTTGAGGTTACCATACAGTCGAAATGGCTAGCGGTTTCAGATTGTTTGAGGTTACCATACAGTCGAGCTGGCTAGCGGTTTCAGGTTGTTTGAGGTTAGCAAAGATCGAGCTGGCTAGCGGCTTCAGATTGTTTGAGGTTACCATACAGCCGAGCTGGCTAGCGGTTTCAGATTGTTTGAGGTTACCAAAGATCGAGCTGGCTAGCAGCTTCAGATTGTTTGAGGTTACCATACATTCGAGCTGGCTAGCGGTTTCAGATTGTTTGAGGTTACCAAAGATCGAGCTGGCTAGCGGCTTCAGATTGTTTGAGGTTACCATACGTCGAGCTGGCTAGCGGTTCCAGATTGTTTGAGGTTACCATACAGTTGAGCTGGCTAGCGGCTTCAGATTGTTTGAGGTTACCATACAGTCTAACTGGCTAGCGGTTTCAGATTGTTTGCGATTACCATACAGTCGTGCTGGTTAGCGGTTTCAGATTGTTTGAGGTTACCATACAGTTGAGCTGGCTAGCGGCTTCAGATTGTTTGAGGTTACCATACAGTCTAACTGGCTAGCGGTTTCAGATTGTTTGCGATTACCATACAGTCGTGCTGGCTAGCGGTTTCAAATTGTTTGAGGTTACCATACAGTTGAGCTGGCTAGCGGCTTAAGATTGTTTGAGGTTACCATACAGTCTAACTGGCTAGCGGTTTCAGATTGTTTGCGATTACCATACAGTCGTGCTGGCTAGCGGTTTCAGATTGTTTGAGGTTACCATAAAATCAAGCTGGCTAACGGCTTCAGATCTATATTGCATTACAAGAGACGTAAACATTGCCGACAGAAGTAGAGAGGCGGATAATATTGGGCGGAGGTAGAACACATCAGACCGCCCAACTTCAAGATAAGTCTGGACTGTGACCTCTGCCATTGGTTGTTTAGCAATTATCCGCCTCTGTCGTCTACCGGCAATATTTACGTCTCCTGTCAAACATTATGGAACGCAATATAGCAAGAAGGGAGAATATCCAATGATTGATCTCGCGTAATCTCAAAATGTAACGAGTCACCCTACCGACGAAGCTAATTCGCCTGCTAGAAGAGATAATATATGAAGTAAAGTTTCACGTGCAACACAGCTTTATCACATGACTAATAAAATTCTCTCCATACTATATGTTGTAATCTTGTTCATCTGTAAAAGAATTTTCTCTTAGACACTTTAAGATGCTCCACATTTCTAGAAAAACACTTAACTAAATGGAGAAAAAAAATCCCCCTGTGGTTAGTGATCCTTAACCATAAGTCTTCTCTGAGTGATGTACCTCACACGTTTTCAGTCTTTTTCCACGTGTTTTGCCATGACTAACTACCAAGCAAAATGTTTAAAGCTATAAGTAGACTATAATATTACTAAAGGTGACTATTTTTGTAATATTGAAGTAAAAGAATTTGCATTTCAATTTTAAAACAAGACAATATTTTAGAATTTTAATTTCAAATGTAATTTTTAGATAATTTAAGTATCTGTTTGTCAGTTAATAAAGGTAATTGGTCCATATATCATTGATAATTAAATTAAAAGCTTAAATCAGAAATATGTAGTAAGAAGTTAATTAAATACAATTAATAATGATTATTGTAATTTAGGATATAGCACTGAATCATTTCACTTGGTATACCTATGTTCTAATTAACCTCACGAAAGATCAAACTGATAAAATTATTTTTGCGTCGTTTATGAAAAATGACGTGAATATGTTGGAGAAAATCCACAAACTATTACAGAAAACATGGGAATTTTACTCCAAGCAAGTAATAAGATAGGTTTGGATGTAAATTCTGAAAAGACAAAGTATACATATGTCTCGTGATCTGATCAAAGTACGAAATGGAAATATAAAAATTGGAAATTTATCCTTTGAAAATACCTGGAAACAACAGTAACAAATATAAATTACACTCGAAAGGAAATTAAATGCAGACTAAATGAAGGGTTCAGAACCATAGTGGGCCAATCACCATTTACTAAAACCATTGAAAACAAGGGTTAAAATGAAGTTTTTACCATAATTCAATGGAAACATATAGCAAGTAATATAAAGTATACATACACATTCGAACTAAATGATATGTCAATCTTCATTAAAATATGGTATTCACTTAACTTTAACCCTTGCTTTCTCCGTTTTTAATAAATGGCGCTTGCCCACTATGGCTCTGAACTCTTTAAATATGGCATTTCCTATTATTCGGTTGAGAAGCTTTTGTCATCCAGTCTGCTCTCAAAAAAGCTGAAAGTTAGAATTTATAAAACAGTTATATTACCGGTTGTTGTGTAAGGTTGTGAAACTTGGACTGTCACTTTGAGAGAGGAACAGAGGCTAAGTGTGTTTGAAAATAAGGTGCTTAGGAAAATATTTGGGGCTAAGAGAGATAAAGTTACAGGAGAATGGAGAATGTCACACAACGCAAAACTACACGCATTGTATTCTTCACGTAATATAGGCCTACTAGTAACTTTATTAGGAACAATAAATTGAGACGTTTGAGATGGACAGGGCATTTAGCACGTACGAGCGAATCTAGGAATGCATATAGAGTGTTAGTTGGAAGGTCTGGGGGGGGGGGAGGCCGAGATGTGGGGGGAATAATATTAAAATGGATTTGAAAGAGTTGGGTATGATGATAGGGACTACATTAATCTTGTTCAGGATAGGAACCGATGGCGGGCTTATGAGGGCGGCAATGAGCCTCCAGGTTATCTAAAAGCCATTTATCAGTAAGTAAGTATTTTTGCGGCAGTTAATAGAAATTAAAAATATTGAAATTAAAATGGCACAAGCTAAACGTGTGCCTTAATAAAATACTCGTAATTAAATAAACTTGAAAGATACCTGCATACAAATCTGGCTCCGTTAAATGAAGGAATTGGACTTCTTCTTTTGGATGTTACAATTAATTAATAGGCCTAATTATGAGCAATTCTTCAACATTTACACTATTGGGTACGATTTAAGACCTTCACACCGCCATTATTTTCGTTTGGACGTGAAATAATGTTGCGTGTGGTGTGGCTATAATGACGTAACACACTTGGACCTAGTAAACGTGTGGTGTTTATGCACACCTTTACTCAAAGCACTTCGAGCGAGTTATGGAGTTTTGGTGCATAAATATCCGATAGTGGTCAGTCGAAAGCTATTAGTGTTATTGCATTAGACAGCATGCGATAGCAACTGTCCAAATAATTACGGATGAAACCATAAAGTAGTGGAATTGAACTCTTAAAGCATGAGATATATAATAATTCTGACCTTACGCTTTCATATCATCATTTAGTAACATTGCCCACTTCCGTTCTCGATCAATTCTGTGCTTGCAAGACAAAAGGTGATATAATAAAATTATCTAAATTTTTGGCGAAAATGAGATTTTGTGATGATGTGCATCCTAATGGTATTTTTATTGTGGTAAAAGATTACATGTACAGGGTGATTCACGAGGATTTACGTCCTTTATGGGGCTTATTCCGAAGACATTCTGAGCAAAAAATGTCATATAAACATGGGTTCTATTCTCAATATTTATAAACTTACGTTTCGTTATTGGAACGTATTGCTGTGAGCGCGTGATTTTGGTCAGCAGCCACCGCGAGCGCTGCGGAAACCAAAGATAGCCGTTTGCAGTTACGTAGCGCGACGAGTGCCGTTCACAAACGTGCGGCCGTGTACTCAAGCGGACGGCGACATGTTTAAAAATGTGTTTTAAACTCTCCAAGACAGTAAATTAGGATGCAAAATTGAACTGCAAATAATTAAGTCTGTGGTGAGATTTGTAATAATTGTTGTGATAAGTGCGTAAGAATAGTGTAATTTTGTAGGTAAAAATATAAAATAATGTCTGTACGTAGCAACTAAGGAGTTCACAGCATATTCTTAGCTTCATAATACTTGCCAATTAAAGAAGTGATACTTCTGAATGGTTCATTCTCTATTTGTATTATTCTTTTACCTTCAATCTAAAGAAAACACGTATTTTACAAACAACTTTAAATTAATGTAACTCTGAAAATATTGAGAATAGGAACTATTTTTATATGACATTTTTTGCTCAAAATGTCTTCAGAAATAAGCTCGGTAAACGACTGTAAATACCTGTGAATCATCCTGTATATCTCTACTATTTTTCTAACTCGTTATGAGACACGATTACTGTGGTTTTATACTGTCGCTCAAGTTTTAAATGCTCGCACCTGAAAACAGCAAGAAATGACTTATCACATTTTGCCTTGGAGCCACAGAATTTTAAAAGAATATTAAAGAGCTATTAATGGGGATTCGCGAGTTCTATATACCATAGAACAGCAACTGATAATCGAGGGGGAAACTAAAGTCACTTAAGACAAATTTTAGTTGCTGTAAATGGACGCATGATAACTACGACAAACAAAATTTGTATACCGGGCTTCTGGTTGACATAGCGAACATGCTTATCGGCGACTGGTGGAATCATACCGTCTGACATCATACGTCTTGACATACAACCCAAAATTACTAAAACTGGAGAAAGATCGTTAAATGTAATAAATTTGTAAATCATGACAGTAAAGGATTGTTACAACTAAACACAATATGTTTGTTTTATAATTCTGTGATTACCGGCTAAAATAAACGGTTTTTGTCTTGGTTTAAAGCAGGGATGCAGAGCTTGGGAGAAGAGGGGTGGAAGCATGGGGAAAGAGTTTGTTCCCCGGTCCACAATCCTCCGGTCTTCAATGATGTATTTGTGACGTTTGGCAAGCACATTGAATACATATCTCTTCTCCCCTTATCATGTCTAATGACGCGAGGATTGAAGGGAATGGATGAGTTACGTGTTCCGGCTTGTGACGTCTGCCACAATTTTAGCACAGTTTTGCATCCTTGGTCTAAAGGAATTGCTGCTTCACCTTCCGATTTTTCCATGTTACAATATTTTATGAGATTATAAGCAATACGCCAAGACTGGTTGTGTAAAACGGGTCGTTGGTTAGAAGACAATTTAGCTCATCTTACACAGGAATATCCTTCTTCATTGCTGCTTTCAGATTGATTGGCTGATGTCAGCATGTAAAGTTTAGAAACGTTATTTACATGACCATTGGTAGCGCTAGCTATTGTGGCGAACTCCAAGTAACCGAACAATAGTAGCGTCTCCTATCCTATATGCATGTTCACAGTATCGACCAGTAGGGTAAGGTTGCGTACTATATATCGCACCACTTTAGCATTTATAATTTTTATTGAACAATACAATTTTTATTTTCTGCATTCCTTTACAGAAATACATTCCCAGAACATTTACCTTCCATGTAAAAAAGAATCCTTGAATTTGATTTAACATTTTTGAATTAGAATGACATTTTCGAAACACTTGTCAGTGGTGCCATTTAGGCAACTAGTTTCCTAAATAGTACCTGCGGTTTCTTAAATCGCACCTCTTTATCCGCAGGGAACAGAATTAAGGAAAGCTTTTAATATTGAACATATTGAACAGTATTTAATATGAATAATGCAATAAATGCAAATTATAAGTTTATTGAAATTAATGAAAGAGAGTAACGCATCTTCAAATTAAATTGAAAAAATAGAGCATATATTACCTAACATTTAAACTTCCTGAATGCGTTTTTTATTGTTACACATTTGCCATGTTCTTCATCAGGCAGTTGAAACTGTAAACTGCGTCACCTTTTCTCCACGATTATCTCAAAGCCACCTAAGACATGATTTAGCTGTCTGAAATGGTTTGAAGATAGAAATATCTAAAGGCTGGGTCTCTGAGTATTATGACGAGGAAGCTGAGATAGGAGCACATCATTTTCCCGAGATAATCTAGCTTCTAAATTTTTGGAATGGGTCGTATAGGTGGACATACAGAAGCAGCACTTTTTTTCTATGGCAGGTTTGAGTGGCAAATAAAATGTTTGAGCTATTCGACAAATAGTTCACTGTTGATGTAACCTGAATCAGAGCAAACAAATAACGATCCTGGAAGAACATCAGCTGATAATGTAGGATGCACTGTTTGACGTTTAAAAATTATCGTAGGTGGCACAAAATATCTGATGCGCTTGTACAACACACACTTGTTGTATTAACGCCCTTTCCACCACTTGATACTGCACCCATCTGATGCATTCCTCGTTGAGTTAACATTTTTGAGCCTTCTTTTGTACGGCTAGAATTGTTACAGTTGCTCATATCGCACCGGTGCGAATTGAGAAACTACGTCATAAGTTATTTTTTTTTTCATTCTAGCCTATAATCACCACATGTTCGAAAATCCTACTAAGTTAAATGTTCTTTAATATTGATTTAAACCAATAACATCTTAAGATTATGAATTCCTTTTGGATACAAATCCGTTATTTAGTTACAAAATGTTAGCTAAATATACATCCACTTGAGCGATTATATTAAATACACTATCACCACGTTGCTGACACAAAGAAGTGGCAGAAATCAAGTGATATGGTGGATGTTCATATGGTAGATTGTAACAATACCACTAAATTCCACATTACTACAGTAACTTGTTTCAAACTAGCAGTGGTGCCATTTAGGAAGCGGTGCGATTTATGCTACTCTACCCTATATTAGTGTTTGAGACATAAGGCAAAATACTTTATGCAGGTAGATCATATGTGAAGGATTAATGGAGGGGAAAGTATTGACCAATAAAATTGACAGATAATTGAATGTACTATTTAAAATTTTCCTCAATAAGATACATGCATTGGAAACGTGGCGTAAAAGATCGACAGGTGCATATATAAGTTTACCATGTTGGATATATGTACATAGAACTACATGTGTGTGTGATCACACAGAGGAATATTAGGGGAAAAACAAAAGAATAACTACAAAAACGAGTCAGAGAAGCATCACTACTTCATATCAAATCCACCTATGTAGGATGTAACAAAAATGTATGTCAAAGCTTTAGGGAAACATTTCTCACATATAGAAGATGAAGTCGGCCTGGTTGGCGCAGTTGTATAGCTCTGGCCTTCTATGCCCGAGGTTGCGGGTCCGATCCCGGGCCAGGTCAATGGCATTTAAGTGTGCTTAAATGCGACAGGCTCATATCAGTAGATTTACTGGCATGTAAAAGAACTCCTGTGGGACAAAATTCCGACGTACCGGCGACGCTGATCTAACCTCGGCAGTTGCGAGCGTTGTTAAATAAAACATAACATTCCTCACATATAGAAGATGAAAATATCCCATGTTATATGGATATTGATCCGGAAAAGCTGCCATTCATTCATTTATTATATTCCATAGATCTTATATGAACAATGAAGCTTTAAGATGTGGAACAAGTCAAAATTTTACAATATTACAATTACAATCTTTACAAATTTTTACAATATTTTACAATTTTTACAGTTTTACAAAATTTAGTTATGTTCTACAATGATGAGGTGAGGTCCGAGGATTCGCCAAAAGATTACCCGGCATTTGCCTTTTGGTTGGGGAAAACCTAGGTAAAACCCAATCAGGTAATCAAATCAAAGGGGTGAAATGAAATGATGCCGAGGACTCGCCATAGACTATAGATAGGAAATAGAAGAATGACAGCAGAATTAATATTATCCTGTAGAAAATCGTTTATGTACTACGAAATATTAAGTCTATGCGAATGTTTTATCATTTATAACCACTAAGTAGGCATATGACAATATCGTCGATACTGTGCCCATGCAAAAGTTTGGTAACCGCTGCTCTAAGGACATACGAACTACAGACCGAATATCGCTATACAGGATGGAAGTGAAAATAGCCTTGCAGATTTTCAAAGAGAATAGCTCATGTTGTATGTAACAAAATACTATAATATAATATTGGTGAAAAGTTTTTTTTTTCTTCCAAATGTTTAATATCTCTTATTCGGTAACTATTGCGAGTAGGATCGTGATTTTATCCATATCGATAGGAAGTCTAATAAAGAATAATTTATCCTTCTGACGTATTTCAAAAGCGTGGACAGTTTTCGTGTAGTAAATTTAATTTTAAAAGCTCTAATTTCAAGCCACTAAACGATGCGAGCAAGTTGCAACAACGTCGCGGTACAGAGAAGCTCACTTACCGAGACGCATAGAGTTCGTTGACCTCTTACATTTATATCATGAATAGTGTGTGTTACCGGCGATGTTGCCGGACTGATGAAACTTCAAACTTAATTTTCTAATTAACAGTACATTTATGATTAATCGTACAGTGTGCTACCGGCGGAACAGAATGTCCTTATCGTCCTACCAAGTTCAAGAGATTATGTAGGATTTCCTGTCCTGCCGAGAGAATGTTCACCTACAACATTGACAAGAGCGTTTCTTTCTCTATAGTGCAAAAAAATTAAGTTGGTACGACATATTTTTGCTGAAATATGACAGATTATTTCAGTAACGGTGCGCGAGTTTTCGCTAAACCAATTCGCTTTGATGCAGATAAAAATAACACTTGGAGTAAGTCTGTTTTTGATGATACGTGGTATGAAAGTGTTTGTGAAGGAACTGTATTGAAGGTACTTGGAAAACTTGTTAAAGTAAAATGAAATATTGATAACTGAATAACGCGGATTCATGCCTCAGACATAACTAACATAGCCAATAGTGGCACTTCTTCTAAATCTAATAATTCTTCAAAGTCTCATAAGAAACAATAAGAATACAAAAAATGTATTGTTTGCTCCACAATCAGGAAGATACAACAAAAAGCTAATTACTGTTGTGTTGCTTGTGGCCCAAGAGCTAAACGTGAATGAATTCCTGCATAATTCATGAAAGTTAGTATAAGTTATATAAGTGACATTTTTAAATTATTTATTTTCAAATTTCTTAAAATAATCTCGAGTAATATCTGGACTAGTATTCTATTTCACAATCAAGTATTAAAAATAATATGTTTAAAAAATAAAACAAGAAAATGTTATGAGTCACACATGTATGTACATTATTTACTTTCCTGATATGTTTTGAATTATATTTTATTTATTCAGTTATTATCCTAATGTTACAAATAAAACTAATGTAAATTGTATTGAAAATAATAATAAATAGAATTTTATTATTAATTTACTACTTTTCTCTTTCTATTTACAAAGTCAGTAAAACTAACGTAGAATAATTTGCATACTGCCGGTAGGACGTTACAGAAATACGTCTTGCTAGGACGGCATATGGAAAATATTGTTTAAGAATCTGTCCTACCGGAAGGATAAATTGCTATGTACAAAAGTCCTTCTGGAAGCCCTTCGGGAAGGACAAGACTCTGTATAATTAACCATTAATCACAAAACGTAATATAGGTTTTCTATTCATTTAAGTGTACCCTATCATCCCTTTCAATCTGAAAGGTTATTTCACTTCCAGCCTGTGTATATTCCATTTCGCCAATGACCGGGTGGCCGTTGTGCAGGATAATGTTGTTCTTGAAAATATGAACTCGGAAATGGAAAGAATAATATAGTATAATGTAATAGTAAATTTAATATGGTATTGAGTTAAGCGTGGACAGAACTACATTATTTAGGCCTACGTGTTGAAGGCCCACCAACCCATCTACAACTAGACCAAAATAGTATAATTAGATCATGTGAAAATTATGTCTACTTGCGGGTGAATACTAGTGTGAGTACTAATGAGAAGGAAATTAGAGAGAGAATAAATGAAAGAGTGATACATGTGCTGTATTCAATTTTGTGGATGGCAAAAATCTACAAGACATGAAACTAAGAAACGTATATGCAGTACAATTTAAAAAAAATAAAATTATAAAATTGTATATATGGTGCGAGGTGTGGAAAATTCCACATGAGCAACAAAAAAAAAACTGCCAGCTGCTGAGATGGAATTTCTGGCTAAGGTCTGCCTACATCTTCCATCCAGACAGAGTTTGAAATGAAAGGGGTTAGAGAGATGATGATGATGATGATGATGATGTTGTTGATTATGATGATGAATAATGTAGTATTCACTACCACTATTCACTTGTAACTTCATTTAAATGACTTTTAACAGTTATTTACTTATACTCCTGTCTCCTAGGCAGTATTGGCAACGTTTTCTCACGAATCCTCTCTGTATGCCTCTCCATGTCAAGAATGAATCGCAGATTGTCACTTTCTTAGACAGTATATTTTATACTTGATTACAAGCATTTTTAGCACATCATACAGCTCTTCTGCGACAAAGTAGGCCTATTTTACCATTTCTGAAATGAAAGAAATCCAGTCCGTAACTAAACGTAAGTTCACTACTTCTCAAATACAGTATCATATGTAAATTACAGTTCCTCGATGCAATTTCTCGATGAGTGCAATTTTTAATAACATCTTTCAAAAACTTCCTAATCTGACAGTTTTCATATTTTATAGCTTGGACACCAGGAGAGTCACAAAACGCTGATCTTCTTTATTATACAGGGTGTTAAAAATAGTATCCAGTATTTTAGGAGGTGATAGTATGCATAAAAACAAGAAAATATCTAATAAGCATAGGACCCACAACACATGTGTTCTGAGATCTGAACACTTGTTCATAGGAGGTGCTCAATGTGACGTCCATTCATGGCAATGTACTCCTCTGCTCTACAATAAATCAGAATACCAGATAATCATACCGTAGTTGATATCCCTGGCATGGAATACTAATACATCGCAAGGGATACTGAAAACAAAAGTCTGGTTGCGGGTATGAGCGGGGTTCAGGAGAGACGATGTTGTGAATTTTCGTAATCAGCATGTGTAGGCTGATGAAAATCCTCATGCAGTTCAAGAAACAAGGCATCAGCACCGATTCTCAATCAACTTATGGGCAGGTATCCTTGTGATAGATTAATAAGGCCATACGTGCTACCACAGAGATTAACTGGGGATCGTTGTTAGGACTTTCTTATTAATGTATTAAAACAAATTTCAAAGAGTGTATGATTCTTTACGCCGAGGAACAGAGGAATACATTGCCATGAATGGACGTCACATTAAGACCTCCTATGAACAAGTGTTCAGATCTCAGAAAGTATGTGTTGTAGGACCCATGTTTATTAGACATTTTCTTGTTTTGATGCATACTAGCACCTCCTAAAATATTGGGTACTTTTTTAACACCCTGTATTTCTCTCAATGGTTACTAAATATCTAGGCGTTTGTCGCATTGTATCAAAAGCAGTTTTACAAATAATGTATGTGGTATATTTGTTTATATAAGCCTGTGTGAATGTGAGGAATGTTCTAAAACTTCACTGTTAGGAACTGATTTCAGGAGGCCTATATCGAATTAATATAGGATTACTTTATTTCTCTACGACCCCTCTTTGTATCCCATACGTAGAACAAAACCCAACCGAAGCTTTTCTTTTTGTCTGGCGGTTTCTCACTGAAGGGACTAGGAATCGATTCCTATGAGATCCTGTGAGATTTGTGGTCGACAGAGCTGCTGCGTTGAAAGTTTTCTCCGAGCTCTTCTGTTTCTTCCGCTCTACCCAACACACTCAACTCTGCGTTTTTGAAAGGCCCTTGAAAGATGCGGTCTTCCTCTTCATATTCGCCTTCGCTTCTCCACTGCCATACTGTTATTTATGCTTTTCTGTTGTCACACTAATTTTCTCTTCTTATTTCGTTTTTAATTTGTCTTTGTTATTTTCTTTTTATCCTTTTCATCCTATCTTGTTTCCGCTTCTTCTTCTTCTTCTTCTTCTTCGTGCCTTTTTGAGCTCGTTTATCGGAGAAGCAGTACTTAAATAATTATGGAGTAATATTCAATCAATCAATCGTTTATTAATGTCATGAGCAACAGTTTGTGCAATAGACATAAAATACACTAAAATATGAGAGATATAATATAATAATATTTGACATAAAATATAAAAACAGATTGAATACAACAATACAAATGAAATAATAATACTGAAATTAAATATAATAATCGCCAATACTAATAATAATCATAATATACAGAGCAATAAATGCAGCTTATAAATTTAGAATACATTTACAATGGAGTCAAGAAATTCACTAATACTACAGAATGGATGGTTGATTAACCAGTTATACAAAACAGATTTAAATTGTATATAACTTGCATCATGTGCCTTTTGTGGTAACTTATTAAACAATGTTATAGCTATAGAATTGAACCATTTTTTAGACTTTCAGAACCTAGAGTCAGATTAAGTAAGACAATAATTGAAGGGTTCAGAGCCATAGTGGGCCAAGCGCCATTTATTAAAGACGGAGAAAGCAAGGGTTAAAGTTAAGTTAATACCATAGTTTAATGAAGATTGACATATAATTTAGTTTTAATGTGTATGGTTTATATTACTTGCTCTATGTTTCCATTGAATTATGGTAATAACTTCATTTTAACCCTTGTTTTCTACGGTTTTAGTTTACGCTTGACCCACTATGGTTCTGAACCCTTCAATTGTACCTTGTATTATAGTGATGAATTTCTATTTTAGGGTGATAAGTAGTAAGGAGTTTCTTAATTTTCATTAGACATTGGAATATATATATATATATTTATGACAGTTAAAATTGTTTCTTGAATAAATTGTGGTCTACAGTGAACGTCATATGCAGACCCTGTTAAAATGCGTAATGCTTAAAGCTTTTTTTTTTTTTTTTTAGAATCTTGGATATGCTATTGCTATTTCTCCAAATATAAATGTCATATGAGAATATACTATTGAAAAAGGCGTAATAAGAATTTATGAGGTAGAATTTTGATTTTAAATGTCTTAATAAGTAAATAATTCTGTTGTACTATTTGCTCATTCGGAGAGTTACAAAGTCGCATGTTACATTTCTAATTCTTCTTATGCTTTCCCGCCTCAACTTCCATTGTCTTGTTTCTTATTATCCCTTTTTTCTGTTTTCTTCTTGTTTCTCTGTCTTCTTATTTTTTCTCCTTCTACTCGTCTTTTGCTCTTCACACCATCTTTTTTCCTTCTCTTTTTTCTTTCCTGCTCCTTCTTTCTACTATTCTCCTTAGCAATAGCAGAAGATAATATACTCTGTTATAGCTTAAATAATCCTGAGTCCCTTTCGAAATTTTGCAATTCTAGTGGCTCGCGTTCCACAGTTTTTGAAGCCATAAAACATTTTGAGATTCCCTAATATAATTTATATCCTTAGGAAGAAAGAAGAAAAAGAAAACTTTTGTTCGTAATATGGTTGTGGGGACATTCCATAATATTGCGTGTATCCTGGATGTAGCCGTTATGTATCACAGATGTAGAAGATGCAGGAGACAAGCTTCATGGAACCGTGAACTAGACAAAAGAAGCGAAGGCCTTTACGACCCTGCATCAGTTAGGGCCGCCGCGCCATCCCACTGGACAGTTACGTTGAGCAAGCTGGGATTTATTGGAATTCCTGTTCCTCCACTTTAATATATAAGGCGAAAGTTTATTTTAGGAGACAGTTACATATTGGGTCTGGAAGATGCCTCCGTTTCCGAGGAATATATACGTTGGGAAATCCGCATACACACGTAGGCCTATGTCAGCGCTCTGTTCTGTTTTTGAAGTTCTTACAGTTTCCCTCTCCGAAAATTTACATTCTCGGACACAGCAGTGCAACAACTACATCAGTGAAAGTAAATAAATACATAAATTACACTCTAAGTTCCCTATACGGCAAAGACCTGGTACATTTGCAGGAATAGGTAGCTCGGAAATTCTGTCGTTCTTTGTGCTGATCCAGTATTTTTTTTAGTAGGTTATTTTGCGACGCTTTATCAACATCTTAGTTATTTAGCGTCTGAATGAGATGAAGGTGATAATGCCGGTGAAATGAGTCCGGGGTCCAACACCGAAAGTTACCCAGCATTTGCTCATATTGGGTTGAAGGAAAACCCCGGAAAAACCTCGATCAGGTAACCTGCCCCGACCGGGAATCGAACCCGGGCCACCTGGTTTCGCGGCTAGACGCGCTAACCGTTACTCCACAGGTGCGGACCTGATCCAGTATGCAGTAGTTGCTACCTCACTTGAGAGGAGTTAAATTACATTACAAATAAATTAAATCATTTATCTTATTGGTGCACAATTATTAATTTAACGTACGCATTGGTTTTGTGCGTTGCAGATATGGAATTATATACCGGAGATTGAGGGCTGTCCTTCCTTAAGAATATTCAAGAATAACTTAAAACGTTGTGTATAAAGTGTAAATTAAAATTAAGGTGACGAGTTACTCCCTTGGTTTGAATTGTAAATTATTTAAAAATAACTTGTAAGAGGGTCTTAGACTAGAAATATTTAGTTTAATTATAGTTCTGTTTATAAGTATGAATAGGGGTGTAATTTGTTTGTCTTATTTGAACTGTTGTATCAGTGAAGCGTGGTGAGTTAGTGAAGTTATGGTTTTACAGTGCAGTGAATAGTTTCGATCAGTGATAATTTATGGTGTCAATAAAATGTGTTCTATAGTGTCAGTGAAATGTGTTATATAGTGTCAGTAAAATGTGTTATATAGTGTCAGTGAAATGTGTTTTAAAGTGTCAGTGAAATGTGTCATAGTGCCAGTGAGTGAGATGAGAGTAAAGTAAAAGATTATTATCAGTACCAATATGAAACTTAAGTAGGGCCTATATATATATATATATATATATATATATATATATATATATATATATGTTGTAATGTAAAATTAGGTCCACTTATTAATTAGATTATTTTATGTATTATTATTAATTGTATTGTGTATTGTATAATTGTATTGTGTATTGTAATTTTATTGTGTATTGTTTATATTGTTTGTACCACTGCCACCGGGTCCTTGCCCACTTGCAATCTAAATAAATACATACATAGAACGGTGGACGAGATGTTGCGACAGATTTTCTCGGTGTAATCCCATTTCGTCTCCCATAACCTCACAATTATTCACTATTGTCATCTCACAAGAAACTTCTCAGCCTTGCCAATCATTGTTATCTATTATCCGGACTACTCATAGTTAGGGAACGGAATTTGGAGTAGTAAAAGCTAGTATTGGCATCTACACAGCCATTTGTTTACAACCCATGACATACTCGCAGATCTCTGCACGTCAACAACAGGTGAACGGGACAGTTGTCGCATAAGAACCTCAACATGCAGCTTTGCAGTTCAGAGTAGTGAAATGCAGGTACAATGCCGAAAGTGAAACCAAGTAACAATACAAAATTAAAAGACTATATTTGTAAAAGCTCCAGATCGAGTATCAAAATTCAGGAAACAATTCCCGATGACGCGGCTGCGATTCAAATACGCCAGGAACTGCTAAATGATAGAGCAATCTAAAAAGAAGTCATGGATATTAAGTCAATTTTTTATATTTACTGGATGCCATTATTTGGTTAGAAAAGTCAGGAGTAGAACTAGTTGAGCAAGTAAATATTATGAGGACTATTGTAAATAAACTGAGTGCAGTAGAAGGTGAAGTAGGAAAACGTGTTGGTGAAAAAATGAACATAGTTTGATTAAAAATGATAGGTATAGTATTCTTAGTCGGATTTCAGAAGTACTAACAAAGACGTTTCCCAATGACGTCATTCAAGATGTGAATTTAATTGATGTATCTTGTTTCAAGTACTCTCCAATAGTCTCTGCAGATGTAGAGTGGAGTTTTTCCATGTTAAAAAATTTCCTTCCTTGCAACAGAGCAAAGTTGTATTTTGAAAATTTGGACATGATTTATTATAACAGGCACAGCAGGAATAGTAATTGTTTTATCAACAAAACATAGCATTAATTGAAAATGCCATTTCGTTTGGTTCTACATTTTGTTCAACATTTAATGATACTGTATTAGGCTATGTTGTAAATATTGTAGTATATTGTATATATTGTAAATACTGTAGTATACGTTGTAGGCCTATACATATTATCATATTCCATAATATTGTAAATAAAGGTTTCAATTTAACACGCTCCTGACAGAAAAACATACATATTCAGAGGCGAGTTCCATACAGAAGACAACTGCCTATCAGGCATCAACATTTCCACTGACACGCGAGGATGTAGAAATTGATATTTAATTATGTAAATTTGTAATGTTGTTTATTGGTGTCTTTTGCGTTGCCAAGAAAAACACATGTAGTTCAATGTGAAATGCAGATTATGTATGTAGACCACTATATGTCATTAAACTATAACATTTGTTTATTCTGAAATATGTTTACAGCACGTTGCGTGTAAGTTTGTATGAAGTGGACTGTACTCGTCCATGCAACTCGCTTGACAGTCACTGAGCTACGAATATCTATACTACGTTTCACCATTCGTTATAATACTCCAAATCCCTTTCCCTGCTCATAGTATAGGCTACATATCGTCCCGTCATAGACATAAAGGCAAACTTAACAATTTGTAGATTTTACAGGAGAGAGAAAAAAACATTTAAAAAATTACCACTTTAATAATTTATTTAATAACTATCTTAAAATGCTGGTACAACTCCGTATTTCAAGGTGTTGTAATGGTTTCAAAATAGGTGAAGGAGTTTATTTTTAACTACCAAGTTAATGTAAAAACTGAGACGTTTGCCCTTCTGGTAGAACGCCGCCATTCTGCAATTCACAACTCTGAACTAATTATAATACGATATTTCAAAGTACAGGGTTTTACTCAATTCAAATTGAAGATTTTTAATTAGCTTCAGAAATGTTCATATTAATACCTTTCGCAAAATAATGTTTGAAAAACCTTAAACTTTATTCTAAAATTATACGTTCGACGATCTTGACCTCATTTTTGAAACCGTAACAATTTACAAAGCTTCTTAATAATTATCAGGACACAAAACAGTGAATGAAATTCAAACTTACCTGTTATTGTTGTACATTTTTAACATCCAGTGGTGATAAATAATATTTATATTGCAATTTATTAGATAACTAACACAGTAACAACAATTCTATTAGCGAAATTCGCTCATCAAACACGCTGGATAACCAACATTCGCAGATTAAAGAAATTAATTGAAACAAAAAGTATCGCAAAATAAAGCATTATAAAGGAAGAACTGTGTTTTTGGAAGCTATTTTTTGTTTTTATTGCCTCTCTGTGGTAATTAAAAAGAAAAATCAGTAAGTATTTACTAATTTACTGCCACAATACTGCGAGAAAACGTCAATTCTTTTGCATGTTGATGAAAAATATGGTATAGGATCACATAGTCAACATAACTCATTTTATGAAAAAATGTTACATTGGCCCTTATGCCTATAATGGGACGATATACAAGTGTCTTCAGCGGAAGTAAAATTAAGAGAGAATAATAACTCATCTTTCTTATTCTTCTATATCGAGAAATCTATTCCGTAACCGAACATTGTTACTACGAGTTTTATTTATTTTTGATTACAGAAAATATTGAAAAAATGTTGCGATTTTACAAACAAAACTACATAAAGTTCCAGGGTTCGATACAAACGAACAAAACTATTAACTGCCCTGCCAGTATTGGTGTGCTTGCATTTTAAAGCCCTCAAGAACTGGGCTCCTTATTGCTCCACGTGGCCTTATTACGTAGTTACGTAGACCACCTCATTACATCTGATAAAATCCGTTATTCGCTACCCGAGAGACGAGCCAGATAGGGCTTCCAAGGTCCTCCAAAGGCTATTACATAATTTTGGTTTGTCGTCTGTGTTTCCGTCTGTCGGTATGACGTACTGGACAAATTTTGTTCATGTTTTAGATATTTTTTTTTAGTAAATTCATTCCAGAATTAAGAACACGAATAATTGTAATAAATTTACTCCAACACAACATAAGTACACAAAACAGCGATTTATTTGAAAATGAACCTAATGATTTTCATTTTCATTCTTTGTTACTAGAAAGATGATTACGCGCCTACAAATTAAAAGTGAGTGAATGAACATTACGTGTAAGAAATAGGGACAAAAATATTTGAATATACGAGTGTAGAAATAAAAAAATATAAAACAGTTATTAGGAGTGTGATATTTTGGTATTAACGATATACGCGAAATTGTTAAAAACTTAATTTTATACACGGAAAATACAAATCTCTTAATGAAAGTCTAAATTTAAGTGAAATATATCTGCGAGTTTTCGCGAAATTGATATAAACCTACGAAATGGCTTCAAAATCACAATATTTTCAACGAAAAACAAATCTTATGGAGAATTCGCACGAAAAAGACACTTTCTTCGAAATAAAACACGAATATTTTCTTCGTTATAAAATATAGGCTACATGAATATTTCTGCATATTTGATCGTTCAGCATTGTATGCGTATGACATCCGGCAACGATGTACCTACGCATAGTTTCAGGGACGACTTCCAGGGAGCAGCGAAAGCAAACAATGCTAAATTTCTCTTTCCCATAACAACTGACTTCGTGAGATCGAGAAGATAGTGCCGTCACCCCTTCACAGTCGAATGAAATTGAACTTTGAATTTATATAACGATGCAAAGAATTTTCTGTCAGTGTCAAAGGGATTGTGTCAATAGTAGCCTAATTTTAAAAATGTTATTTTATTATTTTTTTAAGTTTCTTTGGGGATGAAATATGCGCGAAACTGCTTTTTTTTTTTGCGAAATATTCACCGAAATCGAACTATTTTAATAACCGAAATCAGGGTAAAATAATCACATCCCTAACAATTATTATATTTCAAACTTTGTGCCTGTTTGTAAATGTGTATAATAATATGAGACTTCCATCGCTTGTAAAACGAAAAACCTGTTATTTATTGCCAATGTATTGCTTACTTGAAGGTTTTAAACTAGTATTGTACATAGAACGTTATGTAGAATATGTGTCCAATTTGCATTTGAGACATAAAATTTAAATAGTAGGCCTACTACTGGACACAATAAGCTAGCAAGAACGTAAATATTTAAAATAAGCTTATTTTATTAAGAATAAGTCACAATGAATATCACTAAATTGAATGAAAAACCGCTATATTACAAAATTTAAACTTTTCTTAAAATGAATATCAATAGTAATAATCATTTTATAGGCCTACTGCTATCCGTTTCAGTATTATACGAAAATGAGCGTGATTAGTCGTTCTTTAATAGTATCACGCTTTATTTTTCTCAATTTAATCCTGTTCTGTTTCCCTTTCTATTTAAATTGTCTTAGGTTTAATACCAGAAAGAAATCAGCAAATAAGACAATAAGAAGGTAATTGGCAATTTATTAATTTGCATTTACACTAAAAAATATAGAAAAATGAAGCCTTATGAGATTACTTTGTTGTTCATGATTCGTTTCATAGTCTCATTACGTTCATTGCATAAAATAAACAGTTTCAAACATATCTAGTACAATGTCTGTTTATTATATAGAGTGTAAGGGGTATAAGTGCCGTCCTTTTCACAGTCGTCGGGCATGGTCTACAGGCTCGAAAAAGGTCCATACTACATAGGGTCAAAACTTGGTAGTTTTCCCAGAAAAATTTTTCTTTCCCTATTTTATTTGCGTTATACTGCTTATATCGTTAGTAAAATTACGAAAACAATTACATCAGTAGGTATATCTAGCAAAGAGTTAATATTAGTTTAAATACATACTTGTGTGTTCTATTACGTTTTCGTGAAATTAAATAAAAATTCATGCTTAAATTTGTCAATATTCTGGCGTGAGAGACATGGCAACGTGTTCAGCAGGCAATACTCTGCACATACGTAAGTACGAGTCAGCTGAGTTCAAGCTCCCTGTCCAAAAGTATACTGCCGAGCGGATGGCAGTTCAGTACAGGGTATTCAATAAACAACTTACAAGGTCATTTACAGTTTAGGAATATCATATGTTATTAATTTATGGAGAAAGTCGTAATTCAAGTCAGACAAGAAGGATGTACCGTTAACGTTTTTCTCAAAGTAGGTTACCTAATCGGCGAACTTTTGTAGTAGTTTCTCAACGATTTTTAGAAACTAGAAGTCTCTTACCCCGTTTCGAAAATCACACAACCAGAAATTTTAAAAATAATACTTTTTTACGGAAGCGGGAGAGATTAAAATGTTGCATTAGAAAAAAGTTCGTGTTATTTGGTGCAGAAAATCATTAATGTTTATTTTTTAGACATACAATAAAAAATGGAGTAATATTGTTACATAAAATGTAAATTTACCATAATGTTCTATTAATGAGATTGAAAGTTTGTATTTGCTCCTCGTTTTATGTAAACAACTGTATTATCATAGTCCGCTCCTGCATTAGAACAAAGCATGCGTACCGGTATATCTTTACCCGCTTGAGCTATACTCTGTACTTATAAACCCACTCCTCCCTATCCAGCAACGTTGCAAGACGTCTAATATTGTAAACTTTAATAATTAGTTAAATATTTCAATTAGAAAAAAAGATAGTAAGAAGATTTTTTCCTTCCTTATGATATGAATAATCATTAGTTAAAATAATGGCTTGTATAATACATAAGTGAAAATGAAACTGTAATCCATATACCTTATGTCTCAAGTAAAATTTCATTCAAAATAATTATAAGCTGATTTCTTGCAGCACCTCATGCTGCTTAGAAAACAAAGTATTTGGAGTCTCTGTGTTGCCACATCAGTATGCTTATTGTTAATGAATTTTACGGAGATTTGATGTTGTCAGTTGTTGGCGGGGAATCTTATTGTTTTGTAGATATTTGTGATAGGGGTTATGTAGAAACGTTTGTGAGGAACTGTATTTGTAGAAATAAGAAATAGTATGTCAGAATAATACAAGTCTCCGAGAATGAATGGTGGGGTTTCATGACTTTGCTATGATGGGAGATTTATGATTTTATGAGGAACTTCAAGACGTCATCTCCGAACAGGATCGAACAGACGTTTCGATATAGTGGCTATCGACAAGAAAAACGTGAAAGGAGTAATTCTTCACCCTATCTTCTTTGATTTGAAAGAGATACAAACCAGGCTACACAGATGGATCCAGAAAACAAAATTATATACGAGCCGGGCCTTCCTTTCTTGGCAGCTTGGTATAACATGCCCCTTCGAATAGGGCTGTTTACGGGATGTTTTTTGGAGCTCGAAGGTATGTTTCCAAGTATATCCTTGATTTTACGAAATAATTCAAAACCCTTAAATTCAAAATAAATAAAATTCTGAAGCAGATACTCAAAGATTCTGTGCATGTAGTACAGTTTCAGTTACATATTGCACATAATTAATTTCACATTCCTTTGATATGTTTGCTTTTGATAAGTTCGACTTATGTTTTTCTATATTTAAAATATTTTATTTTAATTTCTGGAATCCCTTGGTCAACCTCACTTGAGGACAGAGGACTTCAGTAAATTAGTTTATTTTATATTATGTTTAGTGGATTGTAAGTTCTTTTGTGCGAGATCGTGCGTATTTGCTTGGTTTCCGCACAAAACCAATCCGCGGAAAGTCTAAAATTCCACATTCAGTATTCCCAACCTAACACACATAACAATTTTCCTCTTCTTACCGCTTAAGTGAAATATTGATTTTACTGCTTTAGGCTTTCAACATATTATTTTTAGAGACGTTCAATATAATAATAATTATAAATTGGAAACTTACCACTGCAATTTCACCTAAATTGCACTGTTAATTATTGTTTTTAAATATTTGCAAAAATTAAGTAAACTCTACAACTCCACTAAAGTTACTGCATTTGTGATGTAAGTAACATTAAGGAAGCCGTGAAAAAATCAACAAGACTCCAGACTCATCATAATAATAATAATAATAATAATAATAATAATAATGATTTATTTTAGCTGGCAGAGTTAAGGCCGTAAGGCCTTCTCTTCCACACAACCAGCAAAAAGTGTATATACATATGCATGAACTTACAAAGAATTCAACAATTTGATTTAGATGAGAGTTACATGTATACAAGAGTTATTTACGAATTAAACAACAAAATACTATGAACTATTAATTAAACACTGAAATAAACTGGGTAGCAGAATTAAACTAAAATACATAGAATGTTAATATATTTCAAATTATATTAGATAATAGAAAGAGATTATTATGAGACAATTTTGAAAATGCAGCACAATCAGGATGATGTCTAAAGAAAAAAAGCAACAGTGTAGTCTGTAATATTTTAAATCAGTATGATTGGAGTGAAATGCTAATAAGGTTATCTTTTAAGCTGTTCTTAAAGGTGTTTGTTGTCTTGCAGCCCCTAATACTTTGTGACAAGGAATTCCATTGACGCGAGGTGGATATTGTAAAAGATGAGGAATAACAAGATGTTCTATGAAGAGGTATATTTAGCGTGCCACAGATAAGTGATCTGGTATTTACGTCGTGGTTAGAGTATAGATAAGAGAAACGAGACGAAAGGTAATTTGGTGTTGAGGTGTGCAGAATTCGAAAGAGTAAAGACAAAGAGTGTAAAGTTCTGCGTTCTTTAAGTCGGAGCCACGAGAGACTTGCGAAGGACGGTGATATGTGATCATATCGTCGGATGTTGCACACGTATCTGATGCACATATTCTGAGCTCGCTGTAACTTGACTGACAGTTCAGAACTTAGATCACTTAACAAAACGTCACAATAATCGAAGTGCGGCATTACTAGGGTTTGTACTAGGGTAAGTTTTAGTTGCTGGGGCAAGAAGTTTCTCAAGCGACTCAAAGAGTGAAAGGAGGAACAGATTTTCTTTATCGTTTCTTTAACTTGAAAATTCCAACTTAGATTATTATCAAAAAAGAAGCCAAGATTTTTTACGACAGATGAATAAGGGATTAGCGTGTTGTTAAAGGTAACAACTGAAAGATTACTGTTATTAAGGGAGTTAACTACACGCTTATGTCCAATAATTATGGCTTGAGTCTTACTTGGGTTAAGTGCGAGTCCGAAATTGGCCGCCCAAGTGGAGACAGTGGCTAGGTCACAATTTAACTTGTCAATCGATTCATTGATCGTATTGGGTCTGGAATGTATGTAAAGTTGTAGGTCGTCGGCATAGAGGTGATATCGGCAATACTGTAAGTTCTTTGATACGTCATTAATGTAGATAGAGAAAAGTAGTGGTCCTAATACGGAGCCCTGCGGCACTCCCGCCTTTGTGTATCGCCATTGGGAGAATTGATTATCAAGTGAAACACACTGTTGGCGGTCCCGTAGGTAGGAGTCCATCCAGCTCAAGGTATTGTCTGATAGGTGCAAAGTTTTCATCTTTGCAAGAAGCAAGTCGATATCAACAGAACCAAAGGCATTGCTGAAATCGAGAAGAGTTAGTGCCGTTACTTCACCCCTATCCATAGCTTCACGGATGTCCTCGGTCACTTTAAGTAGGGCTGTAGTAGTGCTGTGTCCATGCCTAAAACCCGATTGATAGTCATCGAGGAGTTTGTGTTCGTCGAGATAGTTCGTAAGTTGTCCGTGTACAATATGTTCTAATGCTTTTGAAAGAGTGGGAAGAATTGATATCGGTCTGTATTGGTTTACTGTAGAAGGTGTGTTAGATTTAGGTAAAGGTTTCACTAATGCCATTTTCCAGAGTGAGGGGTAGGACCCAGTCATAATAGATGCATTGAATATATGGGTGACGGTCGGCAGAATCACATCTATTATTTTATACAGGAGAGTGATATTTATATTGTCTACACCTTGGGCTTTAGATTTCATACATCGCAGCGTCTTCATTACGTCAGTCGGGTTAATGTATTTAAAGAAGAATTTATCCCATACAGGTTGGGGGCAAGATCTGAGAAATTCAAGAGTCTCTTTTTTATGTAATGGTTCAGGTGGAGCAGTGACGAAATGTTCATTTAGGCTATTGAGTGACAAGTTGATGTTATCTACCCGAGGCTGGGGGGAAAAAAAGACAGACGTATATCACGGCCTGCTGGAGTATAGTAAACACAGAAAACATTTTAAAGCAATAATGTTGAAGATAGATATTTTTGTTTTGCAAATTTGCCGTCATTGAACAGAAACCAAGATGGAGATTTCATTGCAACTAACTAGAAATTCCTCTTTCAGGTATGTAATAAACGATCTTCGCACAAAATAATGTACAATACACGAGCGGTATGTTTTCTTTCAATTCTCGGAAATTAAAAAAGCTCAACTACGTTTCGCTTTTTCAAACTTTTTCTCGAACATGAAAACTTCAACATACCGCTCTTGTAACGCATATTACTATTATTTAATTCGGTAACTCAAAAAGATTTCGTTCATTTGTTTTTATTTTTTGACGTTGTTATTGTCGTAATAACTAGTTGTTGTCCTGCAGAAAAGACAGAAGTTACACGCTTATGAAATTCAAATGTTGCATGCAATCAACCACACAACAATGTGGGCAGAGTTGAATTCGCTATTAATATGCTAATTACAAAGAATTAAGGATGAACCAGTTTTATAGATAAAATCTTTTTCTGAGGCAACATTCCATAACAGCGGTTGTATAAATCGACACAGTTTCCTCATTTGGGGCTCTGAAAATCCACACATCACGCAAGAACACATTCTAGATTTTTGTAAGGTCAACGTTTGTTGCGGCCTAATGCACAACCAGATTTTGGGCTCTTTTTGCTTTGCTGAAACCAACATCAACCACAATGCATATATAGACATAATAGATAATTCTCTGTTTCTCAAAATGAGCAAATGGAAGATACTGAGATTTAGATGAACTTTCAACCAGATGGAGCCTCGCCCCACCTTGCGAATCACGTACAATAAGAGTTGAATCGTTGATTTCCATAGCGATGAATGACAAAAATGCACCCATTCCGTGGCCCGCAAGAAGTCCTGATCTTCTCATTAGACTTCTTCCTCTGGGATTATGTAAAAAATAGTTTACATTGAAAACATTCCGAATCTTGTCGTTCTTTAAGGAAAGAATCAGACAAGCAATAATTGCAAGCGTTATTCCAGAAGTTCTTGCCAGAGTGTGGCCTAAATTAAATGTCGTTATGACGTATGTCGTGCTATTATGGTGCGAATATTGAAACTGACTAATAGGCCCATTGTCCGCAATCTATTTTATTTAAAGAATTAAATAAGCATACTTTCAATCCATTATATACAATATAATACTTATTTCACAGTAAACTCATGATATCCCACAATTCATTCTCGAAGAGTTGTACTGTGAAATAATATGCAGATACTTACTGAATAAATACCTCTGATTGAAGATCGGGCTGGTACATCTATTATCAGTAAAGAGCGCAAATTGGGTGCGTATTGAGAGAACACAAGTTTACTATAGGCCCACAACTTCTTATTACCGATTGAAGATGAGGTCGCTGCTATCGCTACAAACAGGAAACATGCAATGAGCTCAGTAGTTCGGACTCCTGCCATAGGCAATCGGAACTTGGCTGACCTGTACACAGACTGCCCTAATGACGTCACGAGTGTGGTGGTGTTGTACCTCTCAGATATGCTGACTTTGTCACAACTCGCTGGTAGTGTGCGTCATTTCGTAGCATTTATTTATCATTCTTCGGTAGTTCTTTGCTTACTCCCATACTTCTACATTTGCAGGCACATTTCTTGACTTCCTTTTAGTTTCTCACACTCATCTCCACGTATTCACGTCTTTATTCATACATTTTCATTACGTACATTATTACTTTGCTTTCTACCGTTGTTCTCCTCCTCTTGATACCAGTTCATTTCTTGATTTCGTATCATTTATCTTTTATATAAAAATATCGGTAAGATGTACAGAAAGGAAGTACTTTTCGGCATTTGAAGTTGCAGTTATTTATTGAAGACTTCGGACTTAGCGCTTCTCTACGGATAGTTTCAGCGAAAGAAGAATACTTCTGTTATATCCGCAAGTCTTACTTATTTATGCCTTTTAAAGAAACCCGGAAGTCTATTGCCGCCCTCACATAAGCCTGCCGTCGGTCTGTATCCTGAGCAAGATTAATCCAATCTCTACTATTATATCCCACCTCCCTCAAATCCATACCCGTAAGTCTACTTTCCTTCATTTTATCTTTTTTTTTTTTTTTTTTTTTTTTTCATAATTTTAAGAAATTATATTGGATATTGCGTTGCGAAATTGACTAAAATTAATAATGATGTATCGGTAGGTATCATATTTTAAATTCGCCTCTGCCACATTATGCGTTGTAGAGGGGTTTTTCGCAGTATAAACACTGCCTAACTGAATATCGTACGAGGTTCATTTTTCAATTTTTTTAGTGGGTTATTTTACGACGCTGTATCAACATCTCAGGTTATTTAGCGTCTGAATGAAGTGAAGGTGATGATGCTGGTGAAATGAGTCCGGGGGTTCAGAACCGATAGTTACCTAGCATTTGCTCATAGTGGGTTGAGGGAAAACCCAGGAAAAAACCATAACCAGATAACTTCCTCCGACCGAAATGTTAAAATGTTATGTTTTATTTAACGACGCTCGCAACTGCAGAGGTTATATCAGCGTCGCCGGATGTGCCGGAATTTTGTCCCGCAGGAGTTCTTTTACGTGCCAGTAAATCTACTGACATGAGCCTGTCGCATTTAAGCACACTTAAATGCCATCGACCTGGCCCGGGATCGAACCCGCAACCTTGGGCATAGAAGGCCAGCGCTATACCAACTTGCCAACCAGGCGACCCTCCGACCGAGGTTCGAACCCGGGCCACCTGGTTTCGCGGCCAGACGCGCTAGCCGTTACTCCACAAGTATGGACTTCACTTCTCAGTCCCTGATAAAATATATTGTAGTTCATTGCAACAAATGAAACCATGAAAGAGGAAAAAATAGTGGAAAGTAAGGTAATATAAATTTTCTATATGTTCTCAACGTATGAATTCATTGTAAATATGTGTATGATAATGCTGTAACACACTGAATTGTGCATATTATAAATAAACTTAGTAACTTAATGTGAAATGTAAGCAATAGGTGGTTTATATTTTAAACGGCATTCACGGAACACTAGAAATGAGGAACTACGCTCAAAAGCAGTATGTCGTTAATAGAGTTTTCAGGAAAAGGGAAAAACTGATAAAGTTTATATGCAACAATTTGTAACTTGTTTTATGTGCTCTTCATATTCTTAAGGGAAGACTCCACTGAAAATCATGAAAATTTTTCCAATTTTTTTTTAGCTATTTCACTTATTCAGAATTTATATTTTCATACTCGAAATGGATTCAGCTCAATTCTGATTACAAATACTCGTATGTTTACACTTTTTAAATTAAGGCTGGAAGGGGGCGTGGAATTTAAAGAGCTGTCAAAATTGTTTTTCATCGAAGAATTCTTTTTTAAAATTTCTGATTACAAATCTAGTAACTTTTTGTTGCCTCCCTGAAGTTACTAGATGAATGTAGCGGAGGAGAATCTTAATTTACATAAATATTAATTTTATTTTCAAATCTATTTTTCTGTGTTCATTTTTGTTGATTCAACACCAACTTTCTTATGCCAAATATTAATCAATCTGGATGAAATTTTTACCGCAAGTATTTATGAGGTAGCTGCATGTTTCTATGCATTTATTTTGTGAGAAATGTTGCTAGCAACATTAAGGAAAATATTAATAAAATAAACTAGCAGCATTTCTCACAAAATAAATGCATAGAAACATGCAGCTACCTCATAAATACTTGCAGCAAAAATTTCATCCAGATTGATTAATATTTGGCATAAGAAAGTTGGTGTTGAATCAACAAAAATGAACACAGAAAAATAGATTTGAAAATAAAATTAATATTTATGTAAATTAATATTGTCCTCCGCTACATTCATCTAGTAACTTCAGGGAGCCAACAAAAAGTTACTAGATTTGTAATCAGAAAATTTAAAAAAGAATTCTTCGATGAAAAACAATTTTGACAGCTCTTTAAATTCCACGCCCCCTTCCAGCCTTAATTTAAAAAGTGTAAACATACGAGTATTTGTAGTCAGAATTGAGCTGAATCCATTTCGGGTATGAAAATATAAATTCTGAATAAGTGAAATAGCTAAAAAAAAAATTGGAAAAATTTTCATGATTTTCAGTGGAGTCTTCCCTTAAGCTGTATAAAAAGTAATTGTTTATATTTAACATAAAATATTCTGTATATTTATGGGTTCTGTTTGCATTTATAGTTTGGATATGTTGCATCTTGAATGATTGTGTTGGTCTTGGTACAATAACATTGGACAACTACAATGAGAAGTAGATGTAATCTTGATCACAACAATACATAAAACGGAAAATGTATTTCAGTATGAATTTCCAATGTGGTAGGGTTCTAATCTATCACTAGAAAGTATCTAATTGATCCAACAGAAACACACTCTGAAATAGCCGCATCTACGTTGTTATAAGCGGTTTCAGAATAAGAAGGCATATGGCCAAAGCCAATTGAGTGCTAGCAACAGTTCGACGTTGTCACACAGTGCACGGTGCACGAGACGTGGAAGACAGAGACAACAGATAAGGACAGAACATATCAGTTGCAGCTCTCTCGCTGCGCGAGCGGGTCGAGACCTGTTTCTTCATTGTGTGTAACGTTTAAATATAATTACTCTTATTGAAGTAATTCTCATCTCAATTTTTATTACTTCTTAGCTTCATAGATCAGTAGCTCTTGGAGTCAATGACTTGCGAAATAAAGTGACAGATATGTAGAAATTTACTTTGCTAATGTCTGAGAAAGAATGTTTTAATTCTTACTCAGACTTCCTTGTACAGCAAAGCTGAATTTATTATTGTTTATTTCTCCAGAGGAAAGATAAGGTACAGTTTGTTTGTAGGGGCAGCCTAAGAATCTAGCGATAACAAAACGAAAACAAATCTGTAGATACGTAATTTAGTATTGAAGTTGGAAAGTATTTTATTTTTCCTCCGTTAAATGAAGCCTATATACGCGTAATTTAATTTAATTCTCTAGCTTATACATGTACCTAGGGGTCCAGGGTTCTACATTCTGGTTACGAATCTGGCTATAATGCAACGTAATCATAATGTGTGTTCATACATAATTCAGTACTCATACTGGAACTGTAGATTATTTTATTTTTCTATGATAAACTAAGTCTATCTAATTTTATTTTATCATATAATTTTTACATATCTAAAGGGCCAGTGTTCCATATTCTGACTAAGAATCCGGCTGTAAGGATATAAGCATATCTGTTCATATGTAGGCCTAATTCAGTACTCATATTGAAACTGAAGATTACTTCCTTTTACTTTATTAAATCAAGCCTATCTAATTTAATTTAATCCTCTAGCTTATACCTACCTAGAAGTCCAGGATTCTATGTTCTATCACTCTGGCCTGTGGCAATATAAACCTACGAGTGAAGGTAGTTGTATAGAAGCGAATATGAAAACCGTAATCCAATAATATCGTTAATATATTGAAGATAAAATTGTATATTAGAAAACATCATATAAAGTGTAATATATATAACGAAAGGTTTTTAAAATAAAAATTGAGTTTTGGAATTATAAAATCTCCTCGTTCCTAGCATGCTTGTATTTATTTTAAAAGTGAAATGCAGTTAATGTGCTTCATTTTATAAAGTTTTCTAATGCTCTTAAGAAAATGTTGTTAATGCTCTTCGTATAATTCATGGAAAAAGAGGCAGGAGTGTTTATGTTTATAATATCATCCAAATATCTCATGTTTATGCAATATTTCGTCTTATACCGTGTATAAGTGAAAGTCGTATCTATGATTATTCTCAGCTTTCTTCTTCTTTCCACGTTCTATTACAATGGCACTGCTAACACATACTACTAATGTATTTAAAATATCGTACGATGAAGTAATACACGGTTCTGAAAATTGTACAAATAATTAACACGTTTGTTTTGCGTTATTTTCCAGGAGAGGTAAATTCAAGTATTCCACCTATTTTAATTGTCTCTTTGTCCTGTCCGAGAATATGAGATAACGTATGCACTTCTAAACCACACGTCTCTGCAGTCAGATTCTTTGTTTGTGAAGAACTGACACGCACTGAAAAAAATTATGTACAAAAATACAATACCCCTCGCCTGTGAGTGTAGAACTATCCCTTTGCGTATAACAGATGAAACACCAGAGCCAATTGCAATCCCTTCAAGAGACATTGTTACGGTAAGTTACGCATCACACAAGAGAAAACAGTCCACATCTGAATTTGAAAATAAACAGATTCTATCTTCGTTTACAGAGACGGAATTCAGAGCCAAATATGTTCTATGCTGTAGGTTGGATATCTCTGTTTAGTCTTAAAGCGATAACACGCGAACCAGTTGACATACAATTGCCATTCTTGTACTGTTGGATTCAGAATTCGGAGCTCTATCGAATGCGATAGCTTAAAATTCATTCCTAGCCATAAGTATTGTGCGCGCAAGAAAGAAACTAATACGCGACGCTTCAGCGAGACTTCGCGACGATTTAGCTAGGCAACACCGCTTCACTGTCACTGGCTAGTCGACATAGACCGGCCTGAACTAGCTCCGCCTTATATGCCTTCTTATTCTGAAAGCGCTCTAGACTCCATCTTTATCGCACAGCATGATTGGACGCTTTGTTGTGATTACTATTGGCTGTTGCGGACATGTGACGATGTGAATGGAGACAGCTGTCAAACATGTTGCGTTTTGAATGAACATACGTTTTTCTTTCGCTATTTACTGTGAAATATACTGCGTGTTCAGTTCAAAATGTGTCATGGCTCGCTGTATGTCATCATATGGCTAGCCGATGAGCTTAGAGAATTCAATCTTCCTATACTTCCGCAGAGGCGTATTACCTATGTGCCAGAGAAGTTGCCTAGCAAGTACGGCGTTCATTCAGAAGAGAACTTGCCGATACATACCGTAACGCCGGTGTGGCAGGAATGTGAACTGTTTGGAAACACGTATTGAGTTGAGTTTTTTTCTTACTGTCGGGATATGTGGAGAGGGTTAAGACGATTACTTACGTACAGTAAGACATTAACTTCGACGGTCAACAGGACACGCAGCATTTGATTTGTGTTGTGGAATGTTGCCGTACGCAACCGATGATAACAAATACTGGATACGATTTGCCCGCGCAAAACACAGTTTGAAAGAGGTTATTTTAGCACACAGATCGTACAGACCGCCATCTGTTGCTACGACGTTCAAGTTATACCGTACACGTTCTCAAGTTCCGCTTGAACGCCTTGATTAATAGGCAACTTCTCTGACATAAAAGCTGTAACTCGCTTCAAATCGCTGACTCACAACAGTGACGTCATGACACACTTTGAAATGAGCACCCAGTATTACATTTGGAACAGATATGTAAGGAAAAGACGGAGAATTAAATGAAGCATCCGCGCCTTCTCTTATCTCCGTTTGGAAAATCTACCGACATGTTTATTATACGCCAGCTCCTGAAATAGCTCAAACGACTGTATCACCAAGTTTAGTTGGCTCCTGGCTGAAGAGGAAGATAACACACCAGGGATCGGCAACCTACGGCCCACAATGCACTTCTATCTGGTCGACTGGCGAAAGGCAAAAAGTAAAATAAAATAATAGATTTAAAAACAGTTGAATGAAGAAAACTTTTTCCATTAACCTTGCTGCAAGAGTATTTCACAACAAGGAAGAACCACAGTTCCGCACAAAAGATTTTGTGAAATGTTAGAATTGTTACAGAAGGAATTTCATGCACGATTTCAGGATTTTGATATATATTCCAGAGATATTCGCTTATTTCAGAACTCTTTCGCCATCCAAATAGAGAGTTTATCTGAAATATATCAATTTGGACTCATTGGCATGCACACTAATGACACTAATGACGAACTGAAAAAAAAAATATCTCATTCAAATACCAGGGTACAATTTTACAAATATCTCTCAGTTACACAGTTTCCTAACATAAAAAAAAAAACTTTCAGCTAAAATGTTGACAGTTTTCGGAAGCATTTATATATATGTGAATAGATGTTTTCAAGAATGAAATAACTAAAATCAAAATTTCGCTCAAGGATAACTGATGACCATGTGCATTACTGTTTACGTATATCAGTCACCAACTTCAAAACATATATCAATTTTCTTGCATCTAAAATTCAGCTTCAATCTTCTCATTAAAGATAAGGCGTAAATTGTAATGTCAGATTTTCATTTGTACACTTGAAGCACATAATTTTTTTGATACTTTGAATTTATGAGTCTACCCAAGTTACGAAGGCTAATTTACATAATTTATTTGCTATTTTGTTTAGTTATATTATTTCTTCATTTTTAATTTGTAATAAATAATTAATTAATGAGAAGGGCAATTCTGCTTATATATTTGAATGATATTTAGGCCTATCGTTCATTTAACTGTAAATCATGTCCGGCCCAGGTCTCTTTCACGTTTTATCATTGTGGCCCACTCTTTCAAAAAGGTTGCCGACTCCTGCACTCCCTTAAGTGCTACTCATGGTCATACCACAGTCTAGTGTATACAATCACGAATCTTGAGTTGTGAGGGTGATAGGAACACTAGACTATGCCGGTACTATTTCGCATTGTGTGTGATGAGACGATATTAGCGATCCTAATGGTTAGCGATTGTCTATGGATGCATATTTCCTATGTATTGATCTTCGTGACTGTATATACTAGACTGAGATCATACCTACAGTCGATGTTGCAGTTAACCTTGCGGTTTATAAACCCCAAATGTGCTCTCTGATTACACTGAACAACAAGAATTTTGCTCCGACTTAAAACAATTTATCCCTTATAGTCTGCTGTGCACTGAATCCGAAAATGCATCTCTTTTCTTCGTCTCACGTAAGGGTTTTAAGATATACTATGATTTCACTTTTCGATAAGCGCTCTCCCAGGAAACATCTGGCGCGAGTTTGGGTTGTAAACCAAAACAAAATCTTGTTCATTTTATGAGTTTTTAACTTATTTCCGGTTTCTTACGGTTTTTGGAATGTTCTTTTGTACTTCTAATAAAATAATAATAGGTATTGGTCCCTTCTATTCAGTAAATTTAGAATAGTTCAAAGTAAAGTCTATGCAACGAACAAACAAGGGTGTGGTTTTCAGTATTTAAAAGAAACGTTTACCTTTTGAGTGAAGGCAAATTAAAAGAGGGCATTTTCACCGGTCCACAAATTCACAAAGTTATGGCCGACTTTTTGTTTGAGGAAAAACTTTCCGTTACAGAAAAAAGACATGAAACGCTTTCAAAGATGTTTGCTAAAATTTTCTTGGGAATTCTATGGCAGACATTTACATATTTATTTATTTATTTATTTATTTATTTATTCTGGTGTAGTTAAGGCCATCAGGCCTTCTCTTCCACAACACCAGGAATACAAATACAATAACAGAAATAAAAAGGAAAAAAAAAATACACTATAAACGAAGTAAAGTCACACAAAAATATACACAGGTTGCAGTCACACAAACTTTAAATGAGTGATTAAGTATAATTAATTGTATCCTAATTAACTAACATAAACAAGAAACTTGCGATTTTAATCTGGAGTAAAAAAAAAAAAACACAAATCGACACTTCTAGCAATATCTAAAAAGCATTAAACAAGACAAAATTTTCCAATTTAATTTTGAATTGTGATAAAGTCCGGCAGTCCCTGACATCATTAGGTAGCGAATTCCAGAGACGAGGTATTTCTACAGTGTACGAGGATGAGTATAGAGACGTTCTATGATGAGGGATAGAAAGAAGTGCTTGATGTCGGTTTCGAAGAGTTGTAAGAAATTGAAAGCGCGATAAGAGATAATTCGGAGCAGAAGTATGCATGATTCTAAATAGAAGAGACAGTGAATGTATTGTTCTTCGTTCCTTCAGACGCACCCATGAAAGTAACTGGAGGGGAAGGTGTTATATGGTCAAATTTACGAGTATTGCAGATGAATCGTATGCACACATTATGAACACGTTGTAGTCTCTCAGCTAAGAGTGAACTTACATTAGTTAGTAAGGAATCGCAATAATCAAAATGGGGCATTACAAGCGTCTGAATAAGATTCTTTTTTAGACTAAGTGGTAGAAATTCTTTCATATGAAACAAAGAGTGAAGTTGAGAAAATATTTTTTGCAAGTGTGTGTTATTTGGGTGTTCCAATTTAGATCGCTATCCATAAAAATGCCAAGATTTTTAACTGTTTCACTGTATTTAACAATAATCCCATTCAATGTTATATGTGGTATAGTACCACTATCAAGAGTACTTCGTAGACGATTATGTCCCATTACGATTGCTTGCGATTTCTCTGGATTTAACCTTAATCCAAATTTGTGTGACCACAGTGAAATCGAATTTAAGTCTTCGTTTATTTTATTTACTGCGTCACTAGTCTCATCAGGGTGGAAATGCAAATAAATTTGCAAGTCGTCAGCATACATATGGTATTTGCAGTGTTTTATCATTTTAGTCACGTCATTAATATAAATCATGAAGAGTAAAGGTCCGAGAACTGATCCTTGTTGAATTCCAGATTTCACGACACACCATCTTGAAGAATAATCGCATGCAATGACACATTGTTGACGTTCGCGAAGGTAGGATTCAAACCAAGTAACAGAACTTTCAGAAAGATGCAGAAGTCTTAATTTACATAATAGAAGGTCCGTGTCAACTGTATCAAATGCCTTACTGAAGTCAAGTAATGTCAGTAATGTTAATTTACGTTCATCTGTGGCTTCACGTATATCCTCATTCACTTTTAGTAGTGCTGTAGTCGTACTATGTCCATTTCTGAACCCGGATTGGTATTCGTCCAGTAAGGCATGTTCGGTTAGATAGTTCATTAGTTGTTTGTGAACAATACGTTCCAGAGCTTTTGATAGGGCAGGTAGGATACTAATTGGACGGAAATCATTTGCACATAATGGGGTTTTAATTTTAGGGATCGGACGGATAAAGGCTTTCTTCCAGAGGTTCGGGTAGGTAGAAGTTATGAGTGAGGCGTTGAATATATGTGTTAATGTCGGCAGTATTATGTCCAATATTTTCTTCAACAATATTATACTAATATTATCCACACCTTCAGCTTTAGAAGTAATACGTTTTATTGCCGCTCTCACTTCAGTTTCTGTGACATAAGTGAAGAAAAATATTTCTCTATCCGGAATTGGAGTCATTTGTAATTCGTTAACTGTCTGCTATTTGTCGACCGTATCCAAGGTTATTGACTGTACCGTTGCAAAATGGTCATTTAGTTCGTCAAGAGAAACTGGCACACTGTCTACCTGAGTCCTGGGATTTCCTAAGCCAATTGTCCGTAAGTTTCTCCACAGTTTGGAAGGGTCAGCTCCCCCCTTCAAGATGTTATGAAAATGTCTCAGTTTTGCGTTTCTAATGGCTTGAGTAGTTCTGTTACGTAAGAGTTTATAATAATTATAAGAGATTTCTGTCTTGCCATGTTTAAACGTTTTGTATGCAGTGTTTCTGTCCGTAATCATACTACGTATGTCAGCAGTCATCCATGGTGCTGGTGTTCTTTTTACGCGTTTAGATTTGATAGGAGCATGCTTGTCATATAAATTTATAACATACTCATTTAGTTTAACAAGTTTCTCGTCAACAGTATGTAAGGTCCATATTGAGTCCCAGGGAATCTTTATTGCGTCTTCAAGTAGTTGGGTTTCATCAATACGTTTCAAGTCACGATACTTTATGAGTTTAGGTGTGGGCTTGGGACACTTCAAAGAATATACTAGATAAATAATATCGTGGTACGAAATTCCCGAAGCCGCACATTGTCCATGTTTTTGTACTTTGTCTGCATTCTTCGTAATAATTAAGTCTAATAGGGATTCGGAAGATTGGGTATGGTGGGTTGGTTCAAGGGGAAGGACTGCTAGATCAAGAGCCTGGAACATGGTCAATAGATGTCTAGTGTAGTTCGAATCAGAGGCTAACAAATTTGTGTTAAGATCACCCATTATTAAGACGTGTTCATAATCTGTGATGAATTCCAATAACGATCTCTCGATCTCTGCAATATCGTTAATCTTCGGGGGTTGGTAAATTACACAAATAAGGCATTTCTGAAAGCTTGTCAATACTTCTACAAATAGCATTTCAGGTTTTCCGGCATACTCGCCAGGAGATGTGTGTATTATTCTGGGATTGAGATCTGATCTGACATATGCAGCAACGCCGCCCCCTTGTTTATTTAAACGATCATTTCTTAATAGCGTATAACCATCTATGTGTAATGTCGCTGAGGATAATGTAGGTTTGAGCCAAGATTCAGAGATGAGAAGAGCATGCAAATTCTGATTCGAGAATATGGATTGAATTTCGTCAAAGTGTGCAACCAAACTCTGAGCGTTAATATGGGCTACGTGAAGGGATGAAGAGTTCTTGGAAAATGCTGTTGTTAAAATGTTGAATGCTTCAGGGTGAGAGAGAGGGTTCTGGTCAGCAGGTATAGGGGAATGGTGTGAGTGAAGGTCATTGTACAATGTTCTGTCAGAGACAACCGGATTATTGCTGTCAAAAATCAAAAAGAAAAAAAAAGTTATATAAAAATATGAAGTTGCTACAAGTAAAGATTTCCTATTAATTAATAACTTAGCTAACTTAGCTAAATATAAACCCAGTTGAAAAGCTAGTAGATCTAACCTAGACTAAGAATTAAAAAGTATAATTAAATAATAATAATAATAATAATAATAATAATAATAATAATAATAATAATAATCATAATAATATAGTCTTGGGAAACTAACACTAAAGAAAATTAAAAAGTAGGAAGAATAAAAGTAACATTGCACAACAGCTCACAGTTCAGAAGTTCAAATCTGCAGCACAAGTTATCCGGTGCTTTACATTACCTACTTTAACGAATATTACGCCGTCTATAGTCCAGACACTAGACACACCAAATTTGCCTACATAGAACTTGTTTTGGAAACCATGTCAAGTGCATATGAGGAAATGAAGGGTCATATGTCTCTCAAAATACACTTTTTACATTCTCATTTGGATATCTTTTCTCCTAACCTTGGAGCGGTAAGCGACGGGCATGGGGAAAGATTTCATCAAGAAATATCTTTAATGGAAAGGGGATATAAAGGAAGATCATTATCCAGCATGCTTGCAGGCTATTGTTGGTTCCTTGTAAAAGACAGTCCCGGGTCTAGTTATAAATGGAAGACATCCACAAAATTCGTTTAAATGGTAAGTTCAAATTCCGAAATTTTTCTCATTATATGCATGAAATATTTTTATTGTTGTTGTGTCTTAAACTATGTAACATTATTTTTGTATCCAGTACACATTTCTTCAAGTATTATGAGGCATTTTGAATCCCTAGTGTGTTGTAATTTTATCAGTATCAGTGAAAAATTAAAAAAAAAAAAAAAAAACAAAAAACAAAAAAACAAATAAATAAATAAGTTTATTCATTAAAAATTCATTTCATTTTCCCCGGAAAACGGTACGTGATAGGGCAATTTGGATTTAAAATTCAGATTTAGGGCAGACATATAAATAATATTCACCTATTTTTATTTCGGAGCAAGACAAAAGGTCCACACCTGTGGAGTAACGGTCAGCGCGTCTGGCCGCGAAACCAGGTGGCCCGGGTTCGAATCCCGGTCGGGACAAGTTACCTGATTGAGGTTTTCTTCCGGGGTTTTCCCTCAACCCAATACGAGCAAATGCTGGGTAACTTTCGGTGCTGGACCCCGGACTCATTTCACCGGCATTATCACCTTCATTTTCATTCAGACGCTAAATAACCTAGATGTTGATACAGCGTCGTAAAATAACCCTATAAAAAAAAGACAAAAAGTAAAAATTTGTTGTTCAGTGTTATCAGGAACAGAATAGGTATTTAGAATAAAATCCTCAGTCTACTGATCAGTTATAGTATGACAGGCGTAGTAGAGGTTACGTTTTAATTGCGGTATTTCGAAATTAGCGGAGATTTCTGGAGTGTATAACTTTCTGCGACTGAAACCAATATGTTCACTCCTCCTGGCAATACGCGCAGATTTATGAATGCGCATAAATCTAGTACGGAATCGATACACATCATTTGGAATCATTTTGTTATAGAAAGCAGATATATTTCCTAACCGCAGTCACTTTCCTGCTGCAGTCGGGTGGAATTGGCTGGCATTTGCGGTTGATTTATCGCCATCGTCATGTGGGCGGCATCGACGCGAACCTTGATCACGCTGTCCTTGACCGAGTGTTGCTGCTGTTCTAATACTGGTATAGAAACTGCATTAAGTTGGTTTCAGTGTATTGGTGGGCATTCTTGTGGTCACGACTGCATGAGGAAGTAGCTCCATGTGAAAATCGAGCACAGGCAGAAACAACATACCTTTCTTTTCCTACCCCATCCCTTCAACTGTTCGAAGACAGGTCTGAACCTCACAAGGAATACCAACATGGCGCCACTTATGAGGCAACTAGGCCAGAAGAAAATGGGTTAGGGTGGCTAGTTCCTTTCCTCCTCCATTGCATACATTACCGATTACCTACATGTTATTGTACAATAGTGACAAAAAAAAACGGACCGACCCTTATTGCCGATTTCAGAGCCTTGTTCACTAAAGAGCACGATAGACTGGTAACTAAGACTTTCGTGGTTCGAATCCTGCCTGGGAAGGAAACGTTTTTTTGTTCCTTATTCAAATTTATTCCCAATACATTTCGATTGCAGCGATATTTTACTATTTAATTAACTTATTATTCCCAGAAAATGAATTTTACCAGCAATCGAAAAGTATTCGGAATAAATTTGAATAAGAAACACAAAAAAATTTCCTTCCCAGGCAGGATTCGAACAACGAAAGTCTTAGTTACCAGTCTATCGTGCTCTGGAGTGAACAAGGCTCTGAAATAAAGCTACAAGGGTCGGTCCGGTTTTTTTTTGCCAGTACTGTACGTTCGCTCGCAGAAAAACCAGGGAAAGAGGTACAATAAGTGAGTAATAAAGTCCTGCATAACCGGTTATGATTGGTAAGAAAAGACATATTACTATTGAACGCCTGGCGCTATAGACAGTATGCGAAGCACTTGCGTCTCGCGGAGTAGTCCAATGTTCGGTTTAACCAATGTCCGAGTCTCACTCTGTTGGACGGCTCTGGATCATGAATGACAGATAATATTGAGTCATCCAGGAATTACAAGAATCGTTGCAAGGACGCGATTATCATCGTGTACCTTTCAATTGATATTTCGTCCTCTCTCTTCATTCATTGAATCACGCATCATGAAACTACAAGCATTAGATTTGAGAATGTTTTTATTTATGTTAATAACCTTTTATCTCCCTAAAAACGATTTAATAGAGAAATAATAATACATCCACTTAGAATAATTAAAAGACATAGGCTATATTACCAACTACTCTTTTACAGGTAACCTATGCATTTTGAGTTTAAAGTATGAACATTACAATAGTAAGTGTGTAGCCTACATATTTGCTTTTCTCTTTTGTAAGTAATTGTCATTTATTTTATTCTTGTATTTGTTTACATGTCAGATTTCATCTATGCATTACGCTTATTTCTTGTTGTTACCGGTGTCCATTAGTTGATTCATATATTAGTTCTGAAGATAAATGTACTAAAATGTCCAATCAATTATAACCCTATTTCAAGCTAACATACTTACTTATGGCTTTTAAGGAACCCGCAGGTTCATTGCCGCCCCCACATAAGCCCGCCATAGATCCCTATCCTGTGCAAGATTAATCCACTCTCTATCATCTCTCACTTCCCTCAAATCCATTTTAATATTATCCTCCCATTTACGTCTCGGCCTCCTCAAAGGTTTTTTCTCCCTCCGGCCTCCGAACTAACACTCTGTATGCATTTCTGGATTCGCCCATACATGCTACATGCCCTGCCCATCTCAAACGTCTGGATTTAATGTTCCTAATTATGTCAGGGGAAGAATACAATGCGTGCAGTTCTGCGTTGTGTGACTTTCTCCATTCTTCTGTAACTTCATCCCTCGTAGCCCCAAATATTTTCCTAAGAATTTCAAGCTAACACTTTTTTAATTAGGAAAAGTAAATTTGCTTCAATTGTTAATGTCATCAGAGTTCCTGTATTATGAAATGAGCTCGGTAGTCTGTCCTGTATATCTGTGGTTCTGTCTAGCCAGGCGCAACCTCTTCAAGGACGGATATTCGAACGAATGTCCAACCTCGCCGGTTGATCTACAACCGGTCGAATATAAACCGGTTCTAAGCGCAGTTCTGTAGCACTCTGCTGAGTAACCTACCCAAGCAGTGGTTGCTGTTGCACAACTCGACAGCCGACTAAGTAAGCAGGGTTGCATCATCTAATAGAGTACGTTACTTAAACCTCCCACTTACGATCTATGTCTATTTTCAGTGATAACATTTGTCATTCTTGTTAGCCTATTATTATTATTATTATTATTATTATTATTATTATTATTATTATTATTACTATGATTAACCTGCCAGTGAAGGGGTCATGAAATATTAAGTAATTGCACGGACTATGTCTTCCAGACCCATTTTATAAATATGAAAAAAGTATATTTGAGTCATATAATAATACTTTTATTCTCTTAAACAGTTAACATCTTAAATTTGTTAATTTCACAAATTTCACAGTAGTATAACCTATAACAATTGAGTCATATACATATTTTTTTACCAATACAGTAATTCGCAGTCTGTGCTTGTGTCTTTTCTTTCACTGCACTTAAAATGATGTCCAATGAAGGGGATATGTGATTGTTGTAACATTCATAAATGGAGCGCCGTATTATGCCACGTCCGAAATCATGAAGTTTCTTGAATTTCGTAATTGTTTGTAACGTAGTCTGAGTTTTATTTTTACGAGTGTTATACTCGGTTATATTGATAGAAATTATTTTGTTCACTAATGATCTTGAAACACCCGTAGCGCGAACAATTTTAGCAACTGGTGATTTAAATTTGCCTTCTCCTTCACTGAAAAAAATTAAGTATACATTTTTTTTATAACATGTACAGCATTTCTCTGTAATGAATGAGGAGAAGTGCGAAAATGACAATGTCGTCATCACTATGCTGTTCACTCTTTAACAGACTCCATAACCGCCACATATTTCACCAATTTTAATGTACACCAACAAAACTGAACAGACAATGTTACGTGCACTCCAAGTCGTTACAGAACTGGCAACTATGTGGTGTTTACCTCTGCGCTGGACAAACGAAACAGCAGTAACTTGTGTGGCCTTCTGCTTTCAGTCCCCACTCCCTGGTTTTTCTCCGAGCGAAAGTACAAGACACTAATTAGATTTCACATGTATATGTTACATTTAAAACCCGAAATCCGTCAAAACCAGTTTCAACTAGTAAAAACTAGCTCAAGCGAATGTAGGTAGATAGAAACCGAGTTTTCGTAAGATCTAGAATCAGTGAGAGGTTAGGTTTGTTTTGTTTAGATTTTAGTTTGGTAAAAGCCAAAATAAACCAAAAACCTAAACAACCAAACCTAACCTGTCATTGACTCTAGATCTTACGATAACTCGCTTCTATCTATCTGCATTTTTTAAATTAGTTTTTACTAGATGAAACTCGTTTTGACTGATTTCGGGTTTTAACGGTAACATATACAAACAGCTGTTGTTCTTCCTCTGACACATGTGCTTAAGTATTGTTATTTATTACGTATTAAAACACGTGCAAAACAAGTGCAGTAGTTGCCTTTCACTGGTTCTATGTTTAATTTCACAGTCACACTTTTCATAGTCATCAGAGTTTGTACGAAAACGAATAAGTGAAATTATACGAGTACATGTTGTAACTAAACATGTGTGAAACCTCAGAGGATCTGATACTATAGTCTAGTATATACAGTCACGAAGCTCAATACTTACTAAATATGCAAACACAGATAGTTGCTCACCACCAGGATCGCTACTATAGCCTCATCACAGACTCTTTCCCTAGCAGACGATAAAATGTATTGTACTTTCTATTATCGTGTTCTTTTGAAAAAATTAACACCTTCCTTCCACTATTGAAATATGAAATACATAAGGTTCATATATTATTTTCATAAAATATATTGTAAATTTTATTAGTAACAACAATGTAATTTATTCGTCACAACAATAATTCCTTTCTACAATTTACCTTAAACGCTCTCGTCAACAATAGGATTTTCACTGAACAATGGAATTTTATTCTTCCAACAATATTCGTTATAGCACTCCACTGACGGCAATGACAATTTACTTGGACTATTACGAACAACAATGAACTGTTAATCTTAACTAATATTTACAAAGCACTATTTACAAATCAGAACTATCAGTTCTCAGTTCACAGTTCTTCTATCTCAGTCACTCGAGTTCACAGTATCTCGAACCACAGACCTTCAGAGACAGTTCACTGTACTCGAACTCAGGTCCCTCCAACTGCGGTCCACTGCACTCGAACTCAGGCCTTCGGATGCTGACGCAGTTGCGGACGCACACTAGAGTCGAACTACGGTACACAAGACTGGCTTGCTCTGTTCACTGGCTTACTGACTGAACTAATCATGAATGACACACACACTCCTTCGCGTCCGTAATTTATAACCACAGCAACGTAACCGAGAGACTTCGAATTCGCGATTTTTCCACTTCGACGGGCTTCTGGAAGAGTCGGGAAGGTCCGTTCCCCTTTTACTCCGTAAGCAGCTGCGCGCGCGATCTCCCTCGCCGCGTAGGCCCTTTACCCTCTCTCCGCCGCGCCGTCCATCAGTGCTCCGTGAAGCCCGCGCGATCTGCTCTCTTGCGGGACCCTGGTCGTGAGTTCGAATCTCACGTCGCTGTCACAATATATTATATTCTATAAACTCATCTTCCTGGATCTTTCGGAAGAAGGATAACTCTAACCTATTTTTCTTACAATTTATAGTACTACAAACGTCTCCTTGTCCCATATTATTATTCAAATTATTGTATTTTAGCCATTTACAGTTATTACAACAGATAACAAACATTTCACAGTTTACATAGCTTTTCACAAAAATGCGAAATACGGCACAGCCAATGCCTTTTCGATCTAGACCAGGCCGTAATGTATGTTCGGGTTTTCTATTTCAGTGTATGGCGCTCAGTGAAATATTATAACTTTATTGTGTATCATTGCTAAGCTTTATTTAGTGTAATGTGTCTATAAGTTCCGTTTACTTCCTGTTGAATAATATGTTGCAGAAATAATTACAAAACTGTGCTATTTTAATGTGAAGAGAATTTTACATGTTAACATAATCTGTTCGCGTCAGCATTTTAAGTTTAGAATGGAAGCTATTTTGAGGTTTAATAAAAAAGAATTTATATTGTGTTTTTAATTTAGCACATCTATTCATTAATTTCAGACAAAACATTTACCATACAATTCCTGTGAAATTGTGTTACTTCGTCTCTTAAGTAGTAGATAAATACAATAATTCAGTACTCAATTGTAGTATTAAAATACAGACAAATTGAATGTCCGGGGTATCATACATGACATTATGCTTAATTATAATGTACTCGTATAATTGCGAATTTAGGAATATAAGTTAAATGATGTAAATATAACCTATAATTTTCATATGAATGGTAAGGCATTGGAGACCACTAAATTTAGACAGAAAGGGGCAACTGGTACAGTAAACATAACCTATAATTTCAACATATCTAAATATCCGTGCGGTGCAATTGAAAATTATTGAATCGTGCATAAATTAATGTACAAGAATTTCGCAATATTTAATCGAAATAAAGGTAAGTATTACACATACGAACAACGTAATTTTCACACCATAAATAATATTGCACCTTAATTCGTAAGTGAATTATGTCTGAAGCGTCTCATAAACATTGTTTTAAATTTTATTAATGGAATTACACTACATTTTAGAGAAACATGTTACTGTTTATGCATTCCAAATAATTTATATGGTTGAAAAGCCCCCCTTCGTGATCGGGTTAAGCGAGTTACATGGTCTGCCTTACGGCCTGTATTAGATCACGATGGCTGTGGTACAGTCTATTGTTCCTAGTACTCACAGCGCTCCAAGCGGCTAGCAACTATCGCGAGAATTGCAAAAATTCATCCCATGCTTCGTGACTGTATATAGTAGACTGTGCTGATACTGTGCTCCAACCACGAGAAAGTCTCTGCGGAATGAAACTGAGCGGGGCAATGCTGTGAATTAATGTTGATGTCATAAGATGTCATAAGGTCACACACGTGGGTACTTGTATCTCTACTAAATAAATAAATGTGTAGTGAAGATTATTGCTGGAGAACCTTTTAAGTGTAGTGAAAATATTTGTAATTTAAATTTATGTATAGTATTGATTAAGGCTGGTTGAGTGGAAGAGAAGGCCTTATGGCCTTAACTCTGCCAGCGAAAATAAAACATTATTATTATTATTATTATTATTATTATTATTATTATTATTATTATTATTATTATTATTATTATTATTATTATTATTACTGGCTCGCTCTCACAGCACAAACAGTAACATTGTTACACACATATTTATACTACCCTAGTTACAAAATTTGATCACTGTTAATCTCCTGGTCTTTTAATCCCTCCATATAGGAAATAACATATGCAGGAGAGCGCATGGTTTTTAAAATGACGTTATAACGATAATATTATCTATCTACTTCGCTCCAATAGATGACGCAGTAGTAAGCACATGCCTTTCACGGTTGATCTCCTGGTTGGAGAACAGAGAACATTAAAATAAGAAAAAAAAAGTCCATATAAACATCTGGTCAATTTCGCTTAGTTTCTGAGCTACAGTAATTGTTTTGGGTGTACAGTTTGACAACTTACACGAATGTTTTCTTTATGGAAAATTGTGTTTACATTTTATTTACATTAATCTCATTAATAATAATGTTTTAGGCTTATCGATTGAAAATAATACAATAAGAATTATTTGTATACCGAATAGAAATTTCTACAAAAGTTGCTCAAAATGGTTACCATGAGATCTAATACAGGCTTCTAGTGCAGTATCATCGACTGTCCTATTCTCATCCCATATTCTATCTGCCGTAACTGCTGACATCCTTGTTCAATACACTCATAAAGAATTTCCACGTTCGCAATAGATCTGGAATACACAATGGCCTTTAAATTACCCCATAAGTAAAAATCCAAAATCCAATGGATTGAGTTCAGGAGGACGAGCATGTGGCTTAAAAAATAGTAACACCTTGAATAGAGAAGGAAATTACGTGTGGGTTCATTATCTGTGTCTTTATCTGTAAACCTCAAACAATGACTGTAGCTGAGAAACTAAGCGAAATTGAATAGATGTTTATATGAACTTTTTTGCTTGTTTTTATCTGCTCTGTTAATTCCCCAGAGGGTTCCCAAATACTTAGTTCACTTTCTGTATATTTTTGAGTCAAAATATCCATATTGCAAGTCGGCCTGGGTAGCGCAGTCTGTATACCGCTGGTCTTCTTTGCTCGAGGTTGTTCATGCTTAAATGCGAGAGGCTTATGTCAGTAGATTTACTGGCATGTGAAAGAATTCCTGCGGGACAATATTCCGTCACACCGGCGACGCTGATATAACCTCGGTCGTTGCGAGCGTCGTTAAATGAAACATAATGAATTAATTAATCCATATATAATAATTCAAATAATGGACTTAAATTAATAAAAAAATGGTTTGACATAAATTATCTTTCTATCAACGAAAATAAGACCATCATTATTCCATTCTCATTATCTGAAAAATGTAACAAACCTCCTACATCTATATTAAGTATTAAATTACATAATTCTGATTGTTGTCTTATACAGTATAAATGTCCGATTATTAAAGAGTCCTCTGAAGTTAAGTATTTAGGCGTAATTTTCGATAATCATTTAAAATGGAACCAACACCTTTGTAATAAATTACGTAAAATAGTATATTATTTTGTTTTATTGAGGAATTACTTGTCAATAAGTTTATTACGTACAATATATTTAACTTTATTTCAATCGGTAATTATGTATGGAATTATAGGATGGGGTAGCTCATTTAAATCCAATTTTAATCCACTTTATTTATTACAGAAGAAAATAATTAAAATATGTCTTCATAAACCTATTGATTTTCCATCTCAAAATTTGTTTATAGACTTTAATGTACTTAACGTAAGACAAATTTATTATATTGTATTAATAAAATTCATACATAAAAATCGAAATAATTTTGAATTGTATTCTCATAGTTATGAAACAAAAGGTATGAATTCTTTAAGATTGTTTGAACCAAAATGCAACACTGTTACAGTATTTAATCATAGTAGTAATTTAGGCCCAAGAATATATAACAAATTTATATTTAAATATCCTAATCTTGTCAATTCTAATAGTTCTAGTATTAAATTTAAAAAGTTATGTGTGGATTTTATAAAAATTGAAAAATTGTAAATTTAAATTTATATACTATAATTGCAAATTGTATTGTATAATTATTAATTTCAATTCAGGAATCCGCCCCTGAGCACGAGTTCTACTCTTTCAGGGGCGAGCTAAAGTTTCTCTGTATATTTTATAATTTATGTTACAATTATTAGCAAAATAATAAATAAATAAATATCCCGATCGTTTGCTGCCTGTATTGTAGCATTTCTTGGTTTAACTTACATTTGGGAATGATTATTTTTAGAACCGAATGTTGTCAACTATCTGCTTGCTACAATAGAAGTAACCACAAGAATCCAGGCTTTAGTACATTATAAAATGTAAGTGAAGACTATGTTGAGTACAAATTTATGATAAATACGTGAAATACTCGTTAGAGAATTATTTATTTATTTTACAAGTTCACACTCCACATTTGAATACTATGCTCACTTATTGAACTCTCGCCGCATTTACTCTTCTATGCGATTGCACAAAAGAGATATTAATTAGTCTTGATAGAATTTAATACTTTATTAACTATCACTTTTAAGATAGAGAAACAAAATATGGGAAACCTACTTGCATAGGAATGTGTCCACGTCAGAGGCTCACAAAATGACAATAGGCTATATAATACACAGGCCAGGTAATTCAGAAAATATTGCTTTGAAGAAAAAGTGTATGGTTTATAAATGAAACATGTTTTTTTTTTCTTTTCCTAGAGAAATGAAAAGTAGAGGTAAAATTATGGATAAAGATAAGTTTCCAAATCTCTGGATAGGAGTAAATAGTGCTAGCTCAGCTGGCGCGGCGTGTTGAGTGCACGAAGTCATCTGGCATGTCACGTGACAGCGTAAGAATTCACGAAAAATAACAACTCAGCTACTCCAAGTACTCGCTATTGTTCCATAACACAAAATAAAGAAAATCACATCCTTAGTATGAGCAGCTAATTTTTTATATTTGTCTCTACTGTGGAGAACTCTGTGCGCAGTTGCAGGAGATTTCGATATGAGTTCATTAATTGTTAGTACAACATTTCAACTGATGTAAAATATGACATCTTTTCGTTTATTGGAGAAGTACAAGCATGCTTGCTTTGAGTTCACGACTACCTGAATGTTATTAATAAGGCTTCTTTTGTTGTTTATATTATTTTTAATTTCGGAGTACAGCTTCCCGAAATTTGGCCCACAAAAATGTTCCGAAATATCCTTTAGCATGCATTGAATAAACAAATTTGTCAATAAATACGAATAAAGATTGTGTGCATTCTTGACTAACGCAACATACAGGCGTAATTAAAGTAAGCATGAACGGGTTTAGGTAACAGAAAGACACTGCTTCATCAGATCCAGAGAGAGAGAGAGAGAGAGAGAGAGAGAGAGCTGTTATAAGGTTAAAACTAACTATACATTAGCTTTATACGTTTAAAAAATGTAGTTTTCATTGCGAAGAGTTTGGAGATCTCTAGCGAGCGAATCGCTTTTTAATTAGGAGATGAAGCTAACTTTAATGTAAGCCTACTGGATAAATAATGAATAATTATGATTATAAATTTATAAACAGCTTGGCAAAGCGGAGTCAACAGAATAGGTGAGCTTCAGGTCTTATTATATTGTCCTGAAGATGAAACTTCTATGCATTTCCGAAACGTTGGATTTCCAGTGCACGGTGTAGCACCAAAGAATTTGTATCCGAAACTCATTTTTACTTACTTATACACCGTTCTGGTTGGGCAACGCCGGAAAAGGATAGAGTCGTAATGGATGCTCCTTTTGAGGAAAATTCTCACAGGCTGATGGTACAGAACTCGATCCTGTTAGACTTATTGGAGGTAAAATATTTGAGGGTAAGAAAACAGCGTTAGAATATTCGTAAAACATGGAAAGGTACGGAAACGATATGTATTTCTCAAAGATATAAACGGTAGATAGTGATATTGAAGATCCATATAATCGACGCGCAATGAAAGAAGATACTTCCTACTCACAGTTGAATTGTGTAGGACTATTATGGTAATAATCCGTGGCGCTACAGCCCATGACGGGGCCCAGACCGACCAGCCGGCTGCTGACCTCACGGCCACATGCCGAAGAAGAGGTGGACGATGATCCAACCAGAATGGAGGTATCGTATGGTTAGCACGATGAACCCCCCCCCCCCCCCCAGCCGCTATAGCTGGCTTTCGCAACCAGATTTCGCTACCTATCATAGCTTCTCAAGTGCATCGAGATTCTGGGTGGGCACCGGTCCCATACACTGGCCGAAATTTCATGAGAAATTTTTTTCCCTCATGAGGACTCGAACCAGCGCGCATTCCGTAACGCGGGTCTTAGGCAGGATGCCTTAGACCACGACGCCACGGCGCGGGACAATTACTATTACCAATGTACAAAAATTTTCGAAGAGAGAAAGAGAGAGAGAGAGAGAGAGAGAGAGAACATTAGAGCGAAACCGTAGCACACATTAACCCACCACCGCGACCTTTCTGTTGTAAAAACTTTAGTGCTGTTCGATACTTCATACAGTATAAGTTCACAATATAGTTCATCTAACTTAATGCATAGCAAATACTGCAATATTTAAACCATGGTGACACAGTTTATTCTCATCTGGTCTAGTCCAGCGTTTCTCAAACTTTGGTCCGCGGACCACCTATAGTACTCGAGGTCTGCTCTTGTGATCCTTCAAAAGCGACAGAAGAAAAAATAAAAATTCAAACGAATTGCGTGTCACACTATTGCTGAAAATCTCAGAGTTTGGAAATGTCACATGGCTATTACCTTTTACTTTTTCTCCTAGTACTGGCATTTTATGAAATTTATTACCCTACCTGTCTACCGACTTCCCACTCTACTCTCAGCAACAAAAGAGGGATTTAAAGCACTATAAACATGGTGTTTCTCGCCATCTTTCCCTGCACATCAGCTGATGACATGTGGCTAAGTACATTGGCATATCTTCCAGATGTATTCTCCAGACTAAACGAACTAAATCTATCTCTACAAGGTAATTCTTCTCAATGCGCATGAGAAAAAAGCGTTCGAGAGGAAACTTGGTTTGTGGGTCAGTTCCGTAAAACAGAGGATTTTTTTCACTATTTCCAACCCTAGAGCCTTTTTTGATTGAATAAGATTTCGTTATTGGAAAAAAATTATGCAATGACATATGTTCGCATTTCGAAACTCTGAGGTCACAATCTGAAGCTTATTTTCCAAGTAAATATGACGAATTTTCATGGGTTAGTGATCCCTTTCATTGCCATATTGAAAATAACAAACTTTCATTGAGTGAAATAAAACAGTTAATTGAACTGTCGACTTAAAATAAAATTTCAAGCGGAAGGTATGGTTAATTTCTGGACCTCATCACAAGTAAAAAAAGAATACAGTGAACTGTACAATTGTGCTTTACAGATTAGAATTCAGTTTGCTTTTATGTATCTGTGTGAGAAAAAGTTTTTTATCATTAACTCTAATAAAAACAAAGTACCGAAATCGACTCGATGTATATGACGATCTCCGACTTAAGCTTACCAGTATACATCCAAATATAGAACAATTTTTCAAGAATCGGCAGGCTTATCCATCTCATTAATGTGAGTACCAACATTTATTTATTTTGTTTAGTTAATAAGTTGAAGATTATCCAAACTCTAATGGCCGTGATTTATTAAAAAACGAAAATGATTTTTTTTATTAACATTAACTTAACTTAGGCCTAATATAAAATTGCATGAATTATATTAAATTTAATTCATTGATTATGTTTTAAAATATAAATACACTGGTATTAAATATGCTACAAAAATTATAAATTTGCTTTCGAAGGGAACAAGAGTAAGGTGGTCCGCGGAACTGTTCGGACTTAAAAAAGTGGTCCCCAAAGTTTGAGAAACACTGGTCTAGTCTAACTGCGCAAAATTGTACAATCTCTGTAAATTCAGTAGGCCTTTGTCCTTCAAAGATTGTTCTGGTTTTGTTTATTTATTTCTTTATTCAACTCTTTGATAACACATACGAGCACCGCTTTCTTAAAATTTGTTTTAGATTTTCCTTGTTAACAAAATCTGGTGCTCCTAGCTTATAATGGTTCGCACAATGTCTACAGTCGAATCTCCACTGGCAGTAATGATGTTTGCAAGGAAACCGCCCCTTTGCGAGCTCAGCCGGAAGGTAATCCTTGTATAACGGAAGCGAATCAGTCACATCGATCTGCTTTTATTGCTCTTCCTCTTCTCCGTCTCTGTCAGCTTGAGGTGGGAAGTCCTCTGCATTCACACAGAATTAAGCAGGAAACGTGTTTTAATAGGACAGAATGGAGCCGTGCTTCATGCAGTTTCAAACATATTTTCGCCAATTCTTGTTTTATTTTCTGCGATCAATAAAGACAGCAGCTAAGGTGTACGCATTCAACAGTGTGTGAAATACGCGGTCGCGGTTTCGAATCCCACCCAGATATGGGTACCCATATGTATTGTCAATGTGCTGTTCTGTACTGCAGATCTGACATGTTCTTGTCAAGTCATAGGAATCCCACCAGCTATCCGTCTAGAAATGTAGCAGGTGTAGATGTGAACTTATACAAAGGATCTCGGACGGTTTCAGTCAATATCATATTATTAATATGAAATAAATACAAAGATCATTTCATAAGTCATGGCAACTAGCCTATATTATATCACCCAATGAAGCTGCAGGAATAGAAATTCACTATATGCGATTGGTGATCACTGGAATATCGGGAGAAAAAATGTAAAATCAACCGATGAGTTAAATAAAATATTTGAAATATATTGCAATAGAAAAGATAGAGAACTCTAGGTTTAATAAGAAGTAGAAAATGTACTTTTCTGGGATTCCTCACATTTATTATTATTATTATTATTATTATTATTATTATTATTATTATTATTGGTAGAACATTTTGTAGCATTTCCGGGGTGACTTTAGCACAGGCTTCAATGATACTGTTATTTAAATGTTCCACATTCTCAATTTTCTCTTCATCCGACCAAGCTCTTTAATAACCCCAAAAGAAAAAAATCAAGGGATGTTAAATCTGGAGACTTGGCCGGCCATTCTATTGGTCCACGTCGACCACTCCAATGTCCAGGGAACTGTTCGTCCAGTCTGCTGCAACATTTCTCTGGCTTAACCTACCATAGTGAAGAATTATATCAATTCTTTCCTCTTTCGATAATGTCATCACGAAAGTCAAGAAGTTGTTGTAAGAAAGCTTCAAATAATCACAATGCATTGAAACTGTCATAGGTAAACCAAACAATAAAGCAGGAAAAGTTAATTACCAGAATTGCATAAAAACACTTTTCCAAAGCCTCGTTAGTACCGTACCATGTTACAAAATATCTATAGATGCAGTAACTAATTTTTGTGTCAGTATTACAGTTATCTTAAATAACTTGAAAATGATTAGAGATATCTCAAAATGTATTGCACCATTGTTTTTCTCAGAAAATTGCACATAATTTTGAGTATCAATATGACCCCCTTTCTATTTAAAATTTAAAAGTTGCATTCAAAATGGCGGCATTTGAGGGCTAGAATCGAATGTGTCACTGGTAGAGCATTTGGTCTTACAAATACTGGTAACACCTATAGTAATCGAAAATCAAGCATATGGAAGATATTTATATGGTTCCATACTTTTGATTCACTCTTTATATTATTGTTCATTGCAACAAGTGCAACCACGAAGCAGGGGAAAGTAGTGAAAACTAATTTAATGTATATTTTCTATATATGGTTAACTGTATAAATTCATTGTAAATATGTGTATTATAATGCTGTAACACACTGAATTATACCTATTGTAAACAAACGTAGTAACTTAATGTGAAATGTAAGCAATAGGTGGTTTAATATTTTAAAGTACATTCACGGACCAGTAAAACTATGTCGCTAAAACGACTGTATCGCCAAGTTTAGTTGTGCTTCTGGCTGTGTGGGAAGGACCAGGGGCGGCTTTCGAAGAGGGGCTGCGGAGCTGCAGCACCCCCAGACATTTGTGGCTCTTGTCTCGTTTTATGTTGTGAAAAACATTTATTATGTAGTCTCTATTCAGCGGCCCGAATTAAAAAAAAAATTCGCTCTCAATGACATGCACGCAATCGTTAGTGAAGTCACTTCCTCCCCTGGTGCTGCCAGAGCGAAATCACAGTCTACTGTGGGAAACCAGAGACAAGGACTATGGGTGAAGCCACTTCCTCCCCTGGAGTTGCCAGTCTCGTCTCGGATGCTTTGCGCGTTAGTTTTACCCCTCCTCCCTGCTAGCCCCTTGCCGTGAATCCAGAGTTTCCAGGCGCTGCAAAATTTGCAGCAGTTTGTCAATAGCGCGCAGTTTTAAATACATTTTCTTTAATGTTGTGAGTATAACAAGTGCAACAATGTTTAATTCTGTAGAATATTTAAGTCTATTCAGTTCAGGACCTTAACAATTCAGGAGAAATGTGAAATGAAGTGCCCATCAGGTGAATCTCATAGGCTAATGGAAAGAGCCGCTAAACAAAATACAAAGGCTTGCATATTTTTTGATAATTTATCCAGTATCCCTGCTTTCTTCTCTCGATCTCCACACAGTCTGTATTAGATTAATGTGTTTCAAAGACAACTCCATCAGCTGGGGCAACAAGATGGATTTAAAATAAGAACAGTAAATGTTGTTCATGAGAAGAAGGAGCCATTGCCAGAATGTTTTCAAACCATAATGGAATCTGAAACATCTAACATCACAATAAATGAGGCAAGCGCCCTGGTGCGTACTCTTGAATATCCTGAATTTAATTTCTGGCTCAGTTATTTTTTTCATTTATTGATGTAGCCTATCATGTATATATTATATTATACAACCAACTACAACATCGCCAGTTAGATATTTCTAAGGTTCAAATCTGCATATAAAAAATTAAATTATGGTTTATTTAACGACACTAGCAACTGCAGGGGTTATATCAGCGTCGCCGGTGTGCCGGAATTTTGTCCGCAGGATTCTTTTAAATAACAGTAAATCTACTAACATGAGCCTGTCTCATTTAAAAACAACTTACAAGATAAGGCGCATGGAACTAATCTTTAAATAAAGTAAGTTGCTTGGTTTATTTTTGTATGCAGCTCCCCTTAATTCAATACCCACGAGCCGCCACTGAGAAGGACAGTATACTAAACTGCGTTACGTGCTGCATGGCTATACCTATAGTCGATGTTGCAGTTAACCTTGCAGTTTACAAATCCCGAATGCGCTCTCTAATAATTATATCATTTCAATTTGCTTCAAGTGTAACATATGATACAGTTGTAGATGATGGCGCATATTTTACTTTGGATTGAAAACTTCACTGGCTTGTGTGAAATCTCAGTTGAATGCACAGTAAATTATTGCGTTATTTTTTATGTCTTGTGAGTGAAATTTCAGGAAAATGAACTAAGCCTATAAGTGAGAATACCATTCGCAACACGAAAAAAGTGCTGAATTGTTAAAAAATTAAAAGTTACAATTATAAAATAGGTATAACAATCTTAGTGACACAGATCTTTTACAAAATGGTATTGGTGCAGATATTACAATGGGTATTACTGTTGTAGGATATCTGTGTTTTTTTTAAATAGTCGCACAATGCAGGGAACATTGAGAATGACAGATTGCTGGATTACTGATGTCAGTCTCTTGATGTTTTAAACATGTCTGTCCGACAAGAATGTTCGAAGCTAGTGCTTTTGTTGACACTACAACTGGCTTATACATTATTGATTGTGACTCAACACTCTGCATTCGTTTGAACTCTGTTTACTAGGTCAATATGTTTGTTGATTATACATATTTGCATAGACGAATTTGTTATTACTGCAATTATTGTTCTCAAACATGGTCAAACATTATTGCCCTTATACACATACACTCTTACAAACGGGCGAACAATAAGTTACAATGCTGTTCCACCTACATTTCTGAATGGGGCACGTCAAACTACCACCTATTAATGGAAGTATTATCCTAATATGAAGCTGAATAATGCGCGCACAAGTGCCACACACGAAACAAAGAAGCAGCAGTTGCAACAAGAGACACTTCTGCACGAATTACCATTGTCTAGCAGTGTTCCGTTTTGCAATTTTTCTGGGAAAAGGTCTCGCAGCAAAGAATATTCATAAAGAAATAGCTACAGTCCGTATAAGGTGAGCATTGCCTGTCATGTGAAGTTGTCTACAATTGGGAGCAGAATTTCTCTTAATGGTGGACAAGTATCGAACACAGAGTCGGTCAGCCAGTGGCTTTCGTCACGGAGGCAAATGTATAACAGATTGGAGACTTGACCCGAGCAGACAGGGTAAAGGGGACGTTATGCTAGCTCGGATAGTCTCATGTGATTTGTCTTAGCTTCATCATCATTACCGAGATAAAGCGCGCATCAATGCTCGAATCAAGTCACCAATCGAAAACTCGTGCAGACATGCCGCCATCTTGCAGTTACTACTTCTTTGTTTCGCTTGTGGGAACACCTATAATACTGCCATCTAGCTGTTGATAGCCCCTTTCAAATATGTAGGTCGCTACTTCAATTTGTAACTTACTTACTGACCCTTCTCTATGTCACTTGATGAACACAATGTAAACTAGAAAAGATAATGTAATACATTTTTAATTTTTAAGAATGAAAATGAAAACTTTAAGAATCATATCTGCGTAAAATAATGATAATAATAATAATAATAATGATAATAATAATAACAATAATAATAATAATACTTACTTACTTACTTACAAAAGGCTTTTAAGGAACCCGAAGGTTCATTGCCGCCCTCACATAAGCATAATAATAATAATAATAATAATAATAATAATAATAATAATAATAATAATAATAGAGGGACAGAACTTTAACAAGAAGTACCTAACTTAGAAAGCATGTTGGAAATATTCAGATTGTCAATTAATATAGATAAACACAATATAATATTTGTTACTCAGTCAAATGACAAATCAATGTAAAATAATGACTTATATTATATGGTCATTAAGTTTTATATACATGAGCTACAAATTACAAACGTTTTCGCCCATTCAGGCATCTTCAGGCACAATTATACAATATCTCAATATCTAACTATGTAGCTATTACATTGGTGGTAGAAAACGTTTGCAATTTGTAGCTCATGTAGGCCTATATAAAACTTAATGACCATATAATATGTCATTATTTTACATTGATTTGTCATTTGACTGAGTAACAAATATTATATTGTGTTTATCTTTAAGAAGTACCTATCCTATATCAGTTACTTCGATTGCAGAGTGCCTTACGAAACAAGTTACATCTAGATGACTTGAAATAGTACGTTAGACAAGGAAATTAAAAGATAAAGTCGTTCTGATGCATCAGTTCCATTCATCTTACTTTGTACAATCTTTACCAGTTTCTTGTGTCTGACTTCTGATATTTATCCAAATTTTCTTTTGAATTGCTTCATACTCAAATATTCCGCTCAGCAAATTAATTCAATGTTCCCCTTCTTCAATGTGAGTATTCGTAAAGATTTTTATTTTGTTAAATTTAATAATTATCTGATTACTTTCTTTTATTAAATGTTTATAAACCATACTTACTGTTTAATTAAGGTAAGTGCGACAATTAAGGCCATGCTAAGGTTTGCTTCGCTGGCATTTTGTTCTTTCTCAATGATTCATTTTCAAATTTAACACAATTAGACATTTGTTCATGAGGAAATGGAAAACATATAACTTTACTGCTAAATTATATAATTTGTTATTAAAAATGTCGATAATTCAACAAAGGTGTAATTGGCCTTATTAGCAACAGGGGTTCGAAATAAGGCTAGCTCTTAATTTCCAAATTTTAGAAAGAAATAGAGTTAATAAACTTTTCAATTAATGAAACAAACGATTTAATAAAAATATATTTTATTTAATATAATAAAAAACAGTAAGTCATTGATAAAATGGCCTTTACACTATGAATAACATATAAACGTTTCAAATTATATCTAAACGCAATCATTTTCACGTTCTGGGCACTCAAAATGTAGAATTTTCTGTTGTTTTGTGATCCCAACACAATGTCCATGCACATAACTGCGACAAATTTCACATAAAATCATAATATCTCTGATTACGTCCTCCTTACAAATAAAACAGTACCAGCTTTTCTTGTGAACTTTTTGGGTACCACTAGGTCCCGGTCTGGTTAGAAAATTTTTCTGTTCAATTTTTGGTTTTGATGTAGGTTTCTTTTTATGAATTTTCTCTGGTTTTCTGCTTTAAAACGACAATTTTGCAATTATTGTGTAACCTCTGTAGTTTAAAGCTCTTTTACTGTTAATAGCTCGAGGTCTTTTTCTCTCGGGTGTTTTTTAATTTGTGTGAAGGGAGGAGGAATAGTGGCATGGGTGGACGATGAAGCAATAAGAGTGTCAGCTGTATTGATATCTAAATCGTCGGTGGATGAAAAACTGGACAAATGACGGAAAGACCTATCCAGTGATCCATCTGATGAATCAGCTGCAGGTATCTTACTCTCTCTGCTTTCAGTAAAAGTAGATACATTGTTCTTCGGTGCAGAACGTCTGGCAACCACATCATCATTTCCAATTATTTCACTCGAAGCGAAGCTTTCTCTGTTATCCTGAACTTTCCTAATGGCATATTCTAAAGCGAATCAACTGCATTATCTCTTTCAATTTGTAAAAATTAAATACCACGCTATTAGTGTTAATTTCAATACAGTATATCTTCAAAGTATTGTTGTACACGACTAGTAGCGAGGCACACATGTATGGGTATTTCTTTCCCGAACGTCATTCGTTCACGAAATAACGCCAATGGAATGTATCCCTGATCTAAAGCAACTGAATAAACTACAGTATAAAATAAAGTTTACTTTTAAGTAATATAAAAATTATAATTCCAATATTTAGGCCCTATATAGTGACGACTTCAAAACTGTCGCAAAAAAAGGTAATTTTGTTCCAAGTCCACAAAAAGATAGTAGGTCATGTTTATTGTCACATTGCAGTGGAAAGGTTCACCACGATATTAAATATAACTCAAGTTTTTAATTAACTTCAGTTTCTCTCATTTTACGTCATTGTTCGTTCTCTGGCGATATTCACTTCTTTTCTTCTCCATTGATTCTGAAGCCCCTGTGAACCTAATATTTGCTCGAAGATTGCTACTGCTATCGATTTGCTTCTGAAGTTGATTATTGGAAACGGTATAATGACTTCATTAGTATTCAGGATAAAGGCAACATACTAACTCTCCTATCTCCTTCTGTTATTTCAGATCATTCTCCTATATGAGCTATATATAGTTGAACAATGATAATGGACTAGCTCTCAGATTATAGTCTAAGCGCGATATATAACGTAGATTAGAGAAATACAGTAGGGCTACCAAATGTATAGAGATAGGGTAATGGATTATTTTGCCTTATTGACTCAGTTATCTTACAGGACAAAATATTGACCTTCATTCGCGTGTTTTTTCTTCTTCAAATTTCTTCTTTCCGTTGTTCCATTCATTCGCCGTCTTTCTTTCTGTGTCCTTTCTTTTTCTTCTTTCTATACCATAGCCCTATCTGAACTATTTTTAGACGACACTTATTTTTAGAAGGACACGTGATGGAGCTCTCGTGACGTGAGGTAATAACAACTTTGGTCTAGACCTCATAACAGTAGTTCTATGCAGCGTTAAATCTTCGCGGCAGTGAAGAATTTATATGACTAACATGAACTCGGTCACTTTTTACATTAAACATAACATAAGCAGAAGCATTAATCATATCCTAGTTGATCTAGAAGTGTATTAGGTTGGTCCAGAATAATCTATTAGAATGTCTGACGCTGTTATCATCACTGTTTCATATTAAAAAAATGACTTTTTCAGAACCTTCGTAACGTTGCTGTTAGCCAATTTTTAGATTTTCCTGTTCTCTGTACTGTATCAGATATCGCTGAACTCACACGACTATGCAGATAATCTTCGAAGCGAGGAATCCGTGCGAGGAGATGGTTGGTCAATTTTTTGGAGTCATTTCATTCAGGGCCACGCTTCTTTACGATACCAGGCACTAGGTCTATATGTTACTTCCCTACCTATTCACGCAACACTAAGGTTTTTATTGCCTCTAACGTAACTTTCCTGGGACGTGAACTTCGCATTCGGCGGAATATATATTAAGAACAGGAGTGTTCTGTATGGGATTAATCTTTCGAGTTGATTTATTAATTATCTTACATTGAGTACTATTTATATTATTGATTTATGGAATAAGGCATTTGAATTTACAGTTGAATTTACCGTAGATTCAGATTTTGCATTTACTTTCAAGGTAAGCAGGAAGTGTAAATTTACTGTCAAACGCAGCAGCTCACATTTTGCTCTGTAGCTCATCAACTTTTAAAGCAATCCATTTGAAATTTTTAAAGACATATAAGGAAATTCTGATGAATATAGCCTACATGTAAATTTTAAAAAGTTTTAGTAAAACAGTTTTAGAAATTTGGTAAATTAATGTAGTTAATTATTTTTTTTATTTCCAAAAAATCACATCTCATTCCCAGAATAATGTAGCAAACTTTTATTATAATTACAAAATCAAAATACCGTCTGTAGGCTGTGTAAAAATTATTCAAATCCTTGCACTAGTTAATGAGAAACATTAGCAGGTGTACCTTAGTTTTTTAGTTCTTCTATTTTCAAGAATTTTTTTTCTAACATATTTTATTAACATTTTTATATGTTCAATAGAATATTAAAACCTATAGGTTATATTAATGAGAGTTTCCTTAATCTGTCTTAAAAATTTCAATTGGATAGCTTTAATAGCTTATGAGATACAAAGCAAAATGAGAGCTTCTGTATTTTATTTTATTTTACTTTATTTTATAGTAGATTTACTCTTCCTGGTTACCTTAAATAACCATTTGAGTTACAGCTATTTTATGTTGAGCATTCATATTAACATTGAATGGATTTCCTTGTTTAACTCTTCGTATATTTTGTGCGTTTTTATTATTCCTATTTCTTCGCTTTTAGGAAAACCACTACTTACAATTTTAAATAAATATGTAAAGATATTAGTCCTTCATAATGGTAGTTTGTGTTACTTGTGAACAAACCATTTTATTTGAAAATAATTTATGAATATTTCCTCTGTAATGCAAGTTATAAGTCACTATAAAGAGCAGGTAACTAATATTGCAGTATCTAAATTGCGATTTCCTAGCGTTTGTGGCGAGGAACGAATTATGGTTATTTGTTTTGTCACTTAACTGTGTCTGACCAGGATGTCTTAGAAGTCAGTATTATTTCTTATTTTTTCTTAGTTTCTTTCACTTTGCTCTATTTTCGTAACGACGAGGGCTCCGATAGTTTTCAAAATAAATTCATGTACATATCTTAGAATATTAAAACATTAATTTCAAGTAATTTTCAATCGAAAACAGAATTAGGATAAAGGTTGGTAATATTGTGATACGAATAATATTGTGATAGTTCTTTTTGAGGATTTATTGCAATTTTACTGAGCGAGAGAAAGACCGGTTTTGTGCAGAAACTTGTCCACGAAAATTCCCTTAATACGCTGACGCAAAAAAAGCGATCTTCCTCTTGCTCAGTAAAATTGTAATAAATTCTCAAAAAGAACTATCACAGTATTACTAACATCACAATATTATCAACCTTTACCCTATGTATAGTCCTATTTAGGCCTATTAATCAAGTTTTTGAAGGGCACTGTTTTCTGTTCTCTTTCTGTAATAGAGTTACGTTAATTTTACAAAAGAATTTGAATGACTATTTTTAACATATAGATTTTTTATTCGGTTATTTAACGACGTTGTATGAACTACTAGGTTATTTAGGATCGGTGTAATGGTAATAGTGAGATGATATTTGATGAGATGACTCGCTTGACATTCGCCTTATAGTTGCGGAAATCCTCGTAAAAAACCAAACAAGTAGATCTATTGAGCGCAAGGAGGAACCGAACCCACACCCGAGCAAAACTATAGATAGCAAATGCGCTACCGCTTGAACTACATCTGTGGCCCCAGATTTTTTTATCTGTAGAATTTTAGGTCGGAGATATAATCAAGAAAAGAAAGTGAACATTAATTACTCTAGCATGAACATTTCTGAGGACGTACCGATGGTATAATTTTATTTATCACTTAATTTTATTACAGAGTTCTGTCATGTATTTAAGAACTCTGTATCTGATAGAGGGCTCTAGACAAAAACTTTTTCGGTCATTTGTCTCCCACATTGAATTTTGATTTTGAATAACCTCTGTGGTTGAAAGAGTCGTTAAATAAAATAATTGTTCTTTATATTGTGTTTATGACTTGTGCTCGGTTGTCCGCTATGTGCTCTTGTTATTTTTAAAGTCTATTGAGTGTTAGCGATATGAAGTTCCAGACGTGCTACAAAAATTAATAACGATAGAGACTGCCAGACTGTAGATAGGCCCTAGTCTTTAGAATATAGATTACGTTAAGTGCACTTTTTCCAGCATAAGAGTTCTTTCAACTCCGTTCCTGTCTCTAGAGTCTCCACCTAGCCATAACAGACCACAACAGTATCGACAAAACTAGTTAATACACTGTATATATAATGAATTGTCTTATAATTTCAGCCAACAACTTATCAATTAATACAGAAAACAATTTTCTGTTATTTCACATCACAAGGTTATATATCCACAAATATTTTCGATTTTTTTTAGAACCATCTCCAGGTGGAGAGATATAAATTGACAAATTGAACATAGCAGAAATGTAAGATATGTATATATAATTTTTACTTTAATTTTCATTGTACCTAAGTTTTTTAATGTACTTCACTTCCAATCTCTCTACTAGTAAACTTTCAATCGTCCTCCACACAGAACCAAGGCCGCATATGCAGTCAAAGTCGCTTTACGATCATAGTAAACAGTACTGGGTTAGTGAGTATAGTACGTTCCAGAAATATGTTCGCGTCTTCCAGTGACGAAAGAGCTTTCAATATTTTGAATCATATTTTCGCACTGGTACTGTCGTTCGTTCGCCTAGCTCTTTTCTGAAAACATTAATTTCTGTTAGGAATTGGACGTTTACGTAATATTATACAATTGTTTAAAATAACTTAAATAAAAGGGCCTCGTTAAGTAATTATCTGTCACGTGATTTTCTCCCTTTCTACAACCCTGCGACAAAACCACTTGAACGGACAGTAGATAACATATCTGAGTAATTTTATCTTTTCGGATCGGGCAGAAGTGAAGATTGAATTTACAGTACATGAATGGGTTATTTTTGAAAGGGCCTAAGTCATGAATACTAAATTCTTTGCAATTTAAGAAAAACTGCTTACAGGCCGAAATTTTGAAATTAAGGCTGAAATAAAAATTGTGTCATAAATTCTACTAAGCATTAGAGTGTGAAACTTAGTCCTCTTCATATCTAAATCGATGTATCTACACCCAAAGAGCAGTTATTACATTACAAAGTCATTTTCACAAAATTAGCGACTTAGCCCTTTCATAAATAACCCATTCACATAAACAAAGTGATTTGTTTGTATTTTACGCCAGTATCATCGAACTCTAGTCGTGGAAGGGGGAAGCAAATGGTGTTTCGGATTCTCAACTGTTAATCCAAAGTTATAGCCATGTTAATATTAGAAATGTTAATAAATTTAAAATGATGTCCCAGTATGTGTATGTATGTGTGTATGTATGTATGTAGGCTATGTATGTATGTATGTATGTATGTATGTATGTATGTATGTATGTATGTATGTATGTATGTATGTATGTACACACATTATAAATAAAATCAAACTGTTTAAAAACAATATGACATAAAATTTGATTCTAAGCCATTTCACTATGATAAAACATTTTGTAAAATTTCAAACTAAGAGTCATACATAGTGATCAACATACTATTTGAATCTCTTGATATTATATAACAAGTTTCAATCATAAAATTGTATGTATGTATTGATATTTAAAATTTAAAATTTGAAAGCCATTAGTGATACCGTGTCTAGCCGAAAGGTTTACAATATTTCTAACGCTTCGATGAGATGATCTCGACGCCTATCTCTGCATCCTTCTCTTGTCATGTCACACACGTCATCGATTCGAGTGACTGATTAACAAACTTACAGAACATCAATAATTGTAACCTTTCGTCTAAGCACGGTATCACTACATCCAATTTTATGATTGAAACTTGTTGTATATCAAGAGATTCAAATAGTGTGTTCATCACTTTGTATGCCTGTTAGTTTGAAATTTTACAAAATGTTTTGTCATATTGAAATGCCTTAAAACCAAATTTTATGCCATATTGTTTTTAAACAGTTTGATTTTATTTATAATGTGTGTAGATTATATTTCTCGCATTTCATCTATGTTCAATTTGCCACTTTATGTGTCTCCACCTGAAGATGATTTAAAAAAAATCGAAAATATTTGTGATGTGAAATAACAGAAAAATGTTGACTGAAATTATAAAACAATTCATTATTAATATACTTTCAACTTGCCTGAAGTCTTAACCTCAATATGACTTTCAAATTTAATACACTGTAGTTTACATGTAATTTTATAAAGAGCGTCTGTGGAAAACGTGTGAGGTGTGAGTGATATGGAAATAGAACTGTGAAATTAGACTATGGCTCAAGTGGAGCCAGTAACAACAACAAATTATGTCACTACTACGCTATGAGTTGGTGGTAGTTAACAGTACTTTGTTACAATATGCGCTTGTTTCGCTGTTGCCATACTGTTGCTGCTAATTTATTTATAACGGCGTAATGCGTTTATTGAGGGCTTTCTCCGTAACCGAAAACATAATTTCTATTTGTTTTCGTCCTATTTGCCATCATGATGGCTAAACTCAACATGTGATTATATTTCCACTTTCAGTATCGAAATTTAATATTTACACCGCATACAAAACTCGAGTAACTGTTCATCCGTATTTATGATGCGCAGAATGAGTGATTCAGAGCACTGAAATTGAAAAATGAAAACATTCCCCGTGCATATAGCAATGTGCAAACCTACTATGATATGGTCCCTAAGATCTAACTCAAGCTACAAACTGAGTCTAAGTTATCCTAATGTAACGTAGAAAAATTAGTGTGACTATAGTAAAAATATTAATAAAGTATAGGCCTGCATCTCTGTCTATACATACTGTATATATGTATGAGAAGCGTGGTGCTGACCACACCAAGTCATTCTGATGCAGCAGTCATGAAAGCTTTATGTTCTACCTCCATGGCGTCTAATGAGGACACAAAAGATTATGTAGCCTATTTCATCGTATAATGTTGTCATGCTTATTCCCTTTGTAATAATAATAATAATAATAATAATAATAATAATAATAATAATAATAATAATAATAATAATAATAATAATAATAATAATAATATAGCGTAGATCGTATTTTGCTTTGCAGATGAAATTAATTGTCTTACCTTCCATTTCAGTATTACGAAAATTATAACTGTGCAGTTTGTTATACTGAATTTTAATATGTAGGCTACAGATCATACAAAACTCTACTTACTTACTTACTGGCTTTTAAGGAACCCGGAGGTTCATTGCCGCCCTCACATAAGCCCGCCAGTGGTCCCTATCCTGAGCAAGATTAATCCAGTCTCTACCATCATATCCCACCTCCCTCAAATCCATTTCAATATTATCTTCCCACCTACGTCTCGGCCTCCCCAAAGGTTTTTTTCCCTCCGGCCTCCCAACTAACACTCTATATGCATTTCTGGATTCGCCCATACGTGCTACATGTCCTGCTCATCTCAAACGTCTGGATTTTATGTTCCTAATTATGTCTGGTGAAGAATACAATGCGTGCAACTCTGCGTTGTGTAACTTTCTCCATTCTCCTGTAACTTCATCCCTCTTAGCCCCAAATATTTTCCTAAGAACCTTATTCTCAAACACCCTTAATCTCTGTTCCTCTCTCAAAGTGAGAGTCCAAGTTTCACAACCATACAGAACAACCGGTAATATAACTGTTTTATAAATTCTAACTTTCAGATTTTTTGACTGAAGACTAGATGACAAAACCTTCTCAACCGAATAATAACACGCATTTCCCATACTTATTCTGCGTTTAATTTCCTCCCGAGTGTCATTTATATTTGTTACTGTTGCTCCAAGATATTTGAATTTTTCCACCTCTTCGAAAGATAAATCTCCAATTTTTACAGTTCCATTTCGTACAATATTCTGGTTACGAGACATAATCATATACTTAGTCTTTTCGGGATTTACTTCTAACCCTATCGCTTTACTTGCTTCAACTAGAATTTCCGCGTTTTCCCTAATCGTTTGTGGATTTTCCCCTAGCATATTCACGTCATCCTCATAGACAAGAAGCTGATGTAACCCATTATTCAACTCCAAACCCTGTCTATTATCCTGAACTTTCCTAATGGCATATTCTAGAGCGAAGTTAAAAAGTAAAGGTGATAGTGCATCTCCCTGCTTTAGCCCGCAGTGAATTGGAAAAGCATCAGATAGAAACTGGCCTATACTGACTCTGCTGTAAGTTTCACTAAGAGACATTTTAATTAATCGAACTAGTTTCTTGGGAATACCAAATTCAATAAGAATATTATATAAAACTTCTCTCTTAACCGAGTCATACGCCTTTTTGAAATCTATGAATAACTGATGTACCGTACCCTTATACTCCCATTTTTTCTCCAATATCTGTCGAATACAAAAAATCTTATCAATAGTCGATCTATTACGCCTAAAACCACACTGATGATCCCCAATAATTTCATCTACATATGGAGTTAATCTTCTCAAAAGGATAATCGACAAAATTTTGTACGACGTCAACAAAAGTGATATTCCTCGAAAGTTACTACAGTTAATCTTGTCCCCCTTCTTAAAAATAGGTACGATTATGGACTCCTTCCATTGTTCTGGCACAATTTCCAATTTCCTTTTCCCAAATTGCAAGTACAAGTTTATAGATTTCGCTAGATAATGCCCTTCCACCCTCTTGTATTAATTCTGCTGGAATTTGATCAATACCTGGAGACTTGTGCTTTTTCAGATTTTCTATCGCAATTTCGACTTCAGAAAGTGTGGTTCCGGTATGAATGGCTCAGCAGTTTGTATTTGAATTTCGTCCCGATCATTTCTATTTGGCCTATGTATATTTAATAGTTGCCCAAAATAGTTTTTCCATCTGTTCAGGATTGAATGAGAGTCTGCAAGTAAGTCACCATTCTCATCCTTGATCACGTTTACCTTTGCCTGATATCCGTTTTTAAATTCCTTTATACCCTTATATAAATCTCGAATGTTTTTATTCTTACTATTTGTTTCTACCTCGTTCACTTTTTCCTTCAAGTAATCTCTCTTTTTATTCCTAAGTGTACGACTTGTTTCCCGTCTTTCATTGAAATAATTATCTCTATTCTCCACAATTAGATCCTGTAATAATTTCAATTTTGCCTGTTTCCTTCTATCTACCTTCTATCTGATCATTATTTGGTAATTGGAGAATTAAGAGGAAGAGTATCAGTAGCCAAGCGAATAGAGCAACAAGCTAATATTAGTAGATTCAATATTTTGAAATTAAAGGACGAGGAAACTAAGCAACGTTATCAAGTTGAAATTTCAAATAGGTTTGCTGCTTTAGCAACTGCTGACGAAGCTGAGGAAGAGTTAGATGTTAATAGCGTGTGGGACAATATCCGAGATAATATCAAAATTGCAGCTGAGCAGAGCATAAGTTATCATACAAAACTATACTTAATTTAAAGGATAAGTTCAACATAATGCACCGTGTTCCCCTTAGAAGGATCGAGAAATAAATGCTCGCCATTTAAAATCAGATGAAGATATTATTTTGATTTACATCTGACAAGATGCAGAACCTGTCCAAGTTTATGCACCAATGATTTAAAAACAGTTTCATGTTCATGCGCATGCGCACTAACGTTTATCGTGGAAACAAGCCCTTCACCATTCAGCAGACCATTCCGTCATTGGACCATTCTCCTTCATCGAGGCGACAATGAAAAGGAATGTGTATCTGGACATGTGCAGAACTTTTGTTGGTGATTAACTCCCCCAGGATCAGTTTTTCAGCAACATGGGGCTCCACCCCATTACTATGGACCATTGCGTGGCTTCTTGAATGCAAACTTCACAATAGGAGAACCCTTGCCTGACCACCTAGGTCACCCAACTTGACGCCCATTGACATTTTTCTGGGGCTTTATCACCAATATTGTATACGAACGTGGTACAGTTGACACTTTCGAAAAACTGAGACAACGCATTATAAATGCAGCTGCGCTAATCACTCCACAAATGTTATGGAACACTTGGCAGAAGGTTGAATACCTTTTGGATGTCTTCAGGGTAGCTCGAGGCGCACACATCGAGTTGCAATGACCATTCTCCGAAACTCGGAGAGTTTTTACATCATGTTATACAAAAAGTTATGTTATAAAACCATTATTTATACTTTAAATTAGCACTTATTTCTCGATCCCTCTAAGCGGGACACGGTGTATTGTTTTACATGGGAAACGCATTAAGTCAAAAATATTAATTTTAGTAAGTTTTTTCTCTTTATATGTAGTTATTTTTTCAATTCTAAGTTTATACTCATACATTATACATATGATACATGGTGGATGGTAATCTCTGCATCAAACTGAAACTGATATCAAATCATGAGGAGAGATTTGAAAAATCTAAGTAAGTTTATTTCTCTAACATTCACTGTTTTAGAGGAAATTGATATGTTTCTATTCAGCATTTGACATCACGGCTGCTTCAACAACTCTAAGCAAGCGCGGTCTGCACTCCTTACCTTCCTCTCTCCCTCTGCTGTACTCAGTCGATAACACACGACGTGCGCTGTGTTGCAAGATTTATTACAACGATTTTCGCTATTATTCAATTTAAATTAATGGCTAAATGGTTTAATTTGCAATCAGATTATGTTTACCTATCTGCTTGTATAGCAATTAGGCATTTCTTTCGGGTCATTACCACCATAGAGCCTGCAAACATTGGGCAAAGACTATGTTTTTTCCTGCTTAACGGTGCTTCATCGAAGGAAAAGTGTAATAAAAGTTTTGTTATATTTAACATCCATAATCACCTCTTAAATTTTGGTGCAGAGGTTACCATTCACACTGTATAGGCCTTTTTCTCAGTAGTATTATTTTCGACTCAATGTGCTTTGCTTGCAATTGGACAATATGTTGCCCAGATAAAGTACTGCTTAAATATGACTAAATGTGCCAAATTTCTGGTCCTGTTCTTGCTTAAATTCTCTTCACAGATTCCATTAGGCCAAGGTCAATAATATGATAGTTACTGCATTAAGAAGTTATAGTGTATAACGAAAGCAAGCACACTTATCGAACACTTTTCATCTTATTTGTCATGTTTTCTTGATTTTTCTCTTGTGAGCTTGCAAAATATTCATTAGTATGAGACTTTGAAATGTAGTGGTCATGAACAATAATTAAATATTGACATCGTAGGAATGAAAGATGTTTAGAATTTTACAATGAAGTTAGGCTATATTCACTAATAGAATGTAATATAAAATTACACAGCCTTACCTATCACAACCCAATTCAAGTTAACCTAGGAACTGCACATACAATGAAACCGACGATGCCATGGTCAAAGTAATTACACGACCACAGATATACCGCAAAGGCTTAGCTGTTGTTCGATTTTGTGATACTACATAGCTAATGTTGTTAGGTCGTGAAAGAGGTGGGAGTGGCACAAAGGACTAACAATATAAATAATAAAATTTTATTGTATGTAAAACATTTATGTTATTATGGAAAGTAAGGATATAAGAAGAAAGGCGAGTGTGAAAATTCTCAAAATATATTAATAGATAGAATGCATAACATTTTATGTAATATTATTCAACAAAGTTTTTGAAGTATTTATTTCGTGAAACTCTCATTTTTGTTCTGTCAAATATCAAGCCCGGCTTAATAACTTTCACCGGTTCAGGATATGAGTAAAATTTACCTAAAATATACTGACTAAGAACATCTATTTCCAGAACTAAACTACAATGGCTTTTGTAATCTTCTTACAAAAGAACTCAAGAGATTACATTTGTCAAAGAAGAATGAGATCGCTTGGACTTCAATGCTAGATAGTTTCTCAAAGTTTCTTGAAAATCTGTTTGAAACGTCATCTGATACCTTACTTTCCACAGAAAGACTTATTTTCCCTTTATGATTACTTGGGAAGTTTCAAAGTTGAATTCTTATTCAAAAGTTACAGCTTAATCATATTTATTATCGTGTTTTACAGTTTGACTCTTTAAATAGAATATCCTTGATACTACATGGTTGTTCTTTATTTCTTTTGTGCTTTTGTAATGAAATGAAAAATACGAAGTAGTCAGGAGACTGATTTATAGACGTTATATGATTTTTATGCCTTCTTTTTCTCCCTGCCTTCGTACACAACTCTTCCTCCTTTTCAACTGATTCGATGATTTTATTAATACGTAATATTTGCGAGTAGTTTATTTAAAATTATCTACATTAGATTCAATAAGTTTTGCGTGGAGAAATAAATGCACCCTTTGGCGATATTATGCAAATCTACACTAATGATAAACGTCTGACATACATTTTTCTGGCAATTTTCACTTTTCGAAAAATAATTGGTGTTAGCATGTAATCTATAATGAACTATCCTGAGCACTTTTTTTTTAATTTTTGTTTGTGTGTCTGTGTGTATACTATTACCTTCTCACTCGATAATAGCTGAACAACTGCACCGATTTTTGTGAAAATTTGTATGTAAAATAAGTTACCGTACGTCCCACTTAGATTTTAGGCTGTATGAAATTCAAAATACTTTCTATGTAACTTTCGCTTAATATTGATTTTTTTAAAGATAATGTTACAGAACAGAAGTTTCTCTAAAAATATTTTCGACAAGTTTTACTCTTTAAAAAAATTTGATAGGACTGATATTTAATAAGATATATGAGATTTCTAATCACATAATTATTAAATCCACATGCGTTCTGGTAATAGCGGATTGATGTAGCGCTTCTATCTAATGTCTTGGAAACACGAATGAAATTGATAATCGCCGGATCTTTCCTCATTTATCTATACCGTCGCGAACGTTCCAATGCTCATAAACATGGAGTTTTGTAAAAGCACCAGTTTAATCAAATACTTATGCAAATAGATCCTCTGATTGAGGTTCTGCCTGATATGTACATCTATTACCAGGCAGTACATGTCACTTGATGATATGTGTCAGAGGAAGAACAATTGAAGAGTTCACTGCAAGAATGATGGATGTCATTTGGAATACATTTTGGAGGAGAAGCAATTGAAATTTTGAAATGGTTAGCGCTCAAAGCTTAACTGTGATTTTCCGATCATTACTGGACAATGACTATCAGTGTTAATGCTATATAACTCTGTATGTACGTTCTATATGTCTTAAGCTATGTATTTACAGTCTTGGTTCATTTTCGACAAGAAAGTGACATCCATCATTCTTGCAGTGGACTCTTCAATTGTGTGTATATATCCGAAGTATGATTAATGTAATATGTAGCTAGTCGGCGATGTATGCAATAGAGGGGGAAAGGAACTGGCCAATCTACCTCATTATCTCCTGGCCTAGTTGCAAGTGGTGCCTTCTTGGTATCAAGTTCAGACCTCTCTTCGGATAGATTACTAAACAAGAATATTATTATGTAACTAGGGCCTATATGAAGAAGAGGAGCAACCAATCAACTTTCGGCCCCCAAAATATACATGATGAGGTATCAGTCTGGTCGGTATGTGAGAACTTCATAAGCGGTTTGGCGCATGCTTTCTTTTCCTGTTCATGAGCGATTTCCTCCAGTTCTTCAATTAAATGTTTATATCGAGAATGGAAAATAATTGTACTTGAACCCGCAAACATTAGAGAAAAAATACAGAATTCGAAGGACATAACGCTCATGACATTTTTAAAACTTTGTCAAGGAGACAATTTTGCTAAGACTCTTGTACGAGTATTTACTCGTCTATTACACGTTCGACATGAAAACATGAGTCTTTGACAGAAGGAAATGAGGCACCCCTGTCGATGAGTTCCCAGAAATTTACTGTAAGAAAGCAATTGGCAGAAACTGTATAGGCTACTGCACCCCAACATTAGCGACTTTTGCTCCATACCGTCCGAGGACAGACATCGTTCAACGAACTGAATTTAGTGGTTGGTGTTGCTTTCCGAATTATCAATCAGCTTGTAGAATATTATGTAATAAGAACAATAAATGTAAGTAGATTTAGAAAACAATACATTAATTAATTAAAGACAGGTTCGTGCTTCATTATCTAGTGGTTACTGCATTGGTTTCTGGATCCAGACATGGTTATCTCAATTCCTTACGGATCCAAAAATGTGAGTTCGTTCTCGGTCGAGGATGATAGATTTTTAGATTAATAATATATCATTCGCCTTAAGCACTAGATTCAGCAGATATGAAGGAACATTTTGTTCGTGAATACAGATAATAAAGGCAAAACATCCCAGGAGGCTCGCCAATACTCTGTTCTCAACTCTTGGTAAATGATGTCATCCAAATACTCGTAACGATAGTCCAAAATTCTTACGTATAGTGCAGTTCGCCGACATTGGTACATGTACCAGCGCACAAACTGAAAATGAGTATAGTTTAATCAAGATTACTAAGAAGATCCCATGAATTGCACACCTATTAAGCAACAATCATTAACACACGCGCTTCAACGGACCAATGCTGGTTCAAGTGTTGAAAAGAAAGATAAGGATTTTTGAAATAATGAAAATTTATGTTTATCTGGAGATGGGCACTTCATGTGCTTGAAATGTTCAGTTAGTGTGCAGAATTATGTTGGTTTGATGTAGACTAATTTCTTGTAGCTTTTTTTATTTTCTCAGTTGGCAGTCTATCCGCGGCTTCGTGCTCTGCGGCACTGTACTACGTTGAAAACTGCCATGTCACGCACAAAAACCATTTGTTACGCTAAGAAAGTATTCTGCAGTTTCCTGAGATCTGATCGGACTTGAGAAACAGTAGTGGTCGGTCAGAAAACTGGACGACTTCATTCAACACTGATCCTTCGCGATACCTTGTGCAAGTGCGTTTAGGTTGTTTATTACTGTAATTATAAAATTAGATGACATACCCCTCCAGGCAGTGACATTTTTAAGATACCGGGCGTAGTGCATGTAACGTCTAAAGGCCCATTCACAATGAAAATTAAACATAACCGTAACATAAACACAGAAGTTTGCGCCCAGACTACCAAATGGGATCATTCACAATGATTCACATAAGCATTGACATAAACATTACCGTAAGACGTTAACATGAAAGTTTGCAAACTCCAAACTTTTATGCTTATGCTTACGTGATTTTCAAACAGAACACAATCATGGAGCGCTGAAGTATACGACAGAATATGAGGAAATGGCATCGTTGTTATGTTTCCATGGTTACCAAGTATGTTTGCTGTTATGTTTATGTTCCCATCGTGAATGATGGTATGATTTCTTGATTTTACCGTAACGTTTACATTCTTAAGTTAATGCTTACGTTATGTTTAATTTTCATTGTGAATGAGCCTTAAGGCGTTAAATGAAAACCACTGTCAATTTAAGCACAGGACAAGAATTTTTATCTTGAGTGGTAGCGCGATATGGTGCTGATCCCACGTCATGGTAATACGTTCGCCTAATGCAACGTTGTCAGACAGAGACTAAACGGAGAGGAGCGCTCCACTATGACTCGTTGCGTGCTCCGGCGTTTCCACAGACATAAGCAAGTTCACGCTCCGACTGCACTCTCTAGCTCCACAACCGGATTTGGAGCTTACAACTCTTGACACTACTGGCCTAATGTAAGGCCAAAAAGCTAAGCTGTAAGTTCTCAGTCTTTGTGACAATCAACAAAGACATACAAATCTTTTCATTATTATCATACAATAGGGAAGAAACATGTGTAAAGAATACAAGAAATGGGGATTATAATTACAGTAATTATGAGAAAACCGAATATCTAAGCACGGTCCCTTTCGGTGATATGCAAATTAATCGAAGAAAAATTCCAACAGTGCAAAATTATAATAATCTGAGATACATGTTTACCAAAGACGAAACATGGGATTTTGGTATCGAAAGAAGAGTTACTGAAACAAATCAAGTTGTCACTATACTTAATTAAATTTTAAAGCCACCGACGTGGCTCAATCGGTTAAGGCGCTTGCCTGTCCATCTGAAGTTGCGCTCGGGAGCGGGTTCGATTCCCGCTTCGGCTGATTACCTGGTTGGTTTTTTCCGAGGTTTTCCCCAACCGTAGGTGAATGCCAGGTAATCTATGGCGAATTCTCGGCCTCACCTCGCCAAATACCATCTCGCTATCGCCAATCCCATCGACGCTAAATAACCTAGTAGTTGATACAGCGTCGTTAAATAACTAATTAAAAAAATAAATTTTATGGAGTTGATAACTTTACATCATGTCGCAAGATGATTCATCCTATTTCACAACAATAAAAATAATCTCTGAGACTATTAATGCTATAGGAACGCAATAAGTGCCAATGGATAGGTATTCTCGCCAAGTATTGCTTGATACGTTACAAGTTTTCGATGTGTGGACTTCCAGTGCAGTGGTGACCAACTCTTGCAGCACTGTTCGCTGCACACGGGCAGTATGCGGGAACAGATCGTCCCAATGATTGCAATGCCAACGTTGCTCTGTTTTGCTCGTGAGTGCACCACGCAGTATTTCATAAGAACACCTGAATTGGTCACAACACTGCTCTAGTGACACGGCATACATCTAGGCGATATTCCAATTTCTCCCACACTCTGCTCAGTGTTTCAGCATGCATCTCTCACCGCACTGTGATACGACACCGTAGAGAATGAAGGTTATTGGCCGAAGGAGGATCGTAAACGTTTTCCTTTATGTATCTCCACAGGAAAAAAATCACAAAAGTTAAGTCAGGAGACTACTGAGGCCACCTCATCAAGTTTTGGTCTTCGGCAGTACGAAGGACAATTCGACGTTGAAAGAGATGCTCGTTGAGATACGCCTATGATGGTGAAAGAGAGGTGGTGCACCATCTTGCTGAAAAATGATCTAGTCTTCGTCTCATGACTGTCACAACATAAAGATGAACTGCGAAATTCAGAACACAAAAAGCTTTCGATACTGCGGTAGTACTATTTTCTAACAGTGATCTTTTACAATAATAGTCAGCGAATGCGACATGGTAGCGATACGTTTAATAAAGTAGAGGATATTAGCTGTCTATTGAGACTAACTGCGTTCCTACAGTTTACATACTTTCCGAAATGAACCATATTACAATCGGAGTAATTATTTTGGGACACGTATGAAACCTAGAATAGTAAAAAGTAAGTATCCTTCATAACGGCGCTGAAACATGGACACTCAAACAGAAACAATATAGAATCGTTGGTCAAGGAGATCAGCACGAATATCAAGAATGAATTAAGTAAAAAAATAATACAATAAGGGGGGAAAAGAATGGAAGGAAAAATATACTGTACTACAATTGATATGGTATGAACACATAATCCGAAGATAGGATACTCAAGTGCGGTAAACAAGGAAGTCATCGTCTTGATACTTCCTCGATGAAGGAAACGAAGAAGGCGAGACCTACTTGGAAGGATGGAGTAAGAGGCAGCATGAGGGAAAAAAATATGGAAGATCAATATTTGGATCGCGATTTCTAGAGAAAGAAGAGGATCTTCTGGTTGAGGAAAATGAGGAAATATGTGCAGAACACAGAACTATTCCAATGAAATGAAGTATTTAAAAAATTAACATTATTATTATATCACATTTCTCTATTATAAATCAGCTTAAGAAGGAGCATGTAAAAGGAAGCAAAGCCAATATAAATAAATTAAAGTTGTACTGTAGTTTCTATATTTCTGTAGCTGTCCTTGTCCTTAGTACCGAATGTTCGGATAGTGAGTAAATATTTATTTCACATTTTTCTATTCAGAAATGTGTCTATTTAAATCTTCTTTAAAAATTATTCAACTTTTTGGCAAATTTTCTGTGCTGAAGGCAATTCAAACACTATTACTGTAAGTTGAGATGCAAATAATAAACCTCAGAGTCCACACCTGTGGAGTAACGGTTAGTGCATCTGGCCGCGAAACCAGGTGGCCCGGGTTCGATTCCCGGTCGGGGCAAGTTACCTAGTTGAGGTTTTTTCCAGGGTTCCCATCAACCCAATATGAGCAAATGCTGGGTAACTTTCGGTGCTGGGCTTCGGACTCATTTCACCGGTATTATCACCTTCATCTCATTCAGACGCTAAATAACCAAAGATGTTGATAAAGTATCGTAAAATAACCTACTAAAATAAAAATGAAGCTGAGGCAAGACTCTCTGCAATTTTTATAAGATGCATTTTTAACTACAAAAGACGTCACATTTATTTTGATTGCGTCATAGAATTACTAAAAAGAGCGGCTGCCACGATAATGTGATTCACTACATTTCCTTTGAAATTTCAAGCAATTAAAATGTATAATTGAAACTAAATTGCTGCACGAAGGATAGCAAAGAGAGACTCGAAGTCTTTAGTTGTATCATCGACGTAATGAGCTTATATTTTAGAACTAACATATTGGATTCTATCTAATTGTATAAGCGTACCCATTCGCAGGAACTTAAGAAGAAGTGCAATAGTAGGTGCATGACTGATTTTTTTAAAACAATAACCGTCCCCTCCATTTTATACGGTTGAGAAACATGGGCCATATCTAAAGACTACAAAAATACAAAGTGCCGAGAGAGTTACAGAGTGCATATTTAGATGGAACGGCACCTGAATGACTGTCCAAAGCAGCGAGAGACTTTCATCTATATGACAAAAGACACATTAGAAGACCAAAATGAATATGGATACCGAAACAATGACCTAATCCATGGAGAGAGGAGGAGGAATTATTAGGTTCTCTTTCTTATCGACGAATAGGGATTAATAAGAATGGGCACTGAGCGAAATTCTCGGCTCTTTTTTTTTTTTTTTGTGAACATGCGCTAGGTTAGTGTTTGACTCCACTTTAATATGCTGGAGATCAATATAACCGAACACCCGCGAGTCTGCTAAAAAGTATTTGTACTATCGATTGCTGGTGAGTTGTGAGCGCAAACTGTGGGGATAAAGGCAGAACCTCACACTGATACAGGCACAGCTGGTTTCAAGGTCATTATAATAAGTCACTGTTACATCAAAGATACCGACGCGTGGTGTACATACTGTACTTATAAATTCCTATACGCTCTTCTTATTATGTCTACGACTGAAAATATGAATTGTACTCTCGTCAAGGAAATGATCTGTTGTCTCCCTTACATGGAGACGAAGTGTGTCTCTTGTGTTTATGGTCAGCACGATGGTCTCCCCAGCCGTTATAGCTGATTTTCTAAACCGGATATCGCTACCTAGCATAACTTCCCAGTTTTATCACGATGCTACGTGTGCACCATATGGTACAAGAAGGCAAACAGTTACCGCTATGTATTGCCATATTTTACATTAATAATTCGTGATGCGTTGAATTACCGATGCTGCACTGCAAATCATCGATAGCAAGTTATATACATACCGGAGTATGATAACGGCTCGGCCGAGAGCCGGGTCGCCGCATTGCGGGTTTGATGCAATCTATTCACAAGTACTTAGAATCCTCGTAAAGTTGACGTAGAAGTCACAATGATAAAGTCTGTCTTGCACAAAGTTCGAAATTAGATGGAATACAAATAGCTATTTTCTTCTGGAAAGTCTGAGTTGTGTGCAAGTTTGAGATATTTCCTAGAGACCGATATAAATGTGCTGAGTTTGGTAAACAGTATTTGTGTTTCATTATGTCGATGGCCCAGAACCAGACTGTTTCAAGTCCATTTTACTATTTTTTTTTTTCAGGAGAGCTATTTTAAGCTCCTGACATTCAAAGCTTCATGAAACAATTTGGAATAGCTTCATAGCAACCGTATGGAAAGGAATATTTACAATTTTGTTCGATTCATATATGCAGACAAGAACTGGAAAATGAAATGAAATGAAATGAATGAAAGGGGACGAAGAAAGAATGATGATGTTTAAAATGGCAGGCAGGGTAAGCATCCCATGCCTCCATTGGTTCCTCGACATGCAATTCGCTAACTTTAGATCGAGGTACCCAGCTATAAGCCGTTTGCCCTCTCATCTAACCGTTGTGTATTTTCCCCTGTAAATGATTTTATGAATATGTACACGTTGACAGTTGAATTGTGAATGAGATGAATGAAGTGAAGTTAGCACCATGCCCCGCAGATGTTAATGAGAGGTGGAGAGTCCAGTGCTCTGGTCAGTTCTGTCCTAGTCACGTTTTTGTAGTGGCGCTAGGGAAACTCGTAACCTGTTACCAACAAAGTGGTGGGCTACTCGTTTCCGTAGAAGCCGTCTGGCTGCCTGGTTGGCTGTGGCAAGTGTCGTGTGTCGTTTCGTGGGGTTTGCGTCAGTAGTGAGTAAGGAAATAGTGAATGTCACTATTTCGTCCTGTAGTCTATTTAGTTGCCGGTCAATGTAGGATTCTATTTTCTGCATAGCAGAACGTAGAACCCCCTCGACCAGCTGTTCCGTGGTTGTTTTGTCTGTCTGTGGATTGTCTGTAGTGGTTGTCTTGGTTGTCGTAGTCTTAGCTGCATCCGCATAAGACAATTCGGGTTTGGGAAGTGTTGGTTTGAAGACGGACTGTGATGGTTTGCAAGAACTGGAACACAATGAAACACAGATTTATATCTTATATAAAGTTGGACTTAGAATAGACTGGTTCTCAGCCATCGATGTGTCTCAATTATCTGTAGAAGCAAAAAAAATAAATGTTCGTATGTGTAGTGCTGAAAAGTACATACCAATATCTGGCACGATATATACAATATTTACTATTCCCATAAAAATATATTTTATGAAAGAGCAATCTGCCATATTTTAGTGCATTCCTAAGAAATTTTGATTCGTAAGCAACATAATATAAATACAAAACTACAGTAGCTGAAGTGATAAAAGACAGCAAGAGAACTGTGACCGACAGAATGAGATATCAGGAAGCAAAGAATGTAAAACGCAATCAGAGCGGAATGACGTAAAAGAAGCAATTTCCAGGAAAACAGATACTAGCATTTCTCTCTTTTTTTCTCTCAGGCGTTTTGTTTCTTCATTTGTGCGTAGACACAAAACTAGAAACATATTTAGTATGTAACATTTATAAAGTTTAATATGCGTAAAATTGTTATGCCCATTTTTATTAAATTAAATTTTTTTCTAACGTGAAATCTTGCTCACTCCTACAGGGAATATCGTAACAAGATATATCACTCGTATGTTCCATATTGGAGCATAAGCTCGTTACCTGTACTCTACCTTATGGTGTTGAGATTATAATTTTCACTTTTCCTACATTATGTACTAAACAGACTCACGAGAGAACTCAAATGATACCTGGTTACAACGATATCTGTTCTCTACTCAGCAACACACAGGAAACATATTATTCATCCCCAAGGTGGGATTCCAACCCAGGCCCGTGACTTCTTCATAGGTCTATTGTTTAGCTGCGCGAATTGGAATGTAGTTATAAAACTATGAAATATTTTATTCTTCTGCATGTAATTATCTAGATGAGAGGCCTGTTTCTAAACAGAAACATCTTTCCTATATTTCGTGATCTTGGTGTGTTACCAAGCAAGATCAAACGAAACCAATTTTCCCCTCTCAAGTGTTATGCTATCCTTGAAATATGATCAGTTGATCACGTTGTGTGTGAAGTGATAATCGCCTTGCTTAGAGCAATAGAGAATAGTTTGGTTCTATATACGATATCTGTTAACAAATAGTAACCAAATTAATTCTGAACTGTATCTCTAGAGGAGTAGGAATGTAGACCACCGAAAAAGAGATAGTCAGAGGCCGTAACAGTGTACTGAAACCATACTTGAATGTTTCTGCTGCTGCTGCTGATGATGATGATGATGATTATTATTATTATTATTATTATTATTATTATTATTATTATTATCTGCCAAAGTGAATGCAATCTTCTTACGACTAGGTAAATATCATTTCAACTAATTAAGTACTCTAGGGGCAATATAATTAAATTAATGGTTAGGTTATAGTAAGTTTATTTTGGACAGTTATCAACAATGTATGGGAATTATTATAAAAACGTTGGTTAAACTGTTAAAATATTTTCTGTCTGTTTAACTATGTATGTATTTTTTATATAGTGAAAATGACATTAAAAATTTATTTTTCCTTTCTTTCGCTGCACATTGAGTCAAGTTCCGAAAGAGCTGTCCATGGCAAGCTATATTCTTCTCCTAAATATCGCCAAAAGTATCCGGCCTTTTACGGAAGGAATGTTTGTAAAGGAGTGCATGATTTCAACGTCAGAGATATTGTGTCTTTCCCTGGTGACGTTAATTGAGACAATTAGTCTCTCTCCAAAAACAATCTGTCGCCACGTATAGGAACTTTGTGAACATTTTTATGTCGCTCTTTTCTGTAAATGTTGAGCATGCTCCAGTCAAATTCCAAAGAGAATTGATAAGGCTTCAGTGCCATTCAATTTTGAAAGATATATATTACAATAGGCTATTCCAGGCGGCTTCGTTGCGTTTTATAAGAACTTGGAACAAAAAGAGTTTTCGCTTATCCACGCATTGACATGCACGTTAATTGTTATGTTTGTTCGATGTTGCGTTGGAAGCAGTGTTACGCATTCATTCTGCTCAAACAATTTTCCCTAATATAGCTGAAGGGAAAGAAATCAAAGAAATGCCATTTGTCTTCCTAACTACATAAAAAGGACAATTTTATTTTGTTGTATTATTTTGTAATGGCCAATTGTAATTCTTGAATTCTTTCTACATGTCATAAAATGTGCCATCCATATTATGTACCTCACTGGCTTACTCTACCCCTTGCACGCCTGCAACCCTCTCAGCGTTCGGTATTCCGTCTCTTTCCCACTCACTTGCTGTCTCTCTCTGGGGCTCGGCACAGCTCCTCCGAACCCAGGGCAGCCACGGGGCATCACGGGGGCTGCCCACTTGGAACAGTCTGGCTTACACCACACTGCGCATCTGCAGTAAACAAGAGCTCCTGTCTATATCCTACTTGTGGACAGTCGTGTGAAATTGTTGGCTACATACAGGTGGGACTGTCGTCAAGACTCGCTCCAAATTTTAATTACGTATCTGTGCACACGCCTACTCATATAAAGTTAATGTCATTCAACTTATCATACGCGTATGGGGGCGTGGTTAAATATATACGAAGTAGCAATAATACTTTATAGTGCGTATATGTCTCATCACTACTTATCACCGGAATTTACAACACATAATAGAAAATTTAACTCTAAACTCAGTCGAAACACCAACGATAAGCGTGGAGATAAGAAAGACAGCCGATACTTCCCGATACTTCACATAACTTTTCTACTAAAAAAAAAATCATAGTATCATGTATACATACAGTTATGGATATGTGTAATACAATCTTTGTATATTTTAAGTGTATGATACTTAGAAAGAAAGAAAGAAAGAAAGAAAGAAAGAAAGAAAGAAAGAAAGAAAGAAAGAAAGAAAGAAAGTGTTTGGAGATACAGAATCTTCGTGCGTTACTTTACCGTGTACATACAGTATAACAAAGCAAACTTATTTTATACATTTTTTTTTTCAAAAAAAGGTTAATCATTTTTGTGGAATATATTGTTTACATTCCATTACACTTGGATGAATTGATTCGCAGGCACTGAATATGAATAGTTTAGGAAAAGTCGCTGCACACAGTCTGACTGATGAACAAACGGCATGTAAGGAACCACTGCTTATTTCCATTTAAAATGTCGAAATATTTTTTGTTAGTGTCACAATTAGGCTTCGTATTCCAGCTACCTATAAAAGGGAATGAAGTTGCCTGATTCAAAGTATAGGTGACGTCACAGCGCAGGTACAGGTACGTTCGTATATAAAATAGTTACGCATTATCTGCCCTCTTCCTCTAGAAAGTGAAAATCGGGACGCAGCCATAGTGAGTCGTATTAAATAACTACATCTTTGTGGCTGGTTGAAGGTTCATTGCAGAGCGTGTAATATTGCGTGGCATAGTTGATATTTGAACTAATATTTTTACTGTCAATTAGACAACATTACATATAAATTGTGTAAAATAAACGTAAAAGTAACAAAAAAACAGTGTTCTGAAAGACATTGAAATACCAAAAGGAACAGAAAGTGTGTTGAACGTGATAAAAAAAGAACAGTACCATAAAATCTCAAAATTATGAAGATATTAACTTGATATTTAGCATGGATTTGTGTAGCCTACCATGATGTTCAATGCAAACGTTCCAATTAATAAATTAAATAATCTCCATTTTAGGGAATTTCTAGGAAAGTAGGTACATAGAAAATTAGTAGGTTTTCAGTGAGATGCAATAACCTAATAAAACACAAAAAATATCACACAATAGAAATATCTTGTACTACATCATGCACCAATAATAACGTCATGTGCTATTGAAAGAATTTTTTGCAATATAAAATCATTTTGCATATGTTCAAGTTCCGTAACTTACGAATGCACGTGATTAGGCCTATTCACTTTAAAGATCGCGACGAAAATGAACATCATGGCTCAAGCATGTGTTTACTAGTATAGCTTCAGAATGTCGGATGTTGACTCTACTCCCCGAACACGCGGCGACGATGTGTTTGTTTATATCCTTATCCGTTGCATCATCTGTGTTCGACGTTCTATATACCCAATGTGTCTTTAACTTCAGTCTTAGGTAGCTGGATTACGACGCCTAGTCATAGTACTTTCCCATTAACTTATACTTTATATAACGGGAAATTACAGGGAAGAAGATATATCCCGGAAGTATAAAATACTTTTCATGCACACTCTGTACAAGATATCAAGCTAGTAATACTGCTGTCTCTTGTTCCTGCATCGTTTATTCAGTCTTTACGACGTCTGTTTCAGGGAGAGGATGTCTCTTCCCACCAGGCTATTTGTCTGGCCAAGAGATGGATGTCCGTCCCTTGGACAGAAGAATAGAGAAATATTTCAAGTTATTGCCATTTCCCGGGCTTTGAACCCCACAGTTGTGGGTTTAACGTTCCGGCCAAGTTTATACTGACGGGTGTGTTAGTAGATTTCTCGCGTTTAAGAAACGTTTTATTTCTTTTCTGGAGTGGTACTTAGAGATATTAAAATACAGTTAGAAGCTCTTCGAAGTGTCTTCTGCATTTACTTTCTTCCTCCGTTTACGGCCTCAGTGATGAGCAGATTCGAAGAAAGTCGTTAATCTGTTGGAAGAAGCAAAAAAGACAGCGCTACCTTAGCCGAGATAAGAATGCCGAGAAATCCAAACATCTGCGCGGTCTCTTCCCTGCGCTATTTGCTTAGGTTTGTAACTACTACATTTCAGTCAACTTTTGCAAACCGAACCTCTTATCTTAGTCTCCCAGATATCCTGCAGTTTCACCAAACCTATTTCTTTCCGACCCCTTTTACCGTATCTTGTATTTATTCCGCCTTGTAGAAGATTTCTTTTCCTTTAGCTTGATATTTATCTTTCTGGTATCGGCCATATTATTCGTTTTCTCTCATTTTTCCCTACGCCCCGCCCCTGTGTCTGTGTGACATCTACTGTCTCACACTTAATCTTGAGGGATTTTGCCTTTATCCCACTGCTTTCCTGGACGCTTCTACCAACGATCGTGAACGTTCTCATGGAGTTTAGAGCTGAAATTCTTAAGAGGAATCTTGTTTTCTGATCTCCAACGAGAGGAAAGCACTTTGTGCTGTCTTTTGAGATGGAGGATAACTATTTAAAAAACTTTGTTTATAATTCCTAATCCTGAAATGTACGAGGATCTTTATATATTAATCCTGATATTACTATTATTGTATATTGAATGATTCATATACCATAAAATGATAATAATTAGACATCGGATTTATATGCACTGAAAAATATCTAAAATATGCATGCATTTATGCTGTCAAAATCTTTAAAATATGCTCTATCATTTCGAAAACATACACTACAAATTTTAATTTTAGGCTTTATGCATTTTGCTACTTACAATGTAGCCTACATTCTTTCTTAGATATGATATGATATGATATGATATGATATGATATGATATGATATGATATGATATGATATGATATGATATGATATATGATATGATATGATATGATATGATATGATATGATATGATATGATATGATATGATATGATATGATATGATATGATATGATATGATACAGTATATGATATGATATGATATGATACAGTATATGATATGATATGATATGATATGATATGATATGATATGATATGATATATGATATGATATGATATATGATATGATATGATATGATATGATATGATATATGATATGGTATGATATGATATGATATGATATGATATGATATGATATGATATGATATGATATGATATGATATGATATGATATGATATGATATGATATGATGTGATGTGATGTGATATATGATATGATATGATGTGATATATGATATGATATGATATATGATATGATATATGATATGATATATGATATGATATGATATGATATGATATGATATGATATGATATGATATGATATGATATGATATGACATGACATGTCACGAAATTTTTTATTGTCTAAGGAAGATCTGGCACAGTTTTCATGCACTTATGTCCCTCCAATTGCATGTTTCGCTGGCCATTTTTAAAAGACATATGCATGTGTTTACATTCATTTATAATTTAAAACCCATTTTTTTCTTTTTCATTTTTTTACACATTTTACTGTGCTAAAATTATATCACTTCTACAAAATTTGTACTGTTTGAATTATTATTTTTGTGAAACTTCTTTAATATGTGTGTAACAAAACATACTGTCAGGATTTTCTTTAAGTCTTACATTATTTTAATATTAATTTTTTGTTGCCGGTGTTACTAATTGTTTGGCTAGTTTTAGAGTTGACAATATAACATATTATTTTTTGTTTTTGTGAGCTAATTGAAATGAAAACATTGGATAGTAAGTTTTGTTTTTGGGGTTTTTTAAACTTATAGAAATGGCATTTCGGGTAAAAATGTTAAAGCTTTTAGGAACAATAGCGATTTTTTAAAAAACAATTTAAGTTTCCAAAAATCTTAATAATTCACATATTATTAACCTCTTCCCTTACTATATATTTTACCAGTTTTGTGAAAAAAAAAGGGTCATATTTTTTTTATTTTCGTAAAGAGGTCATTTAATATTGCAGAATCACTGTACATCACTAATTTTCTTACATACCTAAAAATCACTATGAAATAGACATACATTCATACCTGAATTATTATCCCGAGTTATCTCGTACACTTTGATTCCAGCTCTGGTAGTTGTCCCACTTTGATTTTCTCCTGAACTATTTACCAACTTATGTTTTTTTATGGTTTAATTTATGAGGTACGATACCAGTGCTGTTAACAAGGCGTTAAATTTTGCTTGTCGTGTGATAGACTCGAAAGCAGGGTATTACGCACAATGGCACATTGCATTCCTGACAGTAGTATCTGCTCTCCTATATGAGAGCGTTTTGGGAAGAATGGTGTAGCAGTCATTGAATATTTGTACCAGTACATCTGTTCTTCAGGTTTGTGAATAATGTTCTGCAGTATCACTATGCCCAAAAGTACACATATTTCAGAGTCTGTAGTAGGCCGCCACGAATTATTTTCAGCATTCTGTGAACACTTATTAGCACGCCGAATCGTCTCCTCGAATATAATGTTGATGAGGTCATTATTAAAGAATAATTTAAAAAATTGAGAATTACCGTTATCAGAAACAATGTTAAAATTTCAGGGAATGGGGACCTCGGAGATGCAGAAGAAATGTTGTCAGATGTCTTCTATTCAAACCACTGTCGAAAAGACGCGACATCAACTGATCTGAATTTCTTTGTTGGTCTATAACTTCCTCTTCTGATACCGATGTTTCATTTCCTAATCTTCTACAGGAATATATTCCTGATCAAAAGTTTCGGAATCACTAACTTGATCCATCTTTACACAAAACAGCATAAAAAACACTAAACACAAACAGAAACCGCCAAAATCTAGCATCTACAGTAGTGATACTGTGTGTGAATGCTATATGAGCATAGAATTCCACTCGCAAGGAAGAAGTACAAAAAACATCACCAGATATAGCAATATCACTAACTTCTGTATCCGTCTAGTGAGGAAAAGGTTCACGAAAGAATGGAAACGTATATATTCGGGATATAATCCTTTGCAGCGAAAATGGGACTCAAACGAGTTAACTCGGGTTAATAAATTTTGACACAAGTTAGCAACCTGAGTTAACTCGGGTTAATCAGGGAAGTGGTTAAACCAAATTTAGTTTTCGTATACACACTAGTTATAAGGAGTGGAATGACTTTACAAAATTTCAGACTTCTACTTTTATTAGTTTAGAAAATAGAATTTTCACCTTGGTGTATCCTTGAAGTTTAACTCGATGTTCGAACTGCGGTAAGAACAACTAATTGCCCGAGTTTCCGGGAATCGTGGATGGCTTTTCCCATAAGGAGTTTCTGGGAGAGTGAGAGTGGTCGAAATTGGAAGGCCTGTGCTTTTGGAATTACAGCTAACATTTGCTTTTGTAATACACACCCAACATCTATGCAAAGAAAATGAATCTTCTCCCACATGCCGGGAATCTAATCCGATTTCGCTGGATTTGTGGCTCAAATGCTTTAATGCCCTTTATCTCTGTTCATAAAAGTTCAGAAGCTTATTCGCAGATCTGTATCTATTGTGTTGTGAGAGTCGTAAGTTTGGATGAAATCATTGTGTAACCTAGAGCGTCTGAATACTCGAAGTTGAAATCTTTATATTCAGCACTCTGAGAACGTCAGTCGCCGCGCCGTAATGAAGTAGCGACCTTGGCATTAAGCTAATACGTAATTCGAAATTGGTGGCAATATCCGCTCCACGCTTTGTTCACTGCGAGGTTTATTGGACTGCACCGCTTTGAATATTCCGCTCACCCATAAAATCCCACCTCCCATTCTGCAGCTTCGTTTCGTTCGCCACTTCAAGAAATTAAAGCCAACCTCCAATTATTCCAGAATGCAGTGCACGATGAACGTAAAATGGACCAGATCATTTTATGCTTTAGTACTAAAGTGTTTTCCCAAGTACATTGTTTTATTTCGCCATCTATTGTTTCGAAATTTCTTGCTAGTTTGTTGTTCATGAAATGTTTTCCGTAACACTAGTTTCGTCTGTTTGCCGTACTGGATTTAAAAATAATTAGATTTGTCTAATGGAATGAGATTATTAATACTTAATATTTTTTATTAATAGTTCACAGAAAAGTACATACACATAATCATTAACATTAACATAATCACAATTTATAATTTTACATATAAATATACAATTTTTAACTCAATTTCTAAAAAAATTAAATATTTAACATAAGTTGTTTTTATCTTGCACTTGCATCTAAAATGAGTTTATTTCTGTTGATATTTATTAGTATTTTAAATAGATTCTACTGTATCACCAAAAAATTTTCCAATTAAAATGGCGATACCGTATTATAAAAGAACATGGGATTATGATCATTGAAAAAATATTTCATTTTTTAAATTTACACTTTTTACATTATGTTAGATCGCATTGCAGGAAGTGTAAGATCCCTCTGTCCTTTTATATTGAACGGCCACACGAAGGTCACAAACGGTGGACTTAAATATTCAAGAAGAAAGCAATGTAATCTGATCTTGCCTCAAGTGGTTTATATCTGGCTGCAAATCCACTGAGTGTGATTTCATTCCAGGCAGAAGATTGGAGATTTTTTTGCTTCGATAGGAACTGGTTATGTGTGTCCTGTTTTGTGTTCGCGTGGTCTTCTGCCATATAATAGGCCTACTGGTTTGCACTTTGAAACTTTTTTCTGTCGATTTACATCTGATAAGTAATGCTTAATATTTTTTGTGCTAAATTTGAAAACAACTTTCAAATATTTCTCTCATGTTAGATTTTCATACAAATCACAAAAATGTGATTATATAGTAGGGTAAGGTTGCCTAATTACGTGACATATTTAATGAAGTCTATATTTATGCCAAAATTGCTCTAAAAATTTTCAAATAACACCTAAATGACGTTATTTGGACCTTTAGCTACTGTTTTTACAACATTCAGTGTCAACAGTTTCACAAGTTTGATATATCATATATGATTCTTCATTGTTATACAGTGGCTCCTAAATCCGTGACAGGGATCCAGATTCCGTGATAGTGGTTTCCTAATTCCGTGAGTGATATCCTAATTCCGTCATAATAAAATAATCTTCATTAACTGCTCAGAAAACAAACGTGCATTTGGAAAAAACACTTTAAAGTCATGGTATATTGTTTTAATATGGATTAAGCAAGAAATTACAACATAGAAAAAGAGCCTAAATGACAAATTTCATAGAAAATACTTGTGTAACTACAGGAATACATATTACGTATTAGTGTATTACATATAAACAAAATAAACTGAAAGTTAAATTCAATACAAAATTAAATTCGAATAAATTGAATTATAACACAATTATTTTTCATGATGTATATTCCTAACAACAGCAGTAATTAAGTTAAATATATGTCCTATTATTTTATTATAATTATAATTGATGCTTTCTATAACTTATTTCTATTATTATTTTCACGAACTATTTTCTTTCATAGACATTAATTTTCACAATTTACCGTTAGCATCACTGGTCGAGTGGGCCAGGAAAGAGAGATATGAAAATAAATCAGAAAATGGGAAAGCTCCTGTAGCATTGTTATTGTCTCACAATGTTTAAATAATCATACACATTGATTCAGCTGACCATAATCTATAGTAATAAATCATTTTTATAATGCTACATTAATTCTTACCTCAAATATAAAATGTTTCTTCAGGAGCGGTCACAAGAGAAAGAAAAACTTACTGGTCAACCACCTTTGAAAAAGCACTGCTATTTATAATTACAAGACATTCCATGCAGACCAATGTAACCATGTCACCAGAGCCTTTCATGTTTGTGAAATGGTTTAATATTGGTTAAATATCTGAACAAGTGTATTAAGGAACAAATTTTGAACAGGCAGTAACGAAAATTCGGGTTTATGAAAAACCATCAAACAGATACTTAAGAAAATTCAGCACACTTATAGGCCTACAAATCACTGAACACATGCCGAATGTGTTGTCAAATTATTCTGCACATAAACTTCAACTTAAAAACAAGCATTTAAAAATCAACAACCCTACTACAAAATGTGAACCTGATTAAGAAGTTGGCGCTGGTGTTTTGAACTGAAATGGAGTCATCTGAACTGAAAAAAAAAACAATGAATTTGAAACTTTCTGACGTAATATAAAGACATCCTCAAGAACTTCTTTACTGTGAATGTTACAACAACATCTAAATAATGATTATGTAATGCAGAAGTGAACATTCAAGCGTAGGAATATTATTTTAAAATATGTGGCAATTTTACGAAGTAAACATAATACAAGTAGCCTAATGCCCTTATTAAAAATCCTAATGAATAGTCTAGCAATATGTATTAAAACTGTAGAACTTACAATCATGGTGACTAGATATGTCTAGAATTCGATAAACTTACGTCATTTACAAAAGGTGATATTAGTTCTGTTCGTAAATAAGTAAGCCGAAATCAATTTTGAAGAATCATTTACTAAAGCAACTGCAATATTTTCTTCCAGCGTGGAAAATTCTATATTGCTGATATTTCTCTTGACTGCAGTCAATTACAATGAACGCGTTACGTTTGTATTTATGAAATATCGCTGGTGGGAACCTATGTCACTTTTGTGGAAGTACGCCATGTAAACAAAAGATATATGATGGAACGAAATGGGAAACTGTACGTTTTCATATAATGAGTGATATGCGTTCGCGTCATGGCATTATTTATTTTATCATTTTAGTAAACATTACTGCAAAATGTTGGTTGAGATACGCAATTACATGCATTGCAAATATTTTAGAAGTATTATTTCGCTTGACATTTTATTGCTTCAGTCTTAGTTTGTTTTTCTTATTTGCCTTTTTGGGATGAGTGATTACCAATTTCCTCGCTGGTCGTTACGAAGTCTGAAATGGACAAACCAGACGTTGTAGAGATTTTCTCGGACAGCTACTCCCTTCTTCCTCTTTCATTCTATCTATATTTCTCCAACTCCCACTTTTCATCTGACACCTGGTGGTAAAAGTTGACAATCGGCACGAAAAGTTGAAAGTCAGTGTTAAAACTATTTTTCGTCCACAGCTGTGGAGTAACGGCTAGCGCATCTGGCCGCGAAACCAGATGACCCGGGTTCGATTCCCGGTCGGGACAAGTTACGTGGTTGAGGTTTTCCACGGGATTTTCTCCCAACCCAATATGAGCAAATGGGCAGGGCATGGTTGCGCCCCACGGTCAGGTAAGATGCAGCAAATAAAAAAGGGTCCCTGTTTTGAGGGCATAGTTGCGGCCCGTTCCCATCAGGTAGAGAAAAGGGACATGACATAGTTGCGCCCCGATGAAATAGGTAGAAAAAGAGATATTACGGGAACTCGAGCATCCTAATCAACCAACCTTACTGATTTCTTATTCGATTTAATATTCATTATCAATACCATTAAAGTGAACACCATGAAGTTGGCAGTATTTTATTAGCTGACATATTCAAATGAGTCAGTCGTTGAAATATAGGGCCTTAGCAATCTTGACATTTTATTAGTGATTTTCACACCGTCTGTGGCGTATAATGAGGTTAATTTAAAATGAATGTTATGTTCAGTGAAAAGGGTAAAGCGGTAATAATTCACAATGGTTCTAAGTTTCGATTTTCGGAACCTTGTAACGTAGGGTTAAGAGATCGGTGTGCAAACAAAAAAATGCAGTTCATTTATTATGTTTGATGGATAAAAAAGTGTTATGTTAAATAGCAAAATTGATCATATGCTACCTGCTTTCAGTGCAGCTACCACTATAATATTTTTAGGTAGGCCTAATTTATTTATTTTATGACAATCACTTTCGTGTGTACTATGCCCATTGGAGCGCAACTATGCCATGACCATCCTGCTACCTGACTTCTTCGGGGCGCAACTATGCAATGTCCATTCCGCTACCTGACTTTTCGGGGCGCAGCTATGCCATGTCCATCCTGCTACCTGACTTCTTCGGGGCGCAACTATGCCATATCCATTCCGCTACCTGACTTTTCGGGGCGCAACTATGCCATGCCTAGGCCTCCCAATTGACCTCGGGGCGCAACTATGCCATACGGGAGCAAATTGGATAACTATCGGTGCTGGATCTCTGACTCCTTTCACCGGCATTATCATATCATTCAGACGCTAGAAAAACCTAAGACGTTGATTAAACATCATAAAATAACTTACAAAAAAAGCTATTTTTCGCACTAGTGTTAAAAGTATCCTTTCGCATGCTACCTTATAATAGTCAGTTTTTTTTTTTTTTTTTACTTTTACCTAGCGTTAAATTATCTACTTTTGTGAGTAACTGTATAAAACTATTACAGTGTGAAGTTTATAAGATTTTATTAGCTGAATTAATGAGCTAGGAACTGAGTGAACATTAGTTGAAGTCATTATGGAACATATGCTTTATGCGCCTATTACACCGCTTGTAAAAGTCCTCACTTTCATTATGTGGGAGAACTCTAAGATTTATTTTCATAGACTCTTAAACAGTTTCCGAAATGTATACGTATATCACTTCTTTCTTTCTCTCGCTCAGTTCATTTTCATATCCTTCAGCGTTTGTTACATTTTAAAACGCAAATTCTTAGTAGTCGTTGCTGTCATCTCTTTCTTGGAGCCACTGAAGTGTTCTAGTAGTCGGAACTAATGGTCCGTCGAGGCTCTTTATTGCTGCCTGTGTTTTATTTCTGGTTAGGTGCCATAAAGAAGCAATAAACCTTGCTGACAAGATGACATTAATGAAGTATAAATCACATGACACATATTCGAAATTTGTTCTCCAATGTTCTCTCTTGGAATTAGGAAAGTATTTGCGTGTTATTACACCACTAACTTCTATATTATGTTCAGCTGTCAAGGAGTTTCAGTAATATATTCCTATCAACTTTTATTCAAGCACTTTGTAGATTCATAAAGAGAAGAATTTTCGGTGTCACCAAGTTTCAGTTTCATTATATATACAGTAGGCTACTTAAACCGTAAAATTTATAGGCGGACTCACATAGCTTGCTTCTTGGAATCATAAAAATGTAATTCATAGTAATTCAATTTGTCTTCATATACTGATGCACAATAAATGATTTAACTTACGGATAGTTTTCCATGTTAAATAATTGAAGAATACGATCTACTGAGAGATCCATTTGTAATTTGAGAATGAGATATTCTGGATATTTGCGGTAAATCTTACGAATTCACTTTTTAGCACAGTTTTTATTTTACAAATAAGTTTTCATTAGAAAATTGCTTTGTCTAACACTGTAAAAATCACTGCCTTATAACGACATTAATCGCAACCTATCAATAAAGCAGTTCAAACAACGCCACCCCTACTTGCTACGCGAACTGAGGAAGGGATAATAGTATACACCCAACTGTACACTTTTAGGTCTTTTAGGTTAGGATATATTATATAATGTGTTTTATTGTGCCATTTCCATTTTAATATGTGTGTTCTTGTAGAGAGTAGTTGGATGTAATCATAGGTGGGGGGGGGGGGAACCTACAAAGGAGAACTTGTTTCGGGTACAAAGCACGAACGGTCAGAAGACCCGTGCATTGGATTAGACAAAATTATGATAATATAGCATTTGTATGTATAATATTACTCAATAAATCTATCTATCTATCTGTCTGTCTGTCTGTCTGTCTGTCTGTCTCTGTCTGTCTCTGTCTGTCTGTCTGTCTGTCTGTCTGTCTGTCTGTCTGTCTACTTACAAATGGCTTTCAAGGAACCTGCAGGTTCATTCTGCCCTCACATAAGCCCGCCATCGGTCCTTATCCTGTGCAAGATTAATGTAGTGTGCACCATCATATCCCACCTCCATCAAATCCATTTTAATATTATCCTCCCATCTACGTCTCGGCCTCCCGAAAGGTCTTTTTTCCTCTGGTTTCCCAAGTAAGACTCTATATGAATTTCTGGATTCGCCTATACGTGCTACATGCCCTACCCATCTCAAACGTCTGGATTTAATGTTCCTAATTATGTCAGGTGAAGAATACAATGCGTGCAGTTCTGCGTTGTGTAACTTTTTCCATTCTCCTGTAACTTCATCCTTCTTAGTCCCAAATATTTTCCTAAGAACCTTATTCTCAAACACCCTTAATCTCTGTTCCTCTCTAAAAGTGAGAGTCCAAGTTTCGCAGCCATCAGAACACCCGGTAATATAACTGTTTTATAAATTCTAACTTTCAGATTTTTTGACAGCAGACTAGATGACAAAGGTTCTCAGCCAAATAATAATAGGCATTTGCCATATTTATTCTGCGTTTAATTTTCTCGCGAGTGTCATTTATATTTGTTACTGTTGCTCCAAGGTATTTGAATTTTTCCATCTCTTCGATGGATAAATCTCCCATTTTTATGTTTCCAATATTCTGGTCACGCCATGCCTACTTTTAAAAATAATTGTAAACGTACACAAATTAAATACAATGTTCCAACAACTATTTTATTGATAACTATATTAAGCAATTAAGAATTTAAAATGTTTATTATAACATAAGGATTGCATTCACGCGCTGATCGCCGTAAGGGTGAACCATCTTAAACGGGACGAGGTGAAGTACCGAAAACCTATCGCATCGATGTGTGCTGTAGCTGTTCTCAAACTATAAATGGATCTCTCTTTATAATTGTTACAGAAGTATGTATCATTCTAATGCAGACAACTTATTATTTACTTATTGGCACATTTGAGGTTTTATTTTGTTCTGTTGTTTTTTTTTTTTTTGCTTACCTTGCTTTTTAGTTCACTTTTATTTGTTTTATTTTAATATTTGTTTTGTCTTTGTCTTACTTGCAATAGTTGAAATTAAGTATGCTATATCATTATAAATATGGCGGCCGTGTATCTCAATGGCTAAAGTAAGTGGTTACGAATTGAAAGGTCCTACGTTCAATTCCCGAAGTGGTGAGATTTTTCTCGTTGCATAAACTTCCGTAACTGCCCGGTTTCATTCAGCTTCCTATGAAATTGAGTACCAAGTCTTTCTCGAGGTAAAAGGAGATCAGAGCATGATACCGACAAAACCATCTCATTCTAGTGCCGGGCTCTTGTGACTCTGAGCTCTACTTCGAGACCTCCCATGCGCCTTCATGGCGTGTGAAAGGAATACCTTTATCTTTACCAATGTTACCATGTAGCTATTATTTTATATATGTATATATATATATATTATATATATTTATATATACTTAATACACTTGTCTAATTCAAAATTCAGTACAAAGTTCAGCAGCAAGGATACTTTATATATATTATAGAGTGACACGAGGATATACTGTCCTTTACGGAGCTTATTTCCGAAGACATTCTGAGCAAAAAATGTCATATAAACTTGGATCCTTTTCTCAATATTTACAGAGTTACGTTTCGTTATTGGAACGCATTGCTGTGAACGCGTGATCTTGGTCAGTGTGCAGTCAGCAGCCAGCGCGAGCTCTACGGAAATCTAAGATAGCCGTATGAAGTTACGTAGCGCGACGAGTGCCGTTCACAAGCGTGCGACCAAGTGTAGTCAAGCGGACGGCGACATTTTTTTTAAATGTTTTGTGAACTATCCAAGACTGTAAACTAGGATGCAAAATTGAACTGTAAATAATTAAGTCGGTGGAAGTGGTGTGATTTGTAATAATTGTTGTGATAAGTGCGTAAGAATAATGTGATTTACTAGTTAAAATTAGAAAAAGATGTCTGTGCGAAGCAACTAAGGAGTTCACAGCACATTTTTAGCTTCATAATACTTAGGCTATATATTATTTTGATGTACCGAAGTGCAGAGGGCGGCCACTAGAGAAACCCAAGAGTTGGAGCTTAATCTGAGACGATTCTAACCGGCGTCGGAGTTGTATCCGGTGTGGCTTAGTGGATAAAGCATCAGCACGTAGAGCTGAAAACCCGGGTTCAAATCCCGGTGCCGGAGAGAATTTTTCTCCGTTCCATTACTCTTTCATCGTTCATAATACTTGCCAATTAAGGAAATGATACTTCTGAGTGGTTCATTCTCTATTTGTATTTGGCTATTATTTTACCTTCAAACTAAAGAAAAAACGTATTTTACAAACAACTTTAAATTAGTGTAACTTTGAAAATATTGAGACTAGGAACTATGTTTATATGACTTTTTTGCTCAAAATGTCTTCAGAAATAAGCTGCGTAAAGGACGGTAAAACCACACACACACACACACACACACACACACACACACACACACACACACACACACACACACACACACACACACTGGGTGCGTTCGGCTTGTCCGTCCGCGGCAGGTCAGAGTGATGGCGCCGGTAAATCGGTGTGAGATAGTCCGGGGTATAGGCCTAATATAAGTTAAACCTACCTACTAGGGTTTCCCTGGTAAGTTATTACTAATAAATACTAAAAAAGTGAAAGGCACGCAAAGTGATGCTGGAACTGTCTGCCTCCATTTTCCACACATAGGGTTTTAGCCTCAGTAACTTCGTAGCCTTTGGAACAGATCAATAGGGAATTCCCATTTGCTGCGAAAGAATTCTAAGTTATTTTCTAGGGGAATTTTCCAGAGAATGTCCAGTATTACCTAAATTTATCGTGTGAGCACAGTACGCTGCTTTCTAGGCTTCTTATATTGAACTCTTTCCGTTTTACGTAATTATTTGCCGATCTATGACTCGTATTTCTATCTGAAACTTTAAGGCTTGGGGATCTCCCTTGAAGTAAACTCCTTACAGCCCGAACCGATTCCGTACGCACATACAAATCTTACATCACTCTTTATTGAATAGAATACCTGAATTGAGTCATATTAACCTAATTAACACGCACATACCTACACACTTTGAATAACGCCGCCTGAAGAAAGCGTGCTTATCCTGCGAAATATTAACATAGAGTGAGGTGACGTGATCAGACAGCTGGCTTCACAATCAGTCGTACGGCGGCGTAATCGGCTTGCCTTACTACGGACGGATGGGCCGAGCGCTCTAATCCAGTGCTTATTGTTCACCCAGATAGGCCTATAAATTCTCAGCAGATGCTGTGATATTAGTAGTAAATATAGATAGTCTATTATTGGTAAGATTTTCTTAATGTATTTCGATCTCTTGGCATAGTCATTAATATTATTTATTCATATAGTAGTTATTCCTAGTATTGTCTCGTCAGAATTTTTTTTAATTCTTCTACAGGCATAACTAAATTTATTTATCTATTTTGTGTTTGCAGAGTATCTCCATTTTTGTATATGGCATATGTCTAAATAAAATTCCTTGCTTCTACGGCTTTACCTTCTTCCAGATTCAGACATAGCAGACGTGAGTGCCGTTACGTGAAAACATAAGACGTTAGTTTCAGGTATAAATAATTTGTCGACCTATACTGTAGTGCTTATTTTATTTCTAGAACAAAGTAAATTGCGTGTTATGTCCAGTAAACCTACTAACTTCCGTCTCTTTCTGTACAACCTAGCTGCTTTATTTTTCATCAGTTTAATATCTACCAAGGTGCCATAACAGTGCACCTGTTTATGAAGCAGGGGTTGTGGAAATATTACATGCGTGTAGGTATGCGAAATGCGGAACAAGGGAAGAATTGGTCCAGTCTTCCGTGCACTGTGTGATTCTCTACAATATATAGTATGCGCTGCACTTCTCACATCACAAACGCAGATGAAACAAGGGAGCTCCCAAAGAGACAAAAACAGAAAATATATCTGACATTTCAAACGTGAAGAAACGGCATCAAAAATGGATTTACATGCAATGAAATAGCACGGGCTAGAAAAATGGCTGTGAAGGGAGAAAAGATATTTTGTTCTATATAGAAGATGAAAGGAATACAACCTAAGGGTGCATACAGGAAAATGAGGGATGTTGGGAAAAGAGAACTGTGGTAGATGAGAATTTTGTGGGAGAGAAAGATGGAAATATGCACACTACCTCCGCTTCTAGATCAAAAGAAAGGGTAGCAACTATTCACTGTGTGAGGAATTCGAGTAACATCGGGGAAATGGAGTAAAACTGAAAAATCATGTTCATTTATAACTTAAAAGATAGCCTACTATGTGTTCGCTAGCGAATCGATCCCGTGTCCAATAGGAGGAGATAGAGTAGAACGAAAAAACAGCTAGTTGTTCATTATTTTCAGCTTGAGGTGAAACTGAACAATTTACTACATATATATATATATATATATGCATTTATATATATGTATTTATATGTGAGGTTCTGTAGATAAACTCTTTAAATGGCTACTTTAAATTTGGCGGCGCATGTAATTCATACATCCCCTTTTTTTTAATGAACTTTTCCGTAAGTTGGTATTTTTAATACTTCAGTACATTTTTCTTTCAAATTACTGAATAAATTTACATGAAATGTTTATTATGTTTTCTGCGGCCTGAGCTATACAAAGTAGACCTACGGGTTTAAGAATAACACACGTATAACACGAGGAAAAAAATATATTTGCATTGAAAAAAATTACAAAAATTGTTAATGAAAGTTAAATATTTTTTCTGTTTCGCTAAGGGTCAAATATTTAACTAAATTTCTCTTTAGAATTTACAATGTACATTCAGAATGATTTATTTTATAACCATGGAAATTTTTATTCCACTCTGAACATTAAAAGCCTAGAAATATTGAACTAAACTTTTGTACTGATATTCTTTAATATCTTAGAGCAACAGTAACAAATATAGATGACACTCGAGAGGAAATTAAACACAGAATAAAATATGGGAAATGCCTGTTATTATTCGGTTGAGAAGCTTTTGTCATCTAGTCTGCTGTCAAAAAATCTGAAAGTTAGAATTTATAAAACAGTTATATTACCGGTTGCTCTGTATGGTTGTGAAACCTGGACTCCTGGTGCACTTACCTCAAAAGGGAAAAGGCGTTAATCTGTACAGTAAATTCACTCCCTCTAACAAATGGATAACTAAACCCGATGGAATGACTAGCGCTGAATGGAAGGAGGCTATCAAAATGACTGCTAACGTAAGTGCTGTAAGAGCCGTACGCAATAGGTCTCAGGACAACCACTGCAGGCGATGCCTCAATGAGATAGAAACCCTTGGACATGTCCTGCGAGCTTGCCCTTATGGTGAAACATTGCGTATACATAGGCATCATACAATTAGAACTAAATTGGCCGATGCCCTTAGAAAACTAAAATACACCGTCTATGAAGAAGTCCACGGAACTGCCCACAATGGCAATAACAGACACATTGACATAATTGCCATTAGCGAATCCCTATCTCATCGACCCCACCATCAGGTTTGAAACGTATAAAGGACAGCCTGAAGACGTACACGACGAGAAACTAGCAATCTACGCTCCAACCATCCCGTATTATAAAGATAAATACCGACTTCACGATATCAGTGTCACGGGATTGATGTTTGGAGCAAGAGGAACGATACCTAACTTCTCTTCTCAATTCTTTAAGACCCTAGGACTGCATAAATCTTTTTCTAAATGAACTGTCCCTCCTCATAATTAGAAAGTCAGTCAAACTCTTACGGAACCACCTATATGGACTCTAAATCAGTGTACTGAAAAAAATGACGCACCATTATCATTTTTCTTTTTCCTATTAGCTTTCATTGCTTCTTTACTTGTTTGTAACTTTTCTTATTCTGTGAACTGCTATAGTTTGTTTGTTTGTTTGTTTACTTGTTTGTTATTTTTTACTCTGTTATCTTTCATCATCTATTTGTTCTATTTTTGTTTTGTATGCTTTGTCTAATAGCAGCCTCTAATTTGAGGAACCTCCGGTAAATAAATTAATAATAATAATAATAATAATAATAATAATAATAATAATAATAATAATAATAACAACAACTTAAGGCATTGAGGACAAGTAACAAATATTTGTGAGCCACATACGATTGGTAGTCTGTGTATAAACGCATGAGAATATACCATAAATATTATTGTTATTCATCCATATGTATGTATTATCCAGCTTGTATTAACTTTCTATAGTTTCTCATCCATTGTCAACGCATCTGTTTCTCATCCTTGCCAAAGCACAACTGAATAACATTATTTTGTTAAATATATTGCAAGCTACTATGGATTATGATAAACTCTTCCAAGTAGGTTATATATAACCTTATACACGGACTCCCCTTGTTGTAGGCTATAGAAATGCACTCGTTCGCATTGTTCAGTTTATCGGATATGGCGTAAGGATTTCCGTGGCAACTTCAATATAATTTCCGTTCCACAAAATACTTTTTTTTTTCTCCCCCCCCCCCCATTAGTGTAGGTCGAATATAACCATTGCATGTCAAAACTGCTAGCATGTTTCATAAAATCCAGAAGAAACTAGTTCATCCACCGCTGTGGACTAACGATTACCATGTCTGGCCGTGAAACAAGCGGGTCCGGGTTCAAATCCTAGTTGGGACAAGTTACCTGTTTGGTTTTTTTTTTTTGTTTTCTCTCAACCAATTGAAGCAGTTTTGCTCGGTTTACTCCGTTTCATTCCCACAATTCGGGCTTTCTCCGATGTAGAGTCCGCTGCAGGCAGCCACAGAACTTATAATTGACTTCGTGGTATGTAATCATTAGTTGGTGGTGATAGTGCTATGTCCGGGGGCTCTCCCTTGGGGCTCATAGTGTTCGCTTCTTTATGTGTATCCATTGTTGTATCATGCAGCGATTGTTTCGCTAACTGGCAGCAGGGCCCGGTGTCTAAACACGGACTATGAGCAAAATACTGATCACTATCGCTACTTCGGTTCTCAGTCTTAATGATTACAATAAAAGTATGTTGTATGAATGTATGTTTATACTGTATATTATAGGCTTAGTATGTAGGCCAGCGGTGACCAAAACTCGAACTGCAGTGACTACATGTACAGACAGTCCATGAAGTAAGGAGACGGAGGAAAGGTACTTGGCATGAAAACTACAACCAGTGGTGGTTCCTGTACTACATCTTGATCAATCCCGCGGATAAAAATCTCAAGCTTTGCTGTATCAGTAATGTCACTGCTGTCATCAAGAGCCAGTGAATAATGTACGATTTTTCTTGCTTCTTTTTTCAACCTTCCTCTTGAATATAATGAGGAATTTTCTAAATTCTTCTCTCGAAACTTGGTCGAGAAATTGGTAGTTTTTCAAAATTAAAAACTTCTTGTGGACAAGTTATTTAAGGTATTTTAATCATTACTCTTTTGAGAAATTCTTTTCTATTAAAAGGCTTTAGAGCACGAGATATTTCAAACCCCATTAGATAGCTGACTTCCTTACATTTATTTATGTCATCTTTCTCTTCCTGGCTATGACGTAAGACATGTCAATTCCTGGTGTTTAACAGTTCGTTGGCACATAATATTGAATCAGTTTTCCTACAATATTATTATCAAATGAATAACTAATAAATAGTTACCCTCATCTAAAGATTAAGAAGATTAAAACTGAGATAAAACCTAATAATTTTATCCTTCTAGGGAGAAGATCTAAAAATATCAATATTCATGCACGTACAGTACAGAAGAATTATAGAAACACATTCTTAGTGGTCAGTAATAATAATAATAATAATAATAATAATAATAATAATAATACATTATTCAGCGCAATTAATGTTTCTATATACTCCTATTTGTACCGTTGAGCAAGTAAACATATTACATTTTGTCCGACAGAACAACAATGAAGTTCCCTTTCTCATTCTTTACGAAACCACCTCTTACTGCTTGTAGAGACAGAGTTTGTAGAGCGACATGATACCGCCACTGCTTGCCTTCAGTGCGTGAATGAAACACACAGCAATGTACAGGAAACTCCTCGTACCCGTTTGAATGTATGTGATTACACGGTGTAATCACGACACCCACTTTGGTACCGCTGATGTAGGCCTACATACATTATTTGGTACATGAATATTTCTAAAAAATGTGCTGACCAGTTAAGAGAACACGAGAAATAAAATAATGAAGCACATTGATTAAATTCTATAAGGCCATTGCTCTTTCAGGAGACTTATAAACTTAGTAGTGAGACATTGACAGTGACATCTGAAAACAAAAGTAGATCACGAGCTGCGGAAATGAGGTTTGTGATGTCAATTTTAGAGATGACAAGAAGACACGGATTCAGGAATGAGGAAATAAATATTACAAATTTATAACTTAATACACCATTATTTATTCCAACAACATAAACGAAGAAGATACACATGGACTTGCTCAAGGGACGAAAGCAGATATCAGATAGACTATATAATGGTAAAGGAAAGATTCCGAAATTGCTGAAAAATGCAAAGACTCTAGCAGGAGCGGATATTAACTCAGATCATGGTATATGGATCATATGTGGAGACAAAAAATAGGAAAGTTTGGAGGAAGCTGGGTTTGCAGTGATGACCCATCCTTGGGCAGAACACTGAAGGAATGAACAGCATTATATACAACACTAACTAGAGCACGTGGTACAAATGATGACGAAAGGTATCCAAAGCAAATCACATATCTCATTCCAAATGAAAACGAAACATTTGCTGACCAGAAAGAAGAAACTGGATAAATCAGTTAGTTATTTGGGCTCGCAATGAACCATAAAAGAAGGTTTATATCCTGAAGAAAAAGAATTTGACACCAACATTACTGCACCGCAATTTGTAAGCCTTTAAAATTATTCTTCATACTAGTTCAACTCTAAGTGAGAGAATTAAACTCTTGTATAAACGCAGTCAATGTAAAAATTAACTTTTATGCGCTGTGAACAGTGAAAGAGGAAGAGGCGGATGAAAGATGTAAGTCTCGTTACAGGACAGTCTCAGATGGTGGTCGTTGCCTCAGGCGAGATGGGGCAATCCCCGAAAACACTTACGACAGCACCTTCTGGAAACTGGAAGCGTCGAACAAGGGATTGCTCCATTTAAACTTCTTGGACGAGAAATGGGGCCATCGTAGCCTGCAGAAAGACTGATAATGGGGCGTGAAAATCACGATAAACGGTTGGGACCGTTGCAGAACTTTCGCAGATTGAGTAGGATGTGAAGCAGTTCACTTGGACGCTCTCCTGTGTGTTTATTTGGAGAGGAAAGTCCTAAGACCTTATAACTAAAGAGCAGAGGAATACGTCCTGTATAGTGAGGATCACGTAAGGCTAATTTGGCCATCTCTTCAGTGTTGCCAGCTAATATCAGATATCACCGAAGAGAGTGAAATGACAATGCCTTATTATTATTATTATTATTATTATTATTATTATTATTATTATTATTATTATTATTATTATTATTATTATTTCTTGCGTCTTGCTTATTTACCTATTTACCACATCTAATCTTTATGTTGCGAAGTGTTTTCTAAACGGTTCAATAAATAATTTGTGAAAGAGTAAGCTTATATTTTCTTCCTGGACCTCTTGAACGTATGTTGATAATTAGTTATATTAATATGATCTACAGAAATATTAAAATGTATTTTGTCTGCAAACATGAAATTCGTTGCTTTGAATAAACAGTTTACGATGCACGAGACCTAACCTAAAAATGTATTTTGTTTCATCACCTGAAATTATTATTACAAACTCCGAAAACCGAATGTCATATTGAAATATATGCTTAAGAATACTTACTCCTACTAATTTTGTATTCCAGTTATAATTGCTGTCTCCGTGGTCATAATTCCTTCTTTATTATCGTCTTTCTTCAGTCCATTATACATATAGATTCTTACTCCTAATAATTTTGTATTCCAGTTATAATTGCTGTCTCCGTGGTCTTAATTCCTTCTTTATTATCGTCTTTCTTCAGTCCATTATACATATAGATTCTTACTCCTAATAATTTTGTATTCCAGTTATAATTGCTGTCTCCGTGGTCATAATTCCTTCTTTATTATCGTCTTTCTTCAGTCCATTATATATATAGATTCTTACTCCTAATAATTTTGTATTCCAGTCATAATTTCTGTCTCCGTGGTCATAATTCCTTCTTTATTATCGTCTTTCTTCAGTCCATTATACATATAGATTCTTACTCCTAATAATTTTGTATTCCAGTTATAATTGCTGTCTCCGTGGTCTTAATTCCTTCTTTATTATCGTCTTTCTTCAGTCCATTATACATATAGATTCTTACTCCTAATAATTTTGTATTCCAGTCATAATTTCTGTCTCCGTGGTCATAATTCCTTCTTTATTATCGTCTTTCTTCAGTCCATTATACATATAGATTCTTACTCCTAATAATTTTGTATTCCAGTTATAATTGCTGTCTCCGTGGTCTTAATTCCTTCTTTATTATCGTCTTTCTTCAGTCCATTATACATATAGATTCTTACTCCTAATAATTTTGTATTCCAGTTATAATTGCTGTCTCCGTGGTCATAATTCCTTCTTTATTATCGTCTTTCTTCAGTCCATTATACATATAGATTCTTACTCCTAATAATTTTGTATTCCAGTCATAATTTCTGTCTCCGTGGTCATAATTCCTTCTTTATTATCGTCTTTCTTCAGTCCATTATACATATAGATTCTTACTCCTAATAATTTTGTATTCCAGTCATAATTGCTGTCTCCGTGGTCATAATTCCTTCTTTATTATCGTCTTTCTTCAGTCCATTATACATATAGATTCTTACTCCTAATAATTTTGTATTCCAGTCATAATTTCTGTCTCCGTGGTCATAATTCCTTCTTTATTATCGTCTTTCTTCAGTCCAATATACATATAGATTCCTGAAGCATACTCTGAATGGCACACGCTTTCTTTCTTGGAGGAGTCACTGCCATGCTATTTCCTCTCTGATATTATTGTAATAAAAACCTAAATACGAAAGATATTCATTAAAATGTGAAATGACATTTCTATCGATCACTCAAGTGCATGTATCACACTGCATGTATATTTATTTTTACTTATCTGACTATAATCTTGCATTGTAACCACATCGCAACGCAACACATAAAATAACTATTATGTATTAATATTAATAGGCCTACTGATATTAATTAATTATTAGTATGTTCAAATTTCACTAGCTTCCAGTAATCGGCTCGGAAATCTAGAATAATTTGAATTTTCAGAATTTCCACTACCAACAACTGCGGTCACTGCTGCTAATATAACAGTTACAAAATCACTGCTAGTTGTATTTTCAGTACCGAAATTCGAAACGAAGTTGACAAAAGAAAATTCAACCTTCAAACTAGAAAATCACCATAATCCACTAGCATATGTAGTAGGTTTCACCCTTAAGCTGATCCGGACTATATATGTGTGTGGACGCTATGGCATGTATTAGTATTAGTATCTATTTAACCTGATAGAGATAAGGTCATCATGCCTTCTCTTCCCCTCTACCAGGACATTACAACTACGTACAATATAAAGAATACAATTATATTATAATTACAATGAATATTAAATTTACACTTAAAATTACAATAAAATCAAAGTACGAAAAGATCACCTGATTAATAAAGGCTAGACATCTTATAGAAGTTAAGAACAAAGACTTTTTTTTTTTTTTTTTTTTTTTTTTTTGCAAATTAAACCCAGAATAATAAAATTATATAGTGGTGAAATTAGCGGATATTGGAATATTTTGTGATACGAGGGGGTCCGGGCAAGAAAGTGCCAAGTCACATTTTTACACTTTTGAGATAATGCAAGTTGAATATTTGATCAAATCCTCAAATCACAGAAAAAGTTAAATTTTGATCCTATAGATATAATTAATTTCCCTGATACATTTTTAATGAAAATATGAAATATATTTTACATTTTTTTATTATTTTATATTACAAATTTATATTTTAATGTATAATGTATACTGCGGCTTGACACTGTCTTGGTCAAGAGAATTACTAAGTATATAGTGTGAAGTTTTATTGACATTAGAAATGTTTTATTTTCAACTATTATTTTCCATTTTTAGGACAAACAAACTTGATATTAATTTCGTTACTTCTCAAAAGACAAACAGTAACCTAAAATATAGGGTATTTCAAAAGTCAGTCCAAATATTAAACCCCTATAAATATTATAATAACTGAAAACAATCAACTTGCCAAAGTAAATGAACCATATGAACAATGTAGTTTGGAAGCAAAATTTTTAATTCAACACATTCAGACTTTCGGGAAACAAAATTATAAATTCCATTAAATGACGCTGATAATCTGCATACTGATATTTAACAAGTCATGAATAAAATCTCAAATAAGACTGTAGCATGCTTGTTATGTTTATAATCTTCGTACTCGATCAGTAATGCAAAATTAATCAAAGAATTTTCACGATACACAATGCTTAGTAATGGAACTATTCATCATTTAATAGGATGGCGAGGCGAACCTAGCTGCAGAAATTGTCATGACGATCAGAGACCCTCTCTCGATCGTGCTATGCGCCAGCTTGTATAACCTCGTAAGCAACGGTCATAATATACAGGTTAGTTAAAAGTTCCGCGCCACCAAAATAACTTTTGAAGCATGTGGTTCAGTGACATGAAACTTGGTATGTGGGGATAACCATATACTAAGAATTCAATAATGGTATTACCGAGTTTTTTCTACTTCCCGTTTAACCGGAAGTAACTCCAACTCTCTTATTTTAAATGGAACACTCAATATATATATTTTTTAATTTTTGAATAGTGCTCATTAAAAGCTTTTCAAAAAGTACCCACATTTGATACTTCTGTACAAATTCAGTGTTGCTAAGTCAATAAAACGGAAAAGTATATCGAATATTAAAACAATAAAATACTCCTTCCTTAAGAAAAACAAAACAAAGCTAGCTCACCTTCTAAATTCTGTATTCAAACTGGTAGCCCTCAGCTGCTTGACAATGTGTCAGTAGATCATAGAAACCATTTAAGGAATGATTTAACCAGGCTTTAGGAATATCTTGCACCACTTCCATTATTCGATGCTTCAGATCTTCTATGTTGTTGGGTCTTTGTCGATATACTACTGACTTCAAATGGCCCCACAAAAAGAAGTCCAGAGTCGACAAATCTGGGGATCTAGCTGGCCATTCTATGTGACATCTCCTACCAATCCATCGTTGTGGGAAAACCTGGTCTAAATGCTCACGAACATTCTGTCCATAGTGAGCTTGAGCTCCATCTTGTTGGAAATAGATATCATCTCTGGGTAGACGACGGTTGGCTGGATGTGGAAACAAGTTTCCGATGGCCTTTACTACTTGATTTTGGAGCAAATCCAAGTATCTATTAGAATTTAGCATTTCTCTAAAGAAGAAAGAACCAATAATATGGCCACCAATCATACCAGCCCAAACATTAAGTTACTGCGTGTGGTTCTCCTCCATTCATTGTGGATTTACGTCTGACCAGTATCGGCAATTATGTCTGTTGACAAATCCATTCAGGCAGAATGTGGCTTCATCTGAGAATACAATTTGTCTAAGAAAAGCCGGATTGTTGTTAATGCGCTCCATCGCTAATAAAATTCATAAAACTGCATTCGTTTGTCCTCGTCGTCTGAAAGTTCCTGCAAAAGTTGCATTTTATAAGGATGTTGCTTTGTGCTTGTAAGAATTTTCATCTCGGAACTTTGGCTTATATTAGATTCTAACGCCAAATTTGTAGTAGATACTTACGGATTTTCTTGCATACGGAGGAGAACGTCCAATGAAGTATTATCATCAGTTGCACTTTTCGGGCGACCTGATCTTGGTAAGTCCTTTACACTTCCAGTTTCAGTGAATTTCCTTACGTTCGTTGTCACTGTTGTATGTGGAATTGGATTGCGATCCGGATGCATAACATTAAATAAATTCGCCGCCTCTCGATGAGATCGTTGTCTGTCTCCATAGCCAAAAATCATTAAAATTTGAATTATTTTCCTTTCGCTCAACATCAGACAGAATTATTTAACATACTAGAATGTCAGATTCAATTCCTTAAATAAGATGTCTGTATCAATAAACATGTTTATATGGATATAAACAATGGACAATCAAATGACAGTAAACAAAAGAAGTGTTTTACCTATATTCCATGAATATAAACAAGGGACAGTCAAATCACAGTAAACAAAAGAAGCGTTTTACCCATATTCCATGAATATAAAGAAGGGACAGTCAAATCACAGTAAATAAAGGCAGCGTTTTACTCGTAGTTTTCGTTAGACCTACACTTTTCTGTGGTTTTTCTTTATTTAGCAACACTGAATTTGTACAGAAGTATCAAGTGTGGGTACTTTTTAAAAAGCTCTTAATGAGCTTTATTCAAAAATAAAAAATATATTGTGTGTTCCATTTAAAATAAGAGAGTTGGAGTTAATTCCGGTTAAACCGGAAGTAGTAAAAACTCTGTAATACAATTATTGAGACCTTAGTATATGGTTATCCCCACATACCATGTTTTATGTCACTGAACCACATGCTTCAAAAGTTATTTAGGTGGTGCGGGACTTTTAACTAACCCTGTATAATTATTATTGTCCAGTAATAGGTCCAGGCCTACATATAGTCATTATTATTCAATGAGGGCGGCGAGACCTCATATATGAATATATAGCAATGTTAACAGTACATATTCAAAAACTGTTGTTGAAAATGGCAAAACATTCACTTAAATATGCGCTCCTGCATATATGACTTACATGTTTAAATTGCAGGTAATAAGCCATTGATGATACAAAAGAAGGAATGTTCGGCCGACACCGTGAATTGGGTTCTCGGCGTGGCTCAGATGGAAAGAGCGCTCAGCGCGTAGCTGAGAGGTCCTGGGTTTGATTCACGGGTCGGAACGAATTTTTCTCCAATAAGTATTAGTATTGTCACTTTATTAGAGTTATTTGCTTCATCAATGTCTTCGGTCACCTTAAGTAGAGCAGTGTTTGTGTTGTATCCAGCTCTGAAACCTGACTGATACTTGTCGAATAGTTTGTGTTCGTGGTATTATTTTCATATTTTTTAGTGTCGATTTTTATGCTATTATTTTTTGTAATATATTAGTATTTTGTTCTTTAACGTTTTGTTAAATTTCACTGCTTGTATACTCTGTGACCTAGTAGAGTGTAAGAGAAGGCCCTATGGCCTTAGCTCTGCCAGGATGGATGGATGGATGGATTGATTGATTATAATTTATTATTATTATCATTATCATTATCATTATTAGTTCATGTAGTTAGTAAGTTGTCTGTGTACGATTCTTTCCAATGCCTTTGATATGACTGGCTGGGTGCTAATTAGTTTACAGTCTTTCGGATCGGTGGGAACTTTGAGTTTTGGAAGAGGAAGAACAACAGCTTGCTTCCATATTTTAGGGAAAGTTGAAGTGATTAAGAAACTATTGAATATGTGTGCAATTGTAGGTATTACTATGTCTTGTATGTTCTGTATGAGTAATATACTAATGTTGTCAGGGCCTTGGGCTTTCGTCTTGATGCGTCGGATGGCTTTCATTACGTCAGTAGCAGTGACGTCGGTCAAATAGAATTTATCTCGAGTTGGGGAGTTGATTAAGGCAAAACTGTGCCTTGTTTTGTTGTGTCATTTAAGGTGAGGTACTTTACAATCATTTAAGCGGACAAGTGGAATGAAAATGTCTACTTGTTCACTAGCACTAGTCCAATAACCTTCATATTTTTTTTTCCTCCATAATTCAGAAGGAGTGGCGTTGGACTCTAAAAGTTTGTGAGAGTATTCGAGTTTAGCGTTTCCTATTAGTTGAGTCGTTCCATTTGAGATGTTTATAGAGATTCAAATTTTCGTTATTTTTATTGCGGGTGTATTTTCTATAGGCTAAGTCGCGTTCGGACATCAGGCTGTATATTGTAGTCGTGTACAGAGTAGGTCAAAGAAACGGGACATTTTTAAATAGTGAAATGAAGCTTTAGATATTGTATTAAATTAACTTTGATTATTTGAAAATATAGAATATTGTATGCCATTTGCATGTAATCACTACTTCTCTAAAATAACCATTGGCATCATCAAACAAATATGACCCAATAATTCCTTTGAAAGCGAGATCACTCCAAACGGTTACGTTCTGTGACTATAGGGGTCCTTACCGTGAAATTACCTTGGACTTTTGTGTGCATAATACCGAAAGTTATGTTTATTTATGAAGCTATTTAAATGAAAGTGGGCTTCATCAAATATCCATAAACTGGAAAGAGTATCTTCATCATTTTTGATCCCATTAATAATTTTTCACAAAAAATGTGACACGGTTATTTAAGTACTGATGATTTAATTTCTGCTCAATTTGCAGTTCGTATGGGTGAAATTTTAAATCTTTATTCAGTATTCGTCGTACACTAGAGCGACTCATGTTAAGTGCAAGATCAAGTCACCGGACTGAATGAGTCGGACTACTCACTAAAGCAACTCTAACATTCTCGATATTTTCAGGAGTACGAACAGTTTTTTCTTTACATGGAAGATTCTTCTTAGCGCTGATCTTGTTTCTCCTAAATTGCGAACCTAAGTTTTAATCGTATGTGAAGAGAGCACAGGATCATGAGGACTGAATTGAAAGTGCCGGCGAAACTGCCAACGAGCAGTTTCTGCGCATTCACCATTTAGATAAAAAGACTTTACAGTAAATCCTCTTGCTCACTAGTCCAATGCTCCATGTTTAACGATTTGCAACAATCGGGCTAAATAATGACAATGAATCTAAGAGTACTAAAATAATCCATGTACTACCAACAACAAAATTTAAAATCTCCCGTTTCTTTGGCCCACCTTATATTTTGTTAAAGAATCATGCATGTTATATAACTATGTAAAATGTATATAAACATTACTATGTTGTTATTAAATACTTCGTATGTATGTCCTCTGTCATATCGTGCAGCCCAACACCCCTTATGTCCAACTAATTTTCTTGCTATTGCTCCTGCTTGACCAAAGAGAAAGCCCTGTCGTGTCACGCAATGTTACGTTTTAACAAATACATCTGCATTATCAATCGAAGGCCCACGAAGATATCTGTTGTCGTAGCAAGTAACTAGGTGGAAGGAGAAACAGCTGCTAAGTAATATTGCCTGGAGTAGGACTCTTTGAAGTGTCACAAATCTATGACACAGGACGTCTTGCTTCACTTTCCTTCTGAAGAAGGCCGTTATCATCACTTTTTATTACCCCTTAAAATTCTGTATCAAATATGACAATCACTAGACCACTTTCAAGGTTCCTTATTTCCTTTCCATTACAAAAAAGAATTTCGAAATCTTGCGACCTATAAATTTACTATTTTGTACAATTAGTAAATTAAGAAATATTTTTTTAAAGATAAAATCATTGTTATTTTATTGTTTAACGACGCTGTATTAACCAGTAGATTATTTATCATCGATGTAATTGAATTGGTGATGACGAGATGGTATTTAGCGAAATGAGACCGCGAATTTGCCATATATTACCTGATATTCGCCTTATATTTGGGGAAAACCTCGAAGCTATATCAAAATATATTAAAACAGATAATTAATCTCAATAGAATATTACTAGAGACTGGATTTTCATGCATTATCAAATCGTAAAATATGCATGCATCCATGCACTATCAAATGGCCAAATATGCACAATGAAGGAAAAAAACACTGAAAATACGCACTATCAAAATTGAAACTTACATTTTATTTTCGAATGGCACAATGTACTACTAGCAGTCTTTCCAAATTTATAAGATATTATTTTCTCTTGATCCATTGTGCCACAAGATCTCTTCTCGAACATTTAATCGGGGGCATTACAACACTTCACAGATCACCACAGAACACAAATACAGTAGCTAATTCACAAAACACCTGTACATGTAGCCTACTACAGACCTTCTACCTATCTGCCTGTCCAAATTAAAGGCATGTTAGGGGAAGTATGTTAGTGCTATTGTCGCCAAACTACAAAGTATGGGAGGGAGCAGAAGAGGCATCCTTCTAATAACAATTTTAGCCTCAGGATAAGACTTTTAGAGGATTAGCTGGTAAGGTTCAAAGTCCTCAGGTAGAAACCCTGCAAACCGTTAGCATTTCACTTAGGGCCAACTGTTCTTTCTGCTCTTTAACATATCTCATTTCTTTTTGTGTTCCATAGGCCTAAAAATCGCATTCCATACTTTTTTTTATATTAGATGTAGATTTCCTCTAATATTTCCTCCTTAATTTTTATATTTGGGCATTTCCTCAAGTTCCTACATTTTATAGATACTTTATACAGCTCTCTGCGTTTAGTTTACCGGTACTTCTATAATATATACATCTCTCTTTCAGCCAAGAGTTTCTATTTCCTCCGTAAACCATGTTCCTTTTCACTTACATTGATGGTTCTTCTGTCTAATTCTTATAATGAAAAATTTAGTACACATTGAAACTTTGTTTCATTGACCTGCTAGAAGGTTTTTCAGCCGATTGTATCTGTATACACGCGAGCACTGCTTTCGAATGGGATCGTAAAGGTATTCTTTGTCTCTTTCATTCCTCTAGAAACATAGTCGCTGCGTCGTTTACAGCACCGCGCAGGTTAAAGCAATCTCAGCTCTGGTTATTAGTTTTGTTTGAAATGTGAGAACATTACTTTTTACTAAAAGTGATATTTTACGATTTGGCTAAATATGAACAGAATTTTTTCACTATTTTAGGAAATGTTGCTGTACACAGACAGCTAAACAGAAAGACGGTAGACCAGACCGTAATGTTAACGACCACCATCTCTCTTTTCGGTAGCAAATTTTTACACAATAGTATTGAAATATTGAAATCGATTTTTGCGGTATCACATGTTCCCTGTGTATTACAATCAGCTAGTATAAGGAGGAGAAGGACATCAAAATCACTTGTTTATATTCCTATATTGGAAAATGATACTGTAAAATTTTAATTTATTACAACACTAAAGAGTAAGATGAAAACAGTCTGGACAACTTTGGGCTGGACTTGCAAATTACGAGAAGGCAAGATGATTTTAACATGTCCAACTATTCCAGCTCCTCGGGTCGTGTCATCGAGGCTATAAAATAGTGCAGTGAGAGTTCTACGCTTGTCACGTCTGTCTCGGAGGGAATGGCACCTTCTGTGCATGCAAATTTCAGTTAGTCATGGAGCCTGTTTGCACCTCCTCAACCAACATCTGCTTCCTCATTCGGAGCCCGAGCATGGTAATTCTCTCATAATGTCGCGCCCTACTTCTTGTGGAACTAACCGGACCTGAGTAATGGAATTGACACTACTGCCAGCCGGAAACTTCGGCACACGGCTCTATTGTAAAAGTATGATTCTCACGCATCATGTGACGGTATTGTCAGGGAGCTCGGCGAAACATATTCACATGGTTACTTGTATTACATCAGACATAAAAGTGTAGAGTTTCGTTTGTAATATGGTATAACCACAGTCTAATATATACAGTCATGAAGCTCAACACGTAGGAAATATGCTTCCATAGATAGTTGCTAACCACTAGGATCGCTACTATCGCCTCATTATATTCAATGCGAAACAGTCTATTGTTCCTAGTACCCTCACAACTCAAGCTTCGTGACTGTATATAGTACACTGTAATATAACCGTGCAAATTTTGATACATTAATTGAACACTATAACGTGGTAAGTGTCTTGTTCAACTATATGACATGCCAGTTAAGTTATCATATAATGTAGACTCTATTAGTAAACTTAATCAGATCTCATGCTTAACTGGGGGAGGTGTGACTACATAAATTCTGCAGTGCTCGGGAAAAGTGACACAAGTCAGTTTCCACAAACCTTTTTTGATAATTTATTGACAACTTACGGAACATCTGCTCGCTTGGAAAAAATACATAAGTATTCCTCCCATTACAATAATTCGTACAGAAAAAAAATCAAATCGACATAAATCAGTGTAAGTTGTCAATAAATTATCAAAAAAGATTTGTGGAAACTGACTTATGTCACTTTTCCCGAGCACTGCAGGATTCTTGTAACAAAGACAGTAGAGCAGGTTTAGCGTGGCTAAGATTGGGAGCATGAAAGGGTAATAAAATTGTCAACGAAGAAGGGGAGCGACTCTGTCCACTGTGCGGGGAAAAGGACTCCTATAGACATATTTAATGCAGTGAGTCCAATTAGAACATATCCGGAGAAAATATCTACCACCCTCGATGCTAAGTCAGAATAAGAGTTCGCTTGCATGTTTTGACCTCATGGGGAACAGAGAGTACGAACAAAAGACTGGATTGTTTCTCTTTAAGGCGAGACAGATTAGAACTTCAGTTGTTGAAGTTTGTGATGCCAACTGACGAAGGGATAATGGTATCTACTCGATTATACACTTTTATGTCTGTTTTAGGTTAGGATATATTATATAATGTGTTTTGTTTGTGCCATTTTCATTTTAATCTGTGTGTTCTTTTGGAGAGTGGTTGGATCTAATCATAGGTGTGGGGGTGAAACCTACAAAGTGGGACTTGCTTTATGCAGCACGTACGGTCAGAAGACCCATGCATTGGATTTAAGAGAAAATTACGATGTTATATTATATCGGTATGTATAATATTGCTCAATAAATCCATCTATCTATCTAAGTTAGGCGAAAAACCGATCACGATACCTAGGTACATATCTGCACATTAAGTTGACATCTAAAATTTAACTTTCCCTTTCCTTTCAGAAGTCTCTGCACTCTAAAAACTAAACAGCAGTAAACGTTTAATATGAAAAATACTCTTCAAACTTAGATTTACCGAACAGATTCTCACACTTATAAGAAGAATATAAGGGCAACAATTTTCATGTTTTGTAATAATTCAGTCAGTTAATGCTAGTATATTACATGTTACGGTCACCTATCCCATCTCTAGTTTTCTCCACCACTAAATCTTTCTTTTCATAGGCCATTCATTATCTTGTGAAATGTACTTATGCGTTAGGGGAAAAAGTGGACTGAGAAGCTTACTGAGAAGCCTTTCGAGAACTACTTAATACGAATTTCAAGTTTTATGGAGTAAAATTTGCTTCCTTTACAGACGTATTTCATTGTCAAGAACAAGGCATCACGGTCGACTACAGCATTGCACATGCCCCGAATATCGCTCTTTTTCTCTTTTGTAAGAGAAATAAGCTATAGGTGACAAGTCATTGTAGTTACGCGTTGGAGTGGAATGCATTTGAATTAGAAACAATTTGGTTCCGTCGTTTCAAAGAATTCACTGAAACTGAGAGCCGATGAAGATCTCGACAAGCGTGTGACGCCAAGTTCAAGTGCGAGATCTGTTTCGTGTACAGTAAAGGAAAGATCTATCGTGGGACCCAATCATGCGCTGTGTCTCTGTCACCAGCTAGTACGGAGTATTATTCTCTGTACTTCCCTGTTTGTAGACTCGTGTAATATAAACGGCCACCATCTCTCACGCGCCAAACTCATTTTCTGATCGTCTGACATGCGGTCTTGTCTCCTGAACTGTATATTAAAAGTATTTATTTTCAGTCACTGACTTCACAACATATCTTTAAAGTGTTAAACCTTTACATTACATGTTTAAAATATGTATAAAAGTTTTCGTTGGTCAGGGCCAACATCATCATTTCGGTAATATCAATAATCTCTACATAATTTCTACAAATACAATACATACTTAGTGACATGCAAACTGAACCTTATTAAAATCAACATGGTTGTGATACATTTTGACATTCTTATATAACAGCCGTTATTGTCAATTATTTAAAATACACGTGTAAGTTGCAAAGTATATATGTTTGTAAGTCTTCACACATGGAATAATGAAGTAACTTGATGTAAAAGAATAAAACATAAAATAATAAAATATAAAACTAAGGTAGAAATGTTGTGAATGTAAAATATGTGCATTAATGAGAAACAGAAATATGAACACAATAAATGTATTCAAATACTGTAATTTGCAACTCTTCACATTCACAACATTTCTACCTTAGTTTTATATTTGATTATTTTATTTTTATTCTTTTACATCAAGTTACTTCATTATTCCATGTGTGAAGACTTGCAAACATATATATTTTGCAACTTACACGTGTATTTTAAATAATTGACAATAAGGGCTGTTATATAAGAATGTCAAAATGTATCATAACCATGTTGATTTTAATAAGGTTCAGTTTGCATGTCACTAAATATGTATTGTATTTGTAGAAATTATGTAGAGATTATTGATATTACCGAAATGTACTTCGTATCTGATGATGTTGGCCCTGACCAACGAAAACGTTTATAGATATTTTAAACATGTAATGTAAAGATTTAACACCTTAAACATATGTTGTGAAGTCAGTGACGGAAAATAAATACTTTTAATATACAATACAGACTTCTCTGAAAACTAAAAAATGAATTGCAAAAAAAAATCCTGAACTGTAGCTCCATTCAGTTCACTAGCACTAACTTTTCCTTTTATCACGACTCTTCTCTTATATATAAAACTTTTTACATTGTATAAAATCAATATAAGTAGGCATTATTCGAATTAAGACACAGTATTTATTTATTGTTGGCAAAACAGTCGTGCATTAAATTTTTCCCGAGTATTTCGGTTTCCTCTATATTTATCGTTATACCATTGCTTTATTGTCGCCATTCGTTATGTTCACTTTTATGCAGTATTCCTGCTGATTACTAAGCTTAACATTGGATTCCAAGTTCGTGGGTTTAAACTCAGCCGAATGCTGTGAATTTTGAAAGATCCCTGTCCCCAATACAAGATGTTAGGCAAAACGTATCAGCCATTCTTCGCCTTCGTCAAAATTTGAAGGTGGCACAATGATCCCACGTCAGTGGCCGAAGTGCGCATGGGCTTTTCCCACCTTCAAGCCGTAATTCATATCACTCCTGACCTTTATATATTAATTAAGTAAGAAAAATAAGTTAATGTAGTGTTACACGAAACAGGAAACAAGTATCTTCCAAACGATGTTTCTAAATTAAATTTATAAAATTTCACTCCTTATTAACCGAGCCTTTCCTTTTCCATGCAAAATTTCTCTTCTCATGCTTTAATTTCAATTGAAATTCATTTAATGCGTTTTTTAATACAAAAGATGACACTTTTGACCTTTTGGTTATTGGAACACCCCCTTAGAAATTTCTTCACAGTTAAAAAATAAGAAAAAAAAATAAATTTATATAAATATTCGTAACATTGGATGTCTCCTTCCTCCTTACGAAAAGGATATGTAGGCCTAATAAGTACTTATGTAATGTTAAAAATAAAAAAAAACATTTATGCATTCTGGAAACTGCTTGCACCTATACAAGTTTTCTTCTTAACAAAGTAAAATGATATTATAAATATATCTGCGAAAGCTTTAGTTTTATATGAGGTGTAACTATGCAAAAAAATAGATTCATTTTGTTCTCATTCCCTTATCATTCACTTTCTTTTCTTGAGTGTCTAGAAATTGTTTCAAATTCATTTTTCTCTCTCTCCTTATCAGACTAAGGAAATTTCCCTCCACCTGACATCATTGTTTCTCGTATTCAAACAGATTCATAGAGGAGCTACGAATCCCTTGCATGAGAAACTATAGGCCTACTAGTGAATAGTCTTCAGTGGACATTTTCAAGAACCATGTCCTGATAAAACCCTGTTTGACTGATAATAATATCCTGTAATACATTTACATTGCAAAGTAAAGTGTTACATTCCTCCAGTTGACACAGCATGATTCATAGAATTATCACCAGCAGGATAATATTGGCAATTATGATGGCGATTCTTATGATTTTGATGATGATCTTGCATTTCGATGTGTTCGAAGGCAATGAATGATAGTGATTAATAACGTAGGCAATTTAAAGCAGAAGGAACTCAAAGAAGCTGGTCCTCTTTGATAATGTTATTTTTTTATATAATGGTAATATATCTGACCGATACTCTGAAGATCCCATTTTAAATCCGTATTTCTATAGAACTTATTGTACGTGATTTCGAGCATTTCCGTCAGAACCAAATGAAATGTATAGCGGTCGAGTATCGCTTGAGTGACCGTACATAATGACGTAGATATAGGAGTTAAAAAGGCCGTACAATGTAATGATATTAGAACTGATTATCATTGACTCAATCGTTTTCCGCTACAATTGCTGATATGCCGAAGTTCAGATCACTTTACTGTTTATATATGGAACACCAAGGAGAGACGGATTTATATTGCATTGTGATGATGATGATAATGATAATGATGATGACGACGACGACGACGACGACTAATGAAGATGTGACGGAATGTTGATTGGGGAAACGAGAGTATCTGTCAAAAACCTGATCCAGTCATAATCTCTTCATAAAATTTCAATTTAAAGGTTAAATAAAAAAGAAAGAGATGATTGCCAAGAGAAGAAGAAAGATGTTGATAAAAAGGAGTGAAGAAAGAAGCAATGAGAATTAATGGACAAAAGAAATAAAAAAGTAAATGAGATAAAGGAGTGACTCAGTAGTTCCTTGTGACCCGTGCTTCTGAGCTCCATTAATTGCAGTTATGTTACGATATCCGCTTGCCTCTACTCACTAGGGTGCCGTAGCCTGAGGTTCTCTCGTTCTCGTAATCTTCTAACGAGGAGAAGGAAACATGTGTGTTAAATCTTTAATTAGACACTTATGTGTGCATTCTGACGATGTAGTCTTACTAATTGAAAATCAGATGAAACGATTACGCTATATGATTACTATACAGTATGTACCTTCTTGTTCTCTTAATTTTTATTCGAGAATTTATAAAAATGATGTAATAAGAACCGCAAAATTGGCTCTGTTTATTCATGCTAAGACGCATTAAATTTTCTTGCTCTTGTATCTTGAGCCATTTACCTCAGAACTTTCCGTGTAACATTATTTTTATTTTTTATTTTTATTATTATGATAAATGATCTGCCTAAAATATTAATAGTAACTCGATTGTATTTGCTGATGATACTACCACAGTCTAATTTATACAGTCACGAAGCTTGGGTTTATGAGGGTACTAGGAACAATAGACTGTGCAGGTACTATTTCGCATTGTCTGTAATGAGGCGATAGTAGCGATCCCAGTGGTTAGCAACTATCTATGGATGCATATTTACAACGTATTGAGCTTCGTGACTGTATGTAGGCCTACTAGACTGTGATACTACTTGGTATCATAATAATGATGACATAATTGATATAAAGTTTGTTATGGACAATTCATTTAACGAAGCAGCTCCCTGGTTTGAGGCTAATAGATTTTATTGAAATCAGACTAAGACACAACATGTGTTGTTTACGTTAAATGATTCCACAATTTACTACTCTCAGCCATCTGCTAAACTTTTAGGAATTGTACTGGATCCCAAATTACCTTGGGTCCCACATATTGGTTATGTTTGTACTAAACTCTCAAGGGTTATTTATTTATTAAGAAAATTGAAATCACTGGCGCCTAAAACAATTATGTAAGAAGTGCTTATTTTGCCTTCTTCAGTAGTATAATAACATATGGTATTTCTGTATGGGGAAATAGTTCTAGTGTATCTAATGTTCTCCTTCTACAAAAAAAAAAAAAAAAAAAAAAAAAAGCCTTATGTATTTTAACTGGTTCTGCTTATGATGCGCACTGTAAGCCACTATTCATAAATGAGGCTATTCTGACTGTTATTAATCTTTACATCTTCACCTCTTTGCTGAAGGTAAAGAAACATTTAGCAAATTATTATCACAGATCTGATCATCATACTTATAATACAAGATACAATTTTCACTTGACTGAATCTAATGTTATACTGGAAGCAATTAAAAAACAATATATATCCATGGCAGTGTCTATGTGTAATAGATTACATAAGTCTGCACACACTATTAACTATAACACATTTAAGAATGTTTTAAAACGCTGGATGATTAATAATTCCTTTTATAGTATTAGTAAATACTTTGAGTCCTCTGTTAATAATTTATGTTACTAATATAATCTTATTCACTCTGTTTTGTTTTTATTATAACTATATCCATAGTATTTCTATAATACTCATGCCCTTTAATAAAATCTAATCTAATCTAATAGTACCAGCGTCCTCATGAGAATAGAAACGGTACGCATATAATTTGTATGGTGCGTAATTTTAATCTGAAATACATATTACATTTTGTGGTAAAGAATATAGCTTTGGCTAGCTGGTCGATCACATCTCGATAATGAATATTCATCCTTTCATCCGTTCATATATCTATCTGTCTATCTCTCTGTCTGTACGTCCTCCTGCCCACCAACCCACTTAACCACCCATCCAATTATCCATCCATCGAGACATCCTCTCACCCATCTACCTAGCTACCTATATCTTCCTACCTCCTCACCTATCTGTCTATCTGTTTATCTTATCTCTCTGCTGCTTGCTAGCCTCCCTGCCTACCTACCAGCTCGTCTATATTCCCGTCTCTCCGTCGAAGAAATAATAAATATAAGAAGAATTTTGAAGCTGATCATGTATTTAGTATGGCAGAATGCCAGCTACCCAGTAATAAAGAACACACGGATAGTCACTGTGACAGGGAAATGGGCCTAAGTCTCCATTTCTTTGGGTGAATTGAGTTCATAACAGGTTCCACTAACTCAGAGTGGCGGGATTTTAATTCTTCTCTCCAGACGTCTCCAAAAGCGTACTCGCGAGTAAGCTCCTGAACGGAACCGGAGCCAGTACTTAATGAGCGCGCACCGCCTTACCCATCCCCATGTTTACTGTACTCAATGTTTTTTTTTAGTGGGTTATTTTACGACGCTTTATCAACATCTTCGGTTATTTAGCGTCTGAATGAGATGACGGTGATAATGCCGGTGAAATGAGTCCGGGGTCCAGCACCGAAAGTTACCCAGCATTTGCTCATATTGGGTTGAGGGAAAACCCCGGAAAAACCTCAACCAGGTAACTTGCCCCGACCGGGAATCGAGCCCGGGCCACCTGGTTTCGGGGCCAGACGCGCTGACCGTTACTCCATAGGTGTGGACTACTCAATGTTTATGCGCAAACGAAGAGCAGTGGCGGACTGCCATTATCATTGTGTTGGTCGGCGTGTTCCACCGTTTCACATTGTCTACTAATCATGGACGTAGTACACTCAAGGATGAAAGGGAAGAGAGATATTTTTTCGTGTTAGTGCGGAAAATATGAAATGTTCAATTTTGTTCGAAAAATCTTAAGGGTGTGTTAAAATTCAACATGCGACGACACTACACGACTCTTCACAAAGAATATCATACTATTACAGGTATGTTGGGCACGTGAAAATAATTTATTTTGGGACGTCTGTATAACTGTTGGTTATACATAATAATCAGCATATTACAATACGTTTACACTCAGCTTCGCATGATATACTTATAGTTTTTCGTTTCATTTTAGGTGAAATACATACAAATATGTTGATAAATTTGAAAGAAGAAAATACAAACACAAATCACACAAGTATCCTCAGTCTTAAACAAAAAAAAACTTCTTGCTAGCTATGTTCTAACTTGGAATATTGGAAAATCAATGAAGCCCTTTAAAACGAATGAGGATTTGTAAAATCGTGCATACAGAATGTCTTCTAGATGTAATGCGAAAAGAATTATTACATTATTGAATATTCCCCAATCAAAAGTGGAAGCTTCATAGTATGTCAAAATAATATACAAACGTATGATATTTCTTATCCTTTTGATGTTATTATTTGTAAGCATAAGGAGATCGTTGCCGCAATCCCTTACTGACCGTTCCCATCTGTTGAGGTACGAGTCTCTTCCCCTTCTCTACCCTTACACTGTGTTCGGCGGGCAGCATCGGGATCACGAATTACATACGCTTTTTGGAGACCTCAGCAGTACGGTATATTTATTTATAACAGAATCTATGGAAACTTTGCGAATAATGTATTGGAATTTGTGCCGTGTAATAATGAACTTGTATCTTAGAAAGAATATAACCACAAGTCCAAAAACTTCAGCTACAACAAGGTGTTACCCTATTTAAAGAAATTTAAGAGATATTTAAGTAATATCTTTAATAGTTCTTTTATATATGGCTGGATTGTGGTAATAGTGCTCTCCTTGCATGTCACGTCTAACAAAACTACGATCAAGTTTCTTTCTTACTTACACATCCGAAGAAAACTTGGACTACAGGATTGTTTCCGATCTCTGATAACGAATTTGAATGACATCATGTGCGTCAGGAGTCACACGACAGCTGAACTGTGGCGCAAGGTGATAGACCAGTAGTGAATGATCTCATAGTCAGAGTGCACGGCGACTCACAGCAGAAATTCCCAAGAAAATCGAGCCTTTTTGGGAAGGGTACATAACAACCTTTTCCGATGCCAAGTGCAGTTAAGTGAAAATAAAAGAAGCCTGCAATAAACGAGGTTTCGTTATTTCCAAGAAAGGCATCTTCTGTGTACTTAATAAGATAGGTAAAGATCGAATGGAATTAATTTGTATCATCTTGTGGGGTGCGGCGACTTGTGACGGGGAGGGGGGGTGGATTTGCTTGCTTTTTCACTGTGGAATTTGTATGTACCCCTCCCAAAAAGGCTCGATTTTCTTAGGCATTGCTACTGTGATACACCGTGCACTATGATTATGAAATCACTCGCTACTGGTCTGTCACCTCTCGCCGCAATTCAGCTGTCGGTGTGATTTCTGACGCACATGACGTCATTCAAATTCGTCATCAGAGATCGGAAACAACCTGTATTTTTATAGTTCCGCTGTTACTTCTTAGATATTTAATATTATGTGATGTATCTTGCAGTGACTGCTTTTTTCTTTTGTAAATTTATGTTACTTTACTCACACGATATTAGAGAAATACATTTTCTCCTCTACGGATCGATGTCTATAAGCTACATGTACAGTTTCTCTGACAGATAAGCTTCATAGAGCTTGCAAAAATATGTTTGTATTATTAATTTAGGTTCTTTGCATTCCAGACCTGTGTTGTGGTGATTGACTTTGTTTCTGGCATGTAAATGTTTTTTTTTTTCAACTAATGGCAGGTACTTGACTATTCGTCATTCATCCATATGAAGCCACTTGTATAGACCATTTTACCGACAGAGTCGTTGCCCAGGGTGCGCCATAGGAGGCTGGTCTACGCTACATCCGTGATGAGATGAGATGATTGAGATTTGTTGGGATGCCAACACAAGTTATAAATCGGGGTGTGCCGGGGATCGAACCTGGATCCACAGGATGATGTATGAATGTAAACGCGACATTTTGAACTACCTGAGTACTTACATATAAATGCAGATCATATTATTTCAGTACGTATAACATGACCATAAAGAAAATGATTCAATAAAATGAAAACGTTTACATAAATTTTAACTGTGGCATACGGATACAGTTATGTGCTGCGTCTATTTTCAAAATTATGCCTTAGAACCCTCATACGGCGATAATGTTTTCACTGCTAATGGGGACTTTGCGCTTTTGGCCAAGTTGCTAACTGCAATAGGTCCTTTTCGAGTGAGATATGCTCTTCGGGTATTTAAAAATCAAAGTGAAGATTAATTAACTACCTGCCAAAGCCCCTGATTTAATTACAAACGTATATGCTGACCAATAGCTTATCTGATATTCACGAATTGTGTGCCATGCATAAATTTTCGAATTAACTGAACGTTCGATTGATTTTTTCAGCGCATGCGTAATCAGCTCTTTCAAACTGACAGATATGTCATACTGTGAATTCGTACTTTTATATTTCGGAATTAATATTTTGTAAGCTTTCTGCACTGTTATTGACGTACAACTGAATATGTTGTATCTAGTATTGATAACCGAAATAGTTCGTTTGTAGTCAACATTTTCAAATTATCTGATTCGTTCTCACTTTTTCATTCAGTAACTAAACATAACGTATATAGTGTTTTAACAATTCACGAACCGATAATGGAGTATGACAGAATGAAAAGTTGGTTTTCAACGTAATTTTTTACTGTTGATATTCATAAATTTAGAGATGATTTTCTTCATATTATCTACATTTATAAAAATTGTGTACATCACATTAATACTCCTTCTTGGTATTACTAACGTTATATTATAGGAGACTATGATAAAATTAACAAGTAGATGATGTAGACAAATAAATTCAAATAAATAAATAAAATAAATAATAATTTTGACAGTCGTCAGTTTCTGCACTATTCTTTTCGACATTTTCTAATAAAAGAAATAAAAGTAATTTAATTATGTCTTTTATGTTGCCAGACTTAATTAAATTCAAATAATATTTTATGTGAAAACATATCAAAGAATGTAAACCTATTTAGAAGAAAAGGAGTAAAGATTAAATCTTCATAATATTTAACTTTGTTCATCAAACTTTTCAATTTCTCATTATGTGTGCTGTAGCTTGTAGAGAAATTATTATGATGCTATATAAAATATTTCGAGATTTTGACGAAAATAGTATTTTTATCGACAGTAATCTCACTAGAGGTTTTCATTTATCTAGAGAAAATCAAAACTCGAGTGGGATTTAATTGACTATTACACGATTAGAAGAAAGTATATAAAGATTAGAAGTAACGAATACTCGGATGCAATAAAATTAATTGGCTGTTTTTAAATGTATTATTTTACCATTTCAACATTACAAATATTACGCTAGATGGGAGTAGTGTGTTATGATTAGCTGTTTTCTTGTTATCTGTTGTGCCAACTATGGAATCTTCACTGAACTCTGTGGACGGTTACTAGTCAAGAAGGCTTTGTTGATTCAGTTTCATTTTTATTAAAACAGTTGCATTCCACTTCAATTATCCCGATCCCAGTAATCAACGTTACTTGACAGATGATTTTCAATAAATCTTAATATTAATCTCTGATACGTGACTATCCATAATATCACATAGCAGAAGCTATAACATAACCTAAATATTATAAACAAGTGTTAAAAAAGTTTTAATTAGGGATGATGAAATAAGCAAGAAAAGTTTTAATTAAGGACGATGAAATAAAAAGTAAACATGAATAATTTTAAAAGGAACAATTTATTGAAAGTACAATTTTTAATTTGAATGTTTTAGTGTTTGGTGGTTCAGTTGATGTTATATTGGACGTGTGCGTAAAAGAAGTGGAACTCGTTGATGTAAACGGTTTATTCCTCAACTTATTCAGGATTTCCGAATGGTGCTCTTCATTTATTTGTAAATAGGGTTTCAAGGAAGACACACAGCTATGACCGGTGATCTTTATTAATTCTTGTTCTTGAATGCCAATGCGAGTCATATTTGAAACTGCTGTGCATCGACTGGAGTGGTTTGTAATGTTCTGTTTTTGACGTCCAAACCAGTGCAGTTTGAAATGTTGGCAAACAAAGAAACAAATGCTAAGTTAGTGATAAAAACAAACAAATGCTAGGGAAGCGATAAAATTAAACAAATGTTAGGGACGCGATAAAATTGTGCGATAAGCAGCCATGATTGGTTGAAAGACGTCCTTTCGTACCGTTTAATTGGTCAAAAGTAGTATGACGTAGTAAAATTATAATAGCCAGTAAAAAGCGCGAATTTAAACTAAAAAGTGTCTGTCTGTAAACGTACCTGTCGACGGATGATCGTGTCCACATAAAAAGTAGTTCTACGTAAAGTTAAGCAATATAGTGAAGTCATGCAACTGTCGATTTTTCCTCTCTTTATTCACCCCTTCATGTTTTTCTTTTACACTTCTTTCTCTTCTCGTTTTTTTCTACAGAATCTATGATGTTTTAGTACATTTTAACAGTTAAATGTTCCTATGCTACGTGCGTTAGAATATTAAAATATGCTTAAATAACACTGAACAACAAGAATATTGCTCTGATTTAAAACAATGTGTCCCTTATGATTTTGTGTGCAGTGAATCCGAAAATGCATCTCTTTTCTTCGTATCACGTAAGATTTTTAACATATACTATGATTTCACTTTTCAATAAGCGCTCACCCAGGAAACATCTGGCGCGGGTTGGGAGTTGTAAACCGAAACAAGGTGTTGTTTTCACTATTTAAAAGAAAAGTTTACCATTTTGAGTGAAAGTAAATTAGAAGAGGGCATTTTCATCGATCCACAAATTCACAAAGTTATGGCTGACTGTTTGAGGAAAAACTTTCCGTTACAGAAAAAATAGTATGGCGCGCTTTCAAAGATGTTTGCTCAAATTTCCTTGTAAATGCTAAGGTAGACAACTACATACTGTAGAACTTATTGTGGAAACCATGTCAAGTGCATATGAGAAAGTGGGGTGTAATATGTCTCTTAAGATACACTTTTTACATTCTCGTTTGGATTTCTTTCATCCTAATCTTGGAGCGGTAAGCAACGAGCATGGGGAAGGATTTCATCAAGAAATATCTGAAATGAAGGCTATATAAAGGAAGATCATCATCCAGCATGCTTGCAGACTATTGTTAGTGCCTTGTAAAATACAGTCCCGGGTCTAGTTATAAACAGAAATCACCCAGAAAATTCTTTTAAATAGTAATTCAAATTCCGAGATTTTCTCATACGCATGAAATATTTTTATTGTTGTTGTGTTTTAAACTATATGTTATTAATGTATCCAGTACACAATTTTCAAGTATTATTAGGCATTCTGAATCTCTAGTTAGTTGTAATTTAATAATTTAAAAATAAAAAGTTTTTTTTTTTTTCGCAAAAAATTCTATTCATTTTCCCCGGAAAATGGTACGTGATGGGGTAATTTGAATTTTAAATTCAGATTTAGGGCACACATATTAGTAATATTCACCTATTTTTATTTCGGAGCAAGACAAAAAGTTAAAATTTGTTGTTCAGTGTATTTAATGCAAACTGTAATACTGTAAAACACTAGTTTATAATTTGACTTTTATTGAGAAGCTGGTGGAAAATTACGAAATAATTACTTCATCATAAAGATATTCTTGTGAGTTTTAGGGTATGAAATTGAGAAATAGAGCTAATGTTGTTTGCTTAATTCTGCTTCTAATCAAGAAGTAGTTAACCCGGACGAATCTTTTTCTAAATATCGAAGTTTTTGATAAGAAGCTCTAAAGCTAATATCTTGAATAGAACGCGGTCCTGTTATCATAGTCTTTTATTTTCTCAATTATACTGTGATTTATTCCAGAAACTGCGAACCTGTAAAGTAATGTCAACATAATTTCCCTTATCTTCCCATTTCACCCTCTTGCAGGTTTTTTTTATTCTGTCGGCGCTTTTTATGCGATTCCTGGTAGACTTAATCGGCACATGCAAATGAAGGCGACACAGTTTGCGTGCTGCAACTTTACACTTCTGCTTCACGTAATACGAGTGAGACATTTAACATAATGACGCGCTGTTGGTAAAATTTCAGTTTAAAAAATGGAACATATGGAGAAAATTGCGTAGTTTTCAGATTAGTAATCTTCACGCATTAGCCGCATCACTGATGACGACATAAAAGGGGGAATTTTATGTAGGATAATCACGATGCTAACATGGCTCTTGCTGTAAAATCTAAATATCAATTTTAAACACTCCAGTAAACCAGTTAGGCCTATTACAAGTGGAATTATATTTAAAGACGTCGTGTTAAACTCACTTCGACCGTCTTAATTTTAATAATCCAGATTTTTGGAAGTTAAAATTTCGTTGTATTGGCCTACATTGCAGTAATTTTGGAACTTCAAAACTGAAAAATACTTTTTTAATTCTCTGTTAAGCATGAAAATATTATGTAACTCTCCTAATATTTATTGAAATTCCATTACAATGGCTTATCGATTACCTTCACTCTAATGTTACAGCGAACATCACAAGAAGTAAATATATTTGCTTATTGTAATATGTTATTTTCTATTAAAATCATATTTATTTTAGAATAAAATAAAAAGATACGAATGATTCAAATATATGTATATAGGAGTATACAAGAGCAAATTCTAGAATAACAGGTGTTATTTTCTCTCCGTAATTGTATAATTGCGCATTGAAACATAACATTTCAATCAGCATAATATTGCCTCACTTTTTCGCTGTAAAACTACATAAATACAGTATTTTATAAGTGAAAATATACGAAAATGTTACAAACGAATCTCACCGTAAAATTATATAAAGAATTATTTATTTATGTAGTTATTTTAAGTGCTTCAATATGAGCATGTGTTAATGAATATTTAAAATTATCCTGCCTACATTTCGGCATCAAATGTGATCGTCTGCCGCAAATAAGAATGAAGAGAGGATATGAAATTCACACTTTTGTGTAGACTGTTACACTTTTATTACATCATACTAGTTTAGACCTATAATATGGTACAAAGGACGTTTTTCAACCAATCATGGCTGTTTATCGCCACAATTTTATCACTTCTCTAGCATTTATTTCTTTCCTTGACAAAATTTAAAACTACACATACTTTACGGTACTGCAAAACATGCTTTGCGATCGTCATTTGTTTACCGCATAGATAGTCAACTGAAAATGGCGCTTCCGTTCAAACGTTTTGATGAAGGAAACGTTAGTGAAATATAATTTTAGTCAGTCGATTAATATTGTATTCTATTACAGTACTTTATTTCTTCTAATCTTTATATACTTCCTTCTAATTCGTATAAAAGTCAATTAAATCCCACTCGAGTTTTGATGTTCTCTAGATAAATCAGAGATTACTGTTGATAAATAAAAAATATTGAAATGTGGACAAGAGGAAAGAGAGTTAAATAGCAAAGACACTATTTATATTACAGTACAAATACTAGATCTATAATTAATTTCACTAAATAAAGTGGTACTATAAATATTCATTCAATTTTATGAAATATTAGATACATTAGATTTGTCAGTCTTAGTCAATGAATCTGACAAACGAAGCTGAATAACTGAACGAGTTTTCTTTTTACTTGGTTATTTAACAACACTATATCAACCACTAGGTTATTTAGCGTCGATGAAATTGGTGATAGCGAGATGAGGTCGAGAGTTCGCTACAGATTATCTGACATTTGTCTTACGGTAGGGAAAAATCACGGAAAAATCCAATCAGATAATCAGCTCAAGCGGGAATCGAACCCACGTACAAGGATAACTCCGGAGCAACAGGCAAACACGCTACCGTCTGAGCTACGCCGGTGGCTGACAACGGTGTTTTTTTGTTGATGATTATAATGATAACGCTTATCTTTTCAATATGCGCAAGCTTTATTTGATAAACGAAACCTCACTCCGGGCGACTTTTATGCCCGATAGCTGGAGTTAATGCGGCATGTTGAAAGTCCTTATGATTAATGACATAGAGAAAGAAATCCTGCTATTGTTCTGTTACAATATGGTGTAGCAATTTTCAGTTTTCCATTGATTTGTGCGCTGGTGATATGGATGGTGTGGGAGAATACTAATAAAAATTTAGTAAGGGAAACTCGAGTAAGATGATTACTTATCTCCCTAGAATATATTTGTAGAAGTAACATACAAGTAGCATCTTAGGAATAGTTGTTTTCTTAATTGGAAAGAAGAATTATTGTGAATTGAGAAAGGACTGTGAAATTCCGGTACTAAAATGATATGCTCCTAGAAATACCGAACATAACATAACATAACATAACTAGAGACCTGATTTTAAAGGGAATCCCTTTTTTTATTTCAACACGAAACATGAAATAATTAATCACGATGTTCAAAACTGTCTTCCACCGACGAAATTATGTAGTTTTGACTTCCCTTTTTTTTAGTCCATATGCCCTTTTCCCTCTTTTTAAAACATACCTTACTCTAGTCCTTTTCTTTACAAAACATCGCAAACATTTAAATAATTTTCCTATATTTTTTCCGATAGTCCTATAACTTCCAGAGAAAGCGAAAATAAATATCGTTCTTCTTCTGATTCCAGACATTGAAAAACCAATAAAGTGTGCTGATTTAGAGTTCGGGATAAAAAGAAAATTTTCACCTCTGGTTTCAGTTTACGTTGAGCGGTCATTTTCTGTTTAGCGGTCATTTCTGTTTATAAAGACATTCTGTATTCAAAGAGGCAGAATCATATTGAAAGATATTGAAATGTTGAATGTGATAAAATACAGTCGAGAATGTTGTGAAGGATAAATATAAGCTTGTGTGTGCTATGTGTATCCATGAATGTCCTGAAGTGTGTTTTCAATTAAAATAGCACCCTTTTGAAGGAGTAATAAAGTCCTTTTTGAAGTCCTTTTTTACTATATCAAATACAACATTTTCCTTATGTTGTGAAGCGAGAAATGTAAGATTGTGTGTGCCATGTATATCCATGAATGTGCTGAAATGTGTTTTGAATTAAAATAGCACCCTTTTGAAGGTGTAATAAAGTCCTTTTTGAAGTCATTTTTTTTACTATATCAAATACAACACTTTCCTTATGTTGTGAAGAGATAAATGTAAGATTTTGTGTGCCATGTATATCCATGAATGTGCTGAAATGTGTTTTCAATTAAAATAGTACCCTTTTGAAGGTGTAATAAAGTCCTTTTTTTACTATATCAAATACAACACTTTCCTTATGTTGTGAAGCGATAAATGTAAGTTGTGTGTGCTATGTGTATCCATGAATGCCCTGAAGTGTGTTTTCAATTAAAATAGCACCCTTTTGAAGGTGTAATAAAGTCCTTTTTGAAGTCCTTTTTTACTGTATCAAGTACAAGATTTTCCTTATGTTGTGAAGAGATAAATGTAAGATTGTGTGTGCCATGTATATCCATGAATGTGCTGAAATGTGTTTTGGGGAGTAATATAGGCTAGTCTTTTTTTTTTTTGGCTGTAACTTTTTCCTTTTTTTGTCCTTTTTTGATGAAAAATTTTCCCTTTAAAATCCCGTCTCTAAACATAACATAACACTAACATAAAGTAACATAACATAACATTGTCAGAATTTCAATCCGGATCTTATAAGCCTATGACGACTGAAATAACGAAAATTTTCCGTGAAGACAATTAGATCTATTCTTGGTTTTCGTTTTTGGGTGCCATTGCTGCTGCTGAACTGTGAAGTAAAGAAAGACACTTCTAACCTGAGTGTTTGGTGACATAACAAAATGTTGACAAATTATGTTGCCTCGTTCCTGACATTGATATCTGAATTCCGAGGTAACGATGTTCTCCGTGGAATGTGTGGGTGACAGCTTCATTTAAGTCTGGCGAAGCATCTCCTGAGTTCATCACAAGGCTCAACTTACCTGAAACAAACAGAAATAACAAAATTACGTGGATTCAACAGAAGAAGATAACAATACTTACTTATGAAATGCAAGATATATTATATTGAGCTGGTAATACAGCTTAAAAATGTGACAAACTAAATGATCTCCTTAGTAATCTCGCTATCTATGACGTCCCACAATCAATTAATCCACGTCGGATGGATGGAAAACATGTTCGTTCGCTTGATGTCACCATTTTGTAGACTGATATTATTCAAAGCCGAATGCCAAACGATTTCGTGATAGAAAGGAATGAAGGTCACGGAGTTTTTATATAGTTTGGGCTGTATAGTGATTGGTCTAAACTTTCCAGTAAATCTTGCAGCAAGTTACATTTGCTGTGCCGCATGCGGTATTATCATTAAGTGGTTCATACTGTCGCTCAATAGACCAATACGTTCTCGTTTTCTAACGTATTGCGAAGCGACCAAAAAGACGAACACCAAAATTCTTGTAACAGAGCCACTTTTGAAGTATTTCTTTCATTGTGAACTGGCGCGTTTTTTTTTTTTTTCCATAGCTGCTCTTTTACTAGTAAGACTCAAAGGAGAAGCACCAGAGCCACCTATAAGTATGTGAACAACACTTGAGCTTTAACATAATCGTAATTGAGGGCTTTGCCGGAAGAAAAGCGGATAGACCTATACGCCCTTCTTCGGGAAAACGGTTTAAAATGTAGGGAATAATAATTTGCTAATTATAGTAGCGAAATTTTGTTTTGATTGTATTGTACATACCTGCAAGACAGGGCTGCGTGCGTGTATAAAATTTTATTCAGGTGCGTTTTAAAATCTTAGACTGCATGTATCTCAATTCGCCATATTGACGTATACGCCCTTTTTCCGGCAAACCCCTCAATTATTCCTTATGTGTGTGTGTGTGAACTGTTTTTCTAATCGACCTATTAATCTTCATATCAACATATAATACACAAATTGTATTGTATTATTATTTGAAGACAGGTTATCAGATAAAAATTAGCTGCAGAAAACGACTAATTTGACATGAGTAACATGGTCTTTAGGTAGAAAAGAAGAAATTAACAAAAGAAATATCAGAAAATGTATCTTACTTACTTACTTACTTACTTACTTGCTTGCTTGCTTCCTTGCTTACTTATGGCTTTTAAGGAACCCGAAGGTTCATTGCCGCCCTCACATAAGAGTAAAATAAGGAAAAGTTAATTATCAGAATTGCATAAAAAATATCTTTTCCAAAGCCTCCTTAGTACTGTACTATGTTACAAAATATCTAATGTTAATGCAGTGACTAATGTTCGTGTCATTATGGCAGTTATCTTTAAATAACTTGAAAACGATTAGAGATATCTCAAAACAGATTGCACCATTTTTTTTTTTTTTTTCAGAAAATTTCACATGATGACCTCCTTTCCATTTAAAATTTGAGGATGCATCCAAAATAGCGGCTTTTGAGATAGCTGAGGGCTAGAATCGAATGTGTCACTGATAGAGCATTTAGTTTTACAAATATTGGTAACACCAATGTAATCGAAAATCAAGCATATGGAAGATATTTATACGGTTCCAGACTTTTGATTCACCATGTATTTCATATGTACTAGTATCGTAATATTTCGTATGAAAATAAATTTTATTCTAGAAGAAGTAATTACTTTAGCAATAATTATGTCAATTGTAATTCTGTTAATCATAACATATTATGTAATCAGAACTTGGGACAATTTTTACCGAATTAATAATCTGTTCTAATTTAATCAGAACATAATATTCTATAATATATGGAATTATTATTATTATTATTATTATTATTATTATTATTATTATTATTAATGTGGAATTTCATTAATTATCTTATAACACCTTATTAGTTTGGACATTTTCACCATTAATTATTTTATTTTTTAAATTTAAATGAATTTGACTTGTGTATTATTTAATTGAGATCTTTGAATATGTAGAATTTCGCGGCATTTAAACTACGCAGATAAATCTAACCCTGAATCGAAAATTGTCGTTAAAACAATAGGGTGTATCGGCTTTCAAAACAGGGACTTTTTAGTCGTACTCTTTATTGTATCTTTCAGATTTTATTGCAGGAAAATAATCAATATCTGCGCTGACACTAAAATCGAAGTTTCAGAACGTAACAGAGAAAATGTCGACGATTGTGACGTCATTTAGCTGCCTTATGTAAGTGATTCATTAGTCTTAATTTCTAATCATCGATTTTCTATCGATATGCTTTCAATTAATCATAAAATATATTACGAGTTTCCACTCGTTACTTCATTTTTTGTTCCCAAATCATATTTCATGTGAATAGGCATGACAATATTCGAACTAAAAAAAAAAAACAGTGATAATACAGTATATTCTTTAAATATCAGGTATTTATCCTACTATACGTGTTTTTTTTAAGATGGGACATGACAGAAGGGCTGCGATCGGAAAAACAACTGAATGCACATAGTGTGGTAGGCATGTTGCTATGGTAACAACGGTTGAGTTGCCTAACTTACAGTTCCCACGTGGCGAGTAATAAATAGCTCTCTTAGCGACATTTATTGTGCACGGAATGTTAGCATTGGTACGTTTCGTCTTTGATTCTCTGTCGATTTTTATGTTGTTTTTTACCTTCGCGTCAATTGTCAATGAATGTTTTAACGTCAGCCATCTTAACGTCAATTGTTAGCTTCCATCAGCTGGCAGCGTGGTAGTTCATATTATTGGCAACACAGCATTGTAGTTCCAAGCTAGGCCGCTTATCTGTCATGTCCCATCTTTAAGAAAAATAGAACAGGTATACGTTCATTGGTTCCGTGATTGCTGTCAAAAAAGTTGGTAGACTGTTTTTTCTGAACAACCGTAATATAGGTACTTATCATGGGTGGATAAAGAATTTATTATGAGAACGATGAAGATTCTCTGTCGAAGGTTTTCCATACTCTAGTGGTGAAGCCAGCACCGTACTGGATTTCCACTCAAGACATAGCAGGACACCATGTTGACAAGACAAACATCAGTGCTCATGACCATGACTTGCTTGCCTTGTTAAACTTGCGCGCTATAACCGTTGCATACACTGCGTTGACAATGGATTGTCTGTAAATATTTAATGTATTTGTTGTAAATAACTATTGTGAGTGAGTGCAACAAAGACTTTACATAGGTAGAGTAACGAGAAGCCTGGGAAGGCAATGTTGCAACCATGTTCTGTGTAGCCTGGAATATGAGGCTCCGCAGAATTTGAAGACTTGTTCTTTACAGTATTTTCTTCTTCTCCATCCTTCCATTATAGGCATAAGAGATTGTTCTTTGATTCTCTGGCATTCAGATTGTTATACCATCTTCTTTTGGGTAGCTCTGTTTCCTCCTATAGATATTAGTAGCTTAACTCTTGCGATTTTTATTTTCTTATTTTTTCCATCATGCTTACAGCTTGATTCAGGGATTTTGGCCCCTGCAAAAAGTAAGTAGGTAGACTAAGAGCGAGTTACTCATCACTACTGGTGGGCTGGGTCACACAGGTCACGCCACACAGTCATAACACCTAACACTTCCTTCTTATCATGTCACGATACCCTCCGCCTTAAGAACACAATATTCTTCAACACGTCCCGTTACTAACCACTACGTCTGTTGACTAAACAATGTCATGATGACTTATATTTTCTTGACATGAGTGTCCCTCAGCTTCGAGCATAGACATTATTTTCATTCTTCCTCTTCCCCTCCTATTCACTTGTACTTAATTTTTTTTCTTATGACGTAAGACACAGCTCGCTCACTAGCCAAACAACCAAGGACAGGGGCCAATAACGTTGAATCGAGCTGTACACCTATGTCCTTTCTATTTGTTTCCTTCTATATACCCGTTCATTCATCTTGTCCACATTGCATGTTGTCCTTATGGTATGGCGTCGCTCCTTTCTCTATCCATCAGGAGTTTTTTCTGCATCTTACTATAGTTTTTATATTCTAACCTTGGATTCAATTTTTTATTTCTCTAGATATTATTGGGATATCCTACCACTTGACTTCTTTTCTGATAATCCCTTGTCTTAGTTCCTGTTCTACGTTTCCATAATATGACGGCTCAATTCCTAAATATTTAAATGTCATTCTTTGTTGTATAATTGAAGACCTTCCCGGAATAAGGGTGTAACCAACAAATCTATAATACACGTTTCAGAAACAGGAAAATAATTTCAGGCGCATATTTCATTAGCCTATATTTATTGACAGAAGCATTTGACTAATCAAGGATACAAGTTTATTCAGCTATTGGACGCAATAATTTATTGTTGGAGAAATTATTGTTTCAAAATTACTTTTTCCACCTGAGTCACGCATTTCATTAATCTGATGCTACATTCTTTATCCGGGAAAGTCTTCAATTTTAACTACTTATACCGTCATACACACAAAGTGCGTCAGGAGGAAAGGTACATGGTGTGAGGAGTTATAATATTGGTGTTTCTGAACAAAAAAGTTTCTCTGAACATATGCCCTGTTCTTAACAGAATCTGACATACAGATGTTTGAAAATCACGGGCGCCAGTTTCATGTCCTTCATTAGCACTCACATGCGGATACAACCAAAACGACATTAGTTGTAGTATGATCAATGAAACGCATCCTAGGCGTTGGATCGGTCGCGGTGGAGTCATTTCTTGGCCACCGAGGTCACCCGACATTGCTACATTAGATTACTGTGCGTGGAGTTGGCTTAAGAGCGAAGTCTACAAGCGCAAAGTGGAAACTTCTCGCTCGCATTTTAGATGTTTTGCTCAAGTAATGTCCGAATCAGCTCAGATCAGCAACACAGCAGCTGTCTACAAGAGCTGCAAAGTGCAATGAAGTTGACGGCGGAGTTTTGGACATGTTGTGTAAAGAAAAGTACACAATTAAACAGAACATAAGGTAACAATATTTTAATTTACTATCAGTTGCATTTTTCATGTTTCTCATTGTTTCCATTAGTTTTTTCCGAAACCTTTATGAACAGGAGATATGTTCATATAAACTTTTTTGTTCAAATAACCAATATTAATCATCCCTCAAACCATGTACCGTCCTCCTGACTCACCCTGTATACACTACTTTTCCTATGTCAAATATTTTGAGAAACGAAATAGACGTACAAGAGTAGAGATAGAAGTATGGAAAATGAAGCAGAGTCTTCGTTCCAGTCATCAGTCAAGTAGTATACTCTTTATTTATAATCTACGCGGAACAGAATTAGAGGAAAAAATACAAAGGAATAGAGAGAGCACGATGGAGAAAGAGGACAGTGAGGGGACAAGGTAAAGTGAACTATTTCATAGGAATAAACAGCAGAAAAAATGCATAAATACGGCTAGCATTATATGTCAGAAATACAAGAGAAGCCGAAATAATGGCTCTGACAGTTCTTCTGAGGGTGTACAGACCTAAGTCCAGGTCCAGGACGTGTCTATCCCGTCACCGTGATAATTTCCAGCGTTGTTACCTTTCTGCGGATCAGAGGCACGTGCTTAAGTCACCTCGCTGAATGAGAGTGCGCAAGGCAAATATTTTCTTTTGATAAAGAATGATCAATTTTTAAGTAGATATTTGCACTGAAAATACCAACAAAAATGCCAAGTTGCCTCTGTCAACAGATCGATATTTTGCGGATTCAAATACGGATGGAGATGAGATTTCTAATCTCACGATGCCTTCCAGAACGGCTTTGGGATATAGTAAGTCTTCAATAAAACCAATAAATAAGCCTTTTCTGGTTGTAAACAGTCATCAAGATGTGGTGTTCGCCAAATTACAACTTCACTGCTTCCTGTAGCTATCAGCGGTCTATACTACATTTTAATATGAAATCGAATAATTGTGAGTTGACTATAGAACTGCCGCTTTCCGACAAGGAAGCCACTGTTAATCTTATTATACTAGTAGGACTGAGGAGTAACAGGCGAGAAGTCTGACATATGTCCATTCCTTGTACAGCTCTGGTAAAGAAATGCTAGTCTGCTTTCTGTCGTTTCTAGGCATCTGCTCAGTCTTGCTCCGCTCGTGATGCATTTTGTGTCAACGTCGGGACGCCTGCGCACCAGCTTCAGCTTTTCAAATTACACTTATATTTTGATCTATGAATTCTCACAGACAGTTGAATTGTGAACGCGCGGTATTCCGACATACAATGTGTATGTGTGTGCGAAGGGAGCGACCGAATATTCTTCTGTATGTCGTTCGTTGAGAAAGGACCGTTATACACACAACTTCCAGGAAGTAGTGAGGACGTGAATTTGGAATCCTACTATGGGCAACTTTTCAGCCCAGAGATACCGTCGATCCGTAGAGATTATTCAAGCAGTTCCTTAAGATCATCAAGCACTACAGACCGTCCCCAGACACTAGCAGGATATCATTAGAACACCTTCGACTGGCATGTACATCCCTCGAATGTTAGCGAATGTCGTTTCTCGTCTGGCACCGGATAAATTGTATTAATGCCCATTGGGCGTCTATTTGGCACTGGGACACAGTCGCGAATGATTAACAGAGAAAGAGTGAACTGGCTAATCTCCTCTACTCCACATCACCGACGCTCCTGCACCTGACTCTGAAACTATATTATTTGCTTAGCCTACATAAACGAAGATAAAAGAAGAATAAGTTGAAATGGAGACTTGTTGGTGGAAAGAGACTTCTAGTGTTGAGGGAAAATTGGGGAATTTTAGGAAAATCTCTAACTCTCTGATTTTGTATACCAGATGTATTAAATCACACAGGGCCTGAGTTCGAAGATTAAGCCTGTGCTTTTAATAGTGAACTACCGAACGGCTGATACGATACTTGAAAATATTGGAACTAGCACGGCTGCAGATTCTTGTGAATGTTTTAAAGTTCTTTTGAAATTCATGTCTATGTGAAAAATCGTTATTTTGCTGGCTTAAGGCGGCCACAATTTAACCAAGAAAGTCGTCATAGTATTGAAGTAACTGAGTCGCGAGTGTGATACGCGTATGAATTATTTTACTTTCATGTGAAGCCTCGTGGGTAAGAAGTGTATCAAGATACGTTGTCAACTCGTACTCAGCTGCTGAAGTGTAATCTGGTGAATATGATGCATTGCGAGACCTTGATACATGCGTCGGCATAGAAACGCGGGATCGCTGCCTCCATCAGTTGAGCATCCCACCGAGGCGGCGCGTGGGAGTGCCGCTACATCCTGCCTATCTGCTTGAAATTCAAAACAGATTTTCCTGTCAAGCTCTCGAGTTGGAGGATTCTGCAGGTGTGGATCTGAAAATGAGAGACGTAAACGATTTCTTGCGTGGGTTGTCAACACTTCGTTTTGTTATTCTACAGAGTTAGTCTGAAATTCGTTCTTACAGCGAGCAATTCTTAGTTCAACTTCTCAAATCATGACATACACTCTGGAATTCGCAACTGATTGCAAAACTACATTTGATTTGCTGAACCATCTGATTGACCTGAGCAACTTGACTTACTGTCTCATCTGATTTGACCTGACCGAACCGATCTTACTTAATACAAATCTCCTCTTACACTTTCGACTTACATTGAGTCGTACTGAATCATTCTTTGTATACCTACGGTTAGCATGACAGGGTATGGGTCTGTGATATTTTAGACTGAAGTTAAGTCATTCAGGTTTCCTCTTACACTTCCGACTTGCACTGAATAATACTGAATCATACTTTTAATATCTACGGTTAGAGTGCCACGGTATCGGTCTGTGATATTTTAGCCTGACCTTAAATCATACAGGTCTCCTCTTACACTTCTGTCTTACATTGCCTCATACTGAATCATACTTTCTACACCTACGGTTAGCGTGCCAGGGTATGAGCCTGTGATATAATAACCTGAAGTTAAGTCATACAGGTCTGCTCTTAACACTTCCGACTTACATTGAGTCATACTGGCAATACTTTTTATATATACCAGGAATGTCAAAGCACCTGCACTGCGTGCTCTCAAGTATCCGCACAACAATTTCTTAAGAGCGATGATTGTAGTTTATCTTGCTAAAAAAAATCAGCCTTGTTGGATTTATATCGCTTGTAGTATGAGCATACAGTTCGACCTTTGACATCCTTGATATATGCGGATAGCGTTCCAGGGTATGAGTCTGTGATATTTTAGCCTGAAGTTAAGTCATGCAGATCTCCTCTTACACTTCTGACTTACATTGAGTCGTACTGAATCATACTTTTTATATCTACGGTTAGCGTGCTAGGGTTGTGTCTGTGATATTTTAGCCTGAAGTTAAGTCATACAGGTCTCCTCTTAAACTTACGTCTTACATTGAGTCATACTGAATCATACTTTTTATATTTACGGATAGCGTGCTAGGGTTCGGTCTCTGATATTTTATCCTGAAGTTAAGTCATACAGATCATCTCTTACACTTCCGACTTACATTGAGTCATACTGAATCATACTTTTTATATCTACGGTTAGCGTGCCAGGGTTGTGTCTGTGATATTTTAGCCTGAAGTTAAGTCATGCAGATCTCCTCTTACACTTCTGACTTACATTGAGTCCTACTCAATCATACTTTTTATATCTACGGTTAGCGTGCCAGGGTTGTGCCTGTGATATTTTAGCCTGAAGTTACGTCATACACGTCTTCTCTTACATTTCCTACTTACATTGATTTATACTGAATCATACTTTTTATATCTATGGTTAGCATGATAGGGTATGGGTCTGTGATATTTTAGCCTGAAGTTAAGTCTTACAAGTGAGATCAAATACCCGCTGGAGTTCCGAGCCGTGCACACAAGGTCACGAAAGTTGTGAGAAGGTGTGACGGGTAGTACCGCCAGCACTCAACAGCCCAATTTGGTGAAATGTAGATGTATTGGTCGCGTGTTGTGTTCATTGTGATAATATTTGTGAGAGTTAGTGTTTTTGGCAAATAAAGAAAATGTAATGGCTTTCACCTAGCACAGAACGTTTTTATTGCGGAATATTTGGTGAGAAAGATAGGTTACAAGAAATTGAAGCAGCGTTTTAGACGAGAATATCCCGAAACACAACTTCTTTCTCAATCGCACTGCTATAAACCTATTCACAAGTGGAGATCTCCGGGATCTGTGTATAATTAAAAGAAGGCTGTTGTAAATAAAACAAAAATTCGGACGAAAGACTTTATGGCATTCAAGTGCGCTTAGAATTGAGTTTCAAAAAATCTTCAAGGTTATAAGAAACCGGATTATCTTACGGTTCTCTTCAAAGGACTACACAAATAATAAAAATATATGAGTTTACAAAACGTCATAAATTAAATTACAGTTGCTGAACTTAAAACGATGTGGTAGTCCTTCATCCGAAGATGTGAAAAAAGTTTAGAAATGAAGGGTGGTCATTTTGAAAAATACATTTAAATTTCGTAAGTAATATGAATGTTATCCGTCAGTTATTTATTAATTTCGAATATTAATTCATTATTCGTTAATTTAATTTATTGCACACTGTTTCATTTATGTAATGATTTAATATAATATTCTATGCGACGAGCAGTGACAAAACCGGATGTCTGACGGTAGACTCTACTTTTCCTTGGTTCTCCTGTATTTTCATTTGACTTCCAGGAATATTATTTTATTTTCCGCTAACATTCACCTAAGCATGTAGGCTACGGTAGTTCTCCCGCTCTTTTGTCTTCGTATGGCATTCTGTCATACACATATCCGACTTCATACCAGGTAGCCCTTCTGCGCCGGTAGCTGTTGAATTAGACTTTCCGTCAAGCATGCCGGTAGGCTAATGAGGTTGAGAATGAAGAGCATTTTTCAATAGGAATGCAAGCGTTTGATTCGAATGTCCTTCTAGTGATCGAAACTTGAAGTACCTATATACAAGTTATGAACCAGCTCGATTCATATCGTTTCTGTTTCGTTTGTGTACAGTTACAATAGCTGTGGACCTTCGCTTTGTGATTACATGACTGGTGTTGCTGGTTCTTTTACAGACGAGAAATACACTGCCATTATAATGTGATATTTTGAGCTTCATAAATAATTATTTCTACTTTGCTTTGTTGTATCTGAACTAGCGACCATCCCATTGATTTCATACATACATTCATTGCCCCTTTAATGGAGATAAGCCTTTGTACTGTGCTGTTTAAATAGTTTTCGATATTTTTTTTCGAGCCGGCGGTAAAGGACCACCTGGTAAGTTATATTTGGCCTAGATTCAGCCTTCCCTTTAACATTTCCGGGTCCACACCTGTGGAGTAACGGCTAGCGCGTCTGGCCGCGAAACCAGGTGGCCCGGGTTCGATTTCCGATCGAGACAAGTTACCTGGTTGAGATTTTCTCCGGGGTTTTTCCTCAACCGAATATCAGCAAATGCTGGGTAACTTTCGGTGCTGGACCCTTGACTCATTTGACCGGCATTATCACCATCTCATTCAGACGCTAAATAGGCTAAGATATTGATAAAGCGTCGTAAAATAACCTACTAAAAAGCATTTCCGATTGACATTCCTATATATGCATCCCTTTTTATTTTATAATTTATTTCACGTAGCTATTCCACGTGGTTTCCACAACTACATATCGTATCTTGCGACAGAAGGTAGTAAGGGAGAGTGGGGCAAAGCGAAAGACTTTGCACTAAGTCGTAAATGACAGCTTGTTAATAAAATACTTTTGTAAATGTATATCCCGAATGTAGTAGAGAAAACATTTCTTTATAGTTTGCAGCGTTCACCAAAGGAAAATTTTATATACTTGACTAGGTGTATTTGTTTTACCAAACCCCTGATTATTTTTCACTTTGCCCCGTGTATGGGGTAAAGTGAAAACCTATATGGGACAAAGTGAAAAACTCTAAATGAAGTCATAATTTCAGAATATATGTGGATTAAAATTATGGGAAACTTTTTTGTGCTTATAAATAAATAAAAGTTACAGTATTAAGTATGATACTTATTTGATCCTATTATAAGTTATTATAGATATTAATCAGGTTAGTCCACGCCTGTGGAGTAACGGTCAGCGCATCTGGCTGCGAAACCAGGTGGCCCGGGTTCGAATCCCGGTCGGGGCAAGTTACTTGGTTGAGGTTTTTTCTGGAGTTTTCCCTCAACCCAATTTGAGCAAATGCTGGGTAACTTTCGGTGCTGGACTCCGGACTCATTTCACCGGTATTATCACCTCCATCTCATTCAGACTCTAAATAACCTAAGATGTTGATACAGCGTCGTAAAATAACCTACTTAAATAAAAAAAATTAATCAGGTTATATTTTTAAGAATCAATAATTCTCAATACAAAAACTGAAATTAAACGTCGGAAATTGAAAAATAACGAACTGGAAAACATATTCCATTTTCTCCTAGGCCAACGGTGTAGCTCAGTCTGCTAAGGCGCTTGTCTGTTGATTCGGAGTTACTCTCGGGCGCGTGTTCGATTCCCGCTTTAACTGATTATCTGGCTGGGTTTTTTTCTGAGGCTTTCCCCATTCTTAAGGCGAATGTCAGGTAATCTGTGGCGAATCCTCGGCCTCATCTCGCTATCACCAATTCCATCGACGCTAAATAACCACGCAGTTGATATAGCATCGTTAAATAATCAAGTAAAAATATAATTGTATAAAAAGAATTGTGGAAATAAAATGTACCATTATTTATTAAGTTAAATTGCAATTTCCATTCATTTTATAGGAAATCGTGGCCTCAAAAAATTACTTAATTTCCATTTCACTTTGTCCCACAGCCATCATTAAGAAATAAAAGCCTTTATCACCATCTTGATTTGATATAAAACGTGGTTTAACCTTCACTGTGTAGTAAAATACGTAAGTTAAAGTAACATATATAAGAAACACAAGATATGAGTCACTAGTAGGCCTACATCACTAATACAAAAATAAAACCGCTAAAAAATTTACATCAGCAATGTAGAAAAAAATCTTCTTGCTCTGGCACAATCCAAACACTACTTACCAACGACACAACTACACAAATTGAAGACTCTCTAAACTCCTCAACTAATACGTAGACGGGCTAACATAGTCAGCACCAAACAGAGAGGTATTACAAAATTTTCACTTTGCCCTCCCTTTCACTTTGCCCCTCTGTCTCGTACCTTCCTTCGTACAATATCGCTCTATTTGTTGAACAGATTACTGGTCTGTCGCGAAGGATATGTGCATGGATGAATATAATAGGATACGAAACTGCGGTCACTACTATCTAACATCTCCCGGACGAAGTAACAAGGCCAGTGCCCGGTGTCGTATGAGGTGAACATTAGGATTACGTGATGGGTAGATTCCCAGAGTTCTCCACTTATCCGTTAGAAATCGTTAGTTGAGAAGACAAGATGGAAGCTAGAAAATTGCAAAAAAAAAAAAAAAAACTGAGATAAATGTTCTACCTCTGGATATAAATGGTACGTGTGTATATGCATTGTATGTTTTATGGACCTTGTAAAAATAGTGTTGTTGAATGTATTGTAAAATAATAGAAGAAATGTGCCGTAGAGTTATCGGTAAGATCGTAATTCGCTTAAATGAAGTTAACAATCAAAATGGTGGTCATATTGAGCATGTGTTGCGTTAGAAAAATTTTCCATATTGGACTTTTCATTGTAATTTGTGTTTGGTTGGAATTTTATTTGTGATATTCAAAATATTCGTAAATAAAATGGTGGATCATCTCGTGCCACATCCTGTAAATTATGACGCCATGATCCCATCGCATCTGTTAATGTGACTTACATTTTCATCTCTACAAAATTCAAGTGATATATCAATTAAAACTTCGCGATATTCTCAAGAGAAGGACGTTTTGTGAAGAGACTTTAAATCGTACGAATGAAGCTGAAGACTTTATTGACATTTTGTGTATGTTTGACGAAGCACATTTCCATCTCAGTGATAGTCATTTAAAGGACGTCCTTTTTAAGAAATAAATGGCAGACTATGTACTTTATCATCTCACTATGTCATTTTGAAAAAAAAAATAATTCTTGACCCAATAACCAACTATTTGTTCTTTGCCGTTCCTCTGCCGAACCCTGTATCTACTTAAAAGGTACAACTTAAAAATGAAATCACATATCGTATTTTTTTGGAGTTTAAAGAATGACATTTGCTTCGAAATAAAAATGACAGTTTTTATACATATTAAACGATTTCAATTTATTATGCATTCACATCAAGGAAATAATATATTATGGATAGTAATATTATTCGCAATGTGATAAAGCAACTAAATTATTGCTAAACGCGTAAACGTAGGCTATGAGAAAGTATGTGTCAACTTAGTGACATTCTCTTTTCATTTGACTGGTTGGCATTGATGATAATTTGGTTCACGTGAGAGTCTGCGCTTATTCTTTTTGCTTTGAAATAATTAGTTTTTCTGCAAAATTTGTATTCTTTTCGGATAACAAATGAAATATAAAAATAATGAATACTATGAGCCTTAGTTGAAAGGTTAAAATTAGGAAAAAATTTGTTATTTGGCTCGGTGATTTGGCCACCCCGTCTTACGTCATGAGCACATAGCAACGAACTGTCTGCAGAGGGGCGAGGCTGCCGACGGCACTTCAGTAACGATCGCAACGTTCATCTGTGCGGCGGTACAGCGTGAAGCAGGACGCAACTGCACAAATAAACAATAGAACTCAACGCTTAGCAACTTGCTATAGCATATTGCTTAGCAATTATGGTAATTAATACCCAGATTTTTTCCCTGGCACTGCTTTTACTTTTATGCTGTACTTCTTTTGAACAATATCAATCTGAAACTAGTCACACACATGACTGACTCGAGATACCGATGATTCATTTCAGCAATACTTAACAAAATTTTTTGACGTGACATCTATAGGCCTAATTGATATTAGAGAAGAAAAATTCGCTCCGGCGCCGGGGATCGAACCCGGGTCCTTGGTTCTACATACCAAGTGCTCTAACCATTGAGCTATGCACCGGATCGAATCCCTCTCCTCCAGTGTTTTTCCCTTTGTGGCCTGACTCCAAGTTCGACATGTATGTTGACATTTATATTAAGTCAATTGGCATTTACAAGGAGCGCACTCAGTTGAGTGACTTGATGGCCGGGATTCCAAAGTAATATGCACAGTAATCTGTACAGTAATATGCACTCGAAGAATCTACATAAAGATAATTTTTTTTGATCCTACAGAATACATCTATTACGGTAACAATTGATATTAGAGAAGAAAAATTCGCTCCGGCGCGGGGGATCGAACCCGGGTCCTTGGTTCTATGTCCCAAGCGCTCTAATCATAGAGCTACGCCGAGGTTCAATCCACAGTACCGGATCGAATCCCTCTCCTCCAGTGCGCTCCTTGTATAATGGCAGTTGACTTAATATAAATATCAACATACATGTCGAACTTGGAGTCAGGCCAAATAAAAAAAAAATAAATAAATAAAAAAATAAATAAAAAAAAGGAAAAACACTAAAGGAGAGGGAGCGGCGTCGGAGCGAATTTTTTTCTCTAATATCAATTGTTACCATAACAGATGTATTCTGTAGGACCAAAAAAATGTGGTGACATCTATAAGTCGGTTCAGTACTAGGTGCCATACCAGAAAGTCGACCGACGCATTTTAAGATCAGTTTTCTCGAACCTATAACTTCTAAACTACACGACATATTCCGATATCGTAAACATTGATCGACGGACGAAGGATGAATGTATCCAACGTGACCTTGAGTTGGAGCAGGTGACGTCATCTAGCGACACGCGGGAGAGGAGAAGTTGCACGAATTGGAGGGCAACCGAGGCAGTGTAACTCGAGAAGAATACGGAACGATAGAACGTTCGCAGTAATGTCACACGATTCGTAACGACCCAGGCTACAATCTCAATTGAGCAAAAATTAACGGGCGACAAGTTAAATTGGAAAAATTTGCGAGCGAATTTGAATGAAGGGATAAAATTCATAACATCGAGGCATGTACATCGCAAATGGAAGCGGGCGTATAAGCAACGGGTAGAAAACGATAGAGCACGATGGTTATTATAGCCACCGACATGTTTACTCTCAATGCTTACGAGATGGCTAGTCCCAGGAGTCCCGGATTTTTAGGGTATCTCGAAAGAAGAAATGTTAATTGTCACTGCTGACGTTTACCTTTACAACAATTCTATCAGTGATGTCTTCACGCATAAAACTTGCGTCTGTGTCTCTCATACAGTCAACCTTACTTTTTTTTTCGTTTAACCTTCTCCGTTATAGGTCTTGCATACCAAAGTCTTTATGGGGAGACGATTCTATGGATTACACCGACACATATGAGTCTCCCTAGTCTGGCGTCAGCAGAGCGAAGAGTATCCGCTGACAAGCAAACATTCTGATGGCAGCAGACAAAAAAGTTTTTTTCTTTCTTTCACGATGTTAATGTCAAAAGAAGTACTTATACAAATTTTGGCCACTGGGACCGTTTACAGATAAAAAATTACAATTGCATGGAAAGATTTATTGAAACAGATACAGCAATTGTTGCGCTATTTGTTAACGTATCCCCCACTGGAACTGAGACATTTGTCATACCATGGGATCAATTTTTGTGTCCTTGTGTCGTAGAAGTCTGCCGCCTGGGATCGGGATCGGTGTATGACAGCCGTCTGCATCTCTATGTCGATCCCATGATAATGACAAATGTCTCAATTCCGGTGGGGAATATGTTGAAAAATATTACTGTGAGTTCCAATAAAATTTTCGAATGAAGTTATGTTTTCTTTCTGTTAATTTCCCCTGACGAACTTATTTTTTACGGTCCTCGTAATTGCGGTCGAGTGGCCAAAATTTGTATAAGCACTTCTTTTGACATTGTTAACATGGTGAAAGAAAGAGAAATAACTTTTTTATCTGCCTCCATCAGAATTTTTGCTTGGGAGACACAAGACTTCCATCCATTGCCGAGGCGGGTTTCGAACCCACGAACCTTCGGACCACGCCGTCTAAAGGGAGCGCACCCCGGACCGCGTAACCACCCTGCTCAGCTACATTACAATCACTTCATTTAAAATTATTCTTTCGGTGAAAAACTTTCGCGAGAGGTAGAAAAAGGCCGTAGGTATGATCACTCTCTCTAAGTGTCGAGATTATGAGCATGGAGCCTCAACTTCATTTCCTCTCTTAATGACTATGCGCGGATATCTTTCCTTACCAACAATTTCTGCATTGTCGTCATTGTTCCGTTGTCAAGCAGTCTACCTTACATTGACCAACAAAGTGAGTTGCTTTCTTTGCTTGCAGGCTTACAATGTTGCTCTGAGAACAATAGGCTTCTCTGACGGGAAATGCCTTAATGCCGTCATATTCAACCGAAACTCAAATGGAGCATCCAATTACACCAAAACTCGTCTCTTTTTGTTGCAATAATTCTTTTCACATTCCGTTGACTAACTACCCGTCGTGGAAAGAACTAGTGGTATAGTGGTTATCGTAATCGCCGTGGGTTTAAACAAGCAGATGCGATTCATTTTTATGGATAAGAATATTCTTTTTCTTCACAACCTAAATGAAGCCTGGAAGGCATGTGTCGTACATTTTTATGTAAAAAATATATTGTCCTTATTAAGGGGTTAGGTACAGCTTACAGCAGCAAAATTTTTGGAAATATTCAACATTTTTTTCCTCCATTACTGTATCTTGTACAATAATGAAAATTGATATGTGTGAAACACTGTCCTTCTGCTATATGAAAAAAAATATATTTTTTTTTACTACATTCCTTAATAAATAATATTTTTCTTTTATTTTCTGTTTAAAAAATACTGATATTTGACCATTTTTTAAAATGAATTTATTTTTTATCAGACAATCTATAAAAGGTAGAGAAGTAATCTTCCATCATATTGTAGATATGAAATGCGTAAATACACACAAAAATTGTCATCACAGAATGTTGGATAGTTTTTTAGTTATGTGGGAAACGCTTCATCACTGCACAGTGAACTGAATTTCGAAAGGAAAAAAAAAAAGGTAAATCATTTTTTTAAATCGTAAAAATATTTTTTTCATATAGCAGAAGGACAGTGTTTTACACATACTAATTTTCAATATTTGGTCAAGATAGAGTAATGGAGGAAAAAATTGTTGAATATTTCCAAAAATTTACTGCTGTAAGCTGTACCTAACCCCTTAAATGTTTAGTATGGAGCCGGATTAAAAAATACCAGCGTCTTTACATCACCGTTATATACCACATTTGCAGCACAGAAATCACTTACAATACTTACAATAACTCCAATTAAAGAAGGCACTTTTTTAAATTAACTAAATCATAAATATCCACCACAAATTAAACATATGTTGTTAATGCGTTTCAAACTGTTCGCAATCATCATCTTCATACGACTTGTAAAATATCCGGATAGGATTCGTTGCAAACGGAATAAGAGTAGTGGCAATATCTGAAAGACGAAAATGGAGAATGAAAGGCTAGGAGAAGTGGAAATGGAGCGTTATAATATTGGGTGAACAGTATAGAGCAGAACAGGTTTCACGGCCGGCGGGCTATGCGCGCCGAGGTGGGGGACTCAAGGCCACGCGAGGCTGTGAAACATGTTCTGCTCTATACTGTTCACCCAGTATTATTTGTGGTACTGGTCCACGGAGGTTTGTGAAAGGTTAGAAAGGATTTGATGAGAAATTACTTAGTGGCAGGCGAGGTATGTGACGCATAGCCCCAAGCTTTGTGGTGCATAACCCCAAGGTTTGCGATACATAGCCCCGAATTCTGTGACTCATAACTTCGAGGTAAAGTTAGAGTGAGGTAGATGAGTGGAAAACTAACGGCAAGCCGTGGACTCTGTGACAAGGTCAGAGTGGGTCGGATGAGGGGATAGCTATGTAATTTACTTGCAGTGTTAATCTTGAAGTGTAGTGTATTGTTGCGTAATACTCGCTACCGTTCTACGATGCATATTCAAGTTGTGGGAGATCGTCTGCATATGTCGGCAACGCTAAAAAATTGACGTCAGAGCTCGCAAGTTTTGTAATATTGGCGTTGCAATTTCTTTCTCTCCCAAAATTTTCATATACAGAGTGAAAAGTAATTAAACCGACAAGCTCCTGAATGTTGTATGGGACACCAAAACAAACGGTTTTCTTTTCCTCAAGGCTTTATTAAACCAGCAGAAGGCATATGCGTTCTTCAGTTCATGACTACTCTACAAATTCACATTTTGTTGTACGCCTTGACCCATTGCAGTGCTATATTAAACCTGTCTGGTGGCGCGGATATTTTCAGCAGCAGGGGAAATAAACGATATTCATGAAGTCTTTCACTGCGTTATACAATCCATGTCCTGCCATATAACCTTTGTATTGGGGCATTTTTGAACATATTTTACAGTGATTTTGATGTGTAAGTGTTTTTTGAACATCTTTTGCAATGATTTTGGTGTGTAAATATTTTATAAGAGACTCGAGCAATAAAGCATAACAATGGTTTGTGTTACATTAAGACCTGGTGTCCTCGCGAAATAGTGTCTCACAGCACATTATGACATTAGAGAAAAGTGTTTGTTTTGGTGACCCATACAATCTCACGGAGTTTGTCGGTTTAATTACTTTTCACCCTATATAAGAAAGGCATAAATTTTGAGAGGGTGTGTAGGATTATCAAGAGTGAGTCAACCAGGACTAGACCGGCGTCAGAGAAAAGTCGTATGCGTAGTAACTGCTGCGCCATCACAGTGATCAGAGCTCTTGATCGCGTACGTTTCGTGTTTAGTTACATAAACACATTCACACAGTGAGGGTGTATACCGTACATTTAGAATGCAATAGTGTGTTCATTATGAAATGTAGCCTTGAACAACGAATGTTTATTTACGACAGCTTTGTGAAATACGAATCTTGGTGAACAGTTGTAACAAACTTCCGTCAGTCATTCCCTGATTCGCCGGATCCTTCTAAAGCAATGATTTACAATTTAGTGAAGAAATGGCATACAACTGGATAGTATTGGATAAGAAACGAACATATGTGAAGCGTGTTCTCACTGAGGAGATATTAGATGAAATTGGCCACCGATAGAGAGAATTCCTTCGATATCATCCCGCCGTGTAGCTCAGCAGATAGGGTTGTCACAGTCTTCAGTGATAAGAGGTACGAAACAATTAAAATTAAAACCTTACGAAATTCGTGTAGTTCAGAGGTTAACGGAACCCGATTATCAGAGCAGACTTAAGTTTTGCATGTGGTTCTAACAGTCAGTGTATGATAGACTACTTGACCCTACCTTAATTTTTATAGTGACGAAGCATTGTTCCACCTAAGTGGTTACGCGAACACTCAAAACAATCGTTAATAGGACAGTGAAAATCCACACCGTTTTCCGAACAATCGCTACATGACATAATTTCGAGCCATTTCGGAGAACGAACTGCGGTGAGTTGCTGGACATGTCTTCAGGAGATGTGCAGCCTACCAGATATCACAAGGACGTCATTTCGAACGGGAATTGTGAATTCGATAAGTACATCATTACGCAATACTGACCGCAAAAGCGCGGTACGAATCCTCCGCATATGGTAGCGTCATTACGTATGAATCAGCCGCCGTGAGTGCGGTTAGGAGTCTAGCGCTGGCTGGTTCACCCTGTAGCAACCACCGTGTTCATATCGTGTTTTTCAGTGTCCTCTTTCATTTCCTAGATTACCCCAGCTGTTTTAAAATTGCTACCCAATGGAGTTCCTGTGCTAATCATTTTCGTTATCCTTAAATAAAATGAGTGCAGGTAATATTGCAATTGGATCGTTTCGTCATCCAAGTTATCTACTCAACACAGATGTCTCTGAAGAACAGTGCTGCTACTCGAAACAATAAAATTGAAATCTGATTGACTTTCCTGTGAAAATTCTGAAAGACTTTCTATCAAAGTCTTTATAACTTTCGGAAGGAGCAAAATTGGGTTTAATTATTCGGTATCCTGGGGACAGAAAAATGGACACGCTTACGCTTATAGGCCTAGTAGTGTGCTGTTTAACGTCGCTTCCAGCTGTAGAGGCTCTTTAGCATCGACATTTATTGTGGGTAATAAATAATTGAAAAATCTTCCCTAGAGCCTAGTAGCGGTTTCTTAAAGAAATGTTTGCTAGGCACATGTGTCAAAACGTTTTGATATCAATGAACCTACTCTAATTATTAAAATATGCATATTGATGGTTACATTACCCTTACAGTACTTCTGTACCCCACGGAAAAATGTGCTCTAGTTTGCAATATGATAAGAGTAATAATTAGTGCAGTAAGTCTGACCAATTTTTTTCCGCTGTATGCTAAATTAATGCATGCAACTTTTAAAAATACGATAGGCCTACTGGTATTGTTGTTGTTTAGTCAACTGTCCGAAGACAGGTCTGAACCTCAGAAGTGACACCAAGAAGGCATCACTTTTGAGGCAACTAGGCCAGGAGATAGGCCTAATGGGATAGGGTGACCAGTTCCTTTCCCCCTCCATTGCATACATCGCCCACTAGCTACATATTACACTAGTCAGACTTCAGATGCATACAAACAATTGTTCTTCCTCTGACCATATCGTCAAGTGAGATGTACTTTCTGATAATAGATGTACACTTAACAGCAAAAAGAATGGGCCGCCGACAATTTCCAAGTTCCAGAGACATAACATTGCGCATGCTCGTCTCGTCAAAGCCGTAATTCACCAGGTAACACACAATTAAATCATTTAAATTTGCTGTATTGTGTTTAAGAGTCTAAAATATGTTATAAAATCGAATGGAGGGTTGATTCTAGATACAGCAGGACCTCGGAAGAGTGAAATAATAATAAAATATTGATAAATACAAAATCAACCGAAGCGAATATGAACAGGAAAACCTAGTATTGTGCCGAAACGAAACCCGTTCGGACAGCTGGCGAATTGTGCGACAGAGTTCTAGATGCGTGGGAGGAGGTGGCCATGAATTTAACCTGTTCCATGATCTTGTGGACTCCATGCCGCGCAGAATGAGGGTAGTTGTTAACACAGGTGGTTTGTAGACGAGATATTAGTCCCACCACAGGCCTTTTTTTTGTTAATATACTAAAAAACTATTTTTTTTGTTTATTTAATTATTTACTTATGTTTGATTTTTTTTATTTTAGTAGGTTATTTTACGACGCTTTATCAACAGCTTAGGTTATATAGCGTCTGAATGAGATGAAGGTGATAATGCCAGTGAAATGAGTCCGGGATCCAACACCGAAAGTTACCCAGCATTTGCCCATATTGGATTGAGGAAAAACCCCGGAAAAAACCTCAACCATGTAACTTGCCCCGACCGGGAATCGAACTAGACCACCTGGTTTCGCGGCTAGACGTGCTAACCGTTACTCCACAGGCGTGGACTTTATGTTTGATATGCGTCCGTTTTTTTAGGATGTGAAACAAGTATTTTTGTTTATACAGGCCAGGTCTCGCCTATTAATAGCCCACAGGTAATGGGCAATAATATTTTTACAAGGCAGGGATAACGAAGTTTATGAACAAATGTCATTTCACATTTAAACTAATAAATTAAGTACTAAAAAAAGTAATAATTTTACCGTACCGCGAGACGAACTCGTAACCTCTCATACGGAAATTAGACATCTTACCACTGGGCCACACACAACTCGTAAGGTTGACTACATTATAGACGAACTCGTAACCTCTCGTACGGAAATTAGACATCTTACCACTGGGCCACACACAACTCCTAAGGTTGACTACATTATAGACGAACTCGTAACCTCTCGTACGGAAATTAGACATCTTACCACTGGGCCACACACAACTCGTAAGGTTGACTACATTATAGACGAACTCGTAACCTCTCATACGGAAATTAGACATCTTACCACTGGGCCACACACAACTCCTAAGGTTGACTACATTATAGACGAACTCGTAACCTTTCATACGGAAATTAGACATCTTACCACTGGGCCACACACAACTCGTAAGGTTGACTACATTATAGACGGACGACTTTCAATGAAGAGACACAACAACAATGCCTTGCAGTGGTTTACGTTTACACGAGTGAACCGCTCGATAGAACTAAGCATTTCTATCGACCAAGAGTCGGCCCATTCCTTTTGCCATTAGGTGTACATAGGTACTGGTATTATAGCATTACAATTCAAACTCACCGAAATGTAATCCCTGAACAAATATAACAGATTGATCAGCCTAATGCGCTTTCAAGGCAACAACTTTTATCAGTTTCACTGTGCTGCCATCTAGCGACAACTAAACTCCAAGCAAAAAATTAAAAAAAATTGTATAATAGTCTTATTGAGTCTGCTACTAACTCTAATCCGGATCACTTGTTGGAATGGAGAGTGAATTATGACAATACCAAGATCTTTAGAGGTCGCATAGATAAATGTGACAGATGTGGATTTCTCAATTTAAATAATTGCTTGCTGTAATTTTTTGCAAAGTCTCTTTCAGTGATACCTGACTTTTGAAACAAAATGATAAGACAAGTGTCAGTGAATCGTCATTGGTCCTATTTTGTTTGAAATGTTGAACTAACTACATAATTAATGGTTCGGAATTGTATATGGCAGTTAATTTATTTTTGAAGTGAATAAATGAAAATGACGGATGTTTGTTGACATGCAGAGTCTTCTTGTAAGGAACGGCGATCAGCGAAATTTGTTAAAGTTTCTTGTAACAAGGTAGCAAAAAGTATAATCTAGATAGTGTTATCCAGCGGAGTTACTGCGCCCATCTGACTGTTGGTATTCACAAATCTGGACGTCGGCCAAGCGGATCTCAAGATAAAGCACCGCAGGGACGACCAGCTGTTTGCTCAGCACAAAGTCTCGGGTTTTATTCCCTTCTCTGAAACCGGGAACAAGAAGCCAGTTATTCACCTTCGCCATCTTAAAACAATGGTCGATTTTCATTACTTCACTTCATGGATCAGCCATGAGGTCACGGCTTCTGTCCACTGGACCGTGTTTCAATCCCCGGTATATCCTGTTCAGGGTCTTATCAGAGAAAACTTTTTACGTGTACTTATTTCGTTATTGTTCCATTTATTGCTTGTGTCAGATTCAATGGTTATATTATACAGAAATATTTGGCAATAGCCATTTTGTACCTACCTCCATTGGTTTCTTTATTTTTAGGAGCAGGTATACTGTTTTGCGTACATCCAGTGTGCTAAGTAGCCTACTGTTTACATTAACACTAACAAATAAACCTTTCACAATATCAGATCAAAAGTCTTACAGGCAGATTGAGTGGATCATTGTCTACTACGAACTGTGTTTTATATCATCTAACATTTGTGAAGAATTCCTCACACTATGTGCTAACAGATATCCTAATGGTGGTACACTGACAATTAAAACTAACAATGAATCAAACAAAAAGAACAAAATATTATAATGATATAAAATCCTTATGATTAGGATGGTTTGGTCACATCAACGGAATGCAAGAACAGAGATTGGCTAAAAAAACTTTATAAATGGAAACCGATTGTTGCTAAAAAAAATTGGGTACACCAAAAAACAGATGGAAAGATGATGTTCTGAGCGATTTGAACTTGATCGAAATAACTAACTGAATGAAAATTATACAACATCGAAAGGACTGGAAGAAAGTTGTTGAGAAGGCCAAAACTCTTTAGTATAGAGTAGTAGTGCCTAGTGAAGAAGAATATCTGCTAACAGATATCCAGTATGATATTTTTATGCAATGGCAGAGTCCGTTATTCGCTGTGACTCCTCTAGGGTGGCTCATGGATGTCGCTAGAATCGGGGAGCGTAGACTACTTAATTCGTCAAAGAGAACGAGCTAGAAGTAGAATATAGACAGGCGATCACGTCTGTATCAGCGCTCATGGTGATATTAGCTTGAACTACCGGCCGCCATGTTTTAACTGGTTAGCTCGCTTTAGCAGAAAGAGACGTACAAGCACGTGGATATTTTTAAATCTCGTAATTAAGATGCCTCTTGTATGCCCTGCTTATAACTGTAGCGATAAAACAAAGAATATGTCATATTTAAAGTAAGTAGTCTGCCATAGTTTGGTATTACTATACATATAATAACAGTTATTGATAGAAAGATTCTGTAACGTGTTCATTGTTTTTACAAATTCCCCCTGAAAAATGGTTTGTTAACTAAGCAGTCGGTTTCACAAATGAACAGAGAGAAATGGTACATAGTGTCCACACCTGTGAGTAACAGCGCGTCTGGACGGGAAATCAGGTGGCCCGGGTTCAATTCCCGGTCGGGACAAGTTACCTGGTTGAGATTTTTTCGGGATTTTCCCTCAACCCAATATGAGCAAATGCTGGGTAACTTTCGGTGCTGGACCCTGGACTCATTTCACCGGCATTATCACCATCTAATTCAGACGCTAAATAACCTAAGATATTGATAAAGAGTCGTAAAATAACCTACTGAAATAAAAAAAAAACATTACATAGTGTTTTTGATACTAAATAGTACATGTAATTTGTAAACGAGAGGAGACGTTTGTTGCCCAAAGCAATACCAACCATATTCGATTTTCCATCTCATTTAAAAAGAAAAGAGACTTCTAGGCCTCCACCGAAGAAACTTTCCCTTCTGTGGCAGAGGAAAATTCAGTAGAACGCCAGCAGCCACCAGAATTCAGGTCTGTTTAACATACTGGCATGAATATGACTTCTAGTAGCTTATGTCTGTCCGACGAAACTGAAGCTTACGTGTCTTCCACTGAAAGTGTGTTCTATCTCGCCTGCATTTTCATAATCCCATCATTACTAAAAAATAATATGTATTTAGACATTTGAATATGCTCATTACTTACGTTTCACTCTATTGACGATTCATTGCACTCGAAAAGAAGAAAACATATCAACTCCAGTTAGCTAAGATGTATGGAATAACATTTTGCTGCATGGGTTTATTGACTATTAAAAATAAAGAAGTGTTAGTAAAAATGGGATATACGAGTTATTGCGATATAAAATAAGATTCACAAGATACAACTATCCTGGACTACCCTTTCCGTCTCATCCTATAGGAACTACGCCCACTTCTGTACTTGTTCCACATCTTAAAGCTTAAATGTCAATGTAAGATGTATAGAATAAAATGTTGCGTGGGTTTCCTTCCCACTGATAAACCTGGGATATATGAGTTGTTGCAATATAATAAAATTCACAAGATGCAACACGTTGTATACAGTCCTTTCAGCCTCATCCTATAATAACCATGCCCACTTGTATCCACATCTTTAAGCTTTGATGTTAACGTAAGATGTATGGAATAAATTGTTGCTGCATGGATTTCCTGACAGCTGTTAAAATAAAGAAATGTTAGAAAATTGGAATATATGGGTTAATGCGATATAAAATAAGATTTACAATATGCACCATATTCTATACAGTCACTTTCCGTATTATCCTATAGGAACCACGCCCACTTGTTGACCAGTTAATACATGGCGGATATAGGTTCAAAAGTTTCAAAGATGGCGGGAGCGATCGCCACTCTACATTCTTACTTCTAGCTCGTTGGTCAAAGACTATTCAGGGCGTGCCACAGTCGGGGGATCTTAATTGAACTCGGAATTAATAATGATGATGAATTGTTGAGATATCAAAGAGGAACCGGAGTACTCGGAGAAAACCTTCTGTGTTGCCTGGACCACGGGCATGCCCAAAACAAGTTACAAATTCAGGTTGGAACCCGGAGCCCCTGGCTTATTAACCCAGCGCGCTAAACCACCGCATCAGTTACCAGTATTGTATGAAAGTCTGAAGATAGAATGTTTACATTTAGTGCACAAACGTTGCTGATGAAGAAAGTTAAATTATTAAGGGCGGCTATGTCAGACATGCGTGTTCAAGAGCTTGTAGAACGTTTACTCAAATACAGATTTTAAGCTATATCTGAAAGCTATTTCTATGTTTACAGTTATTGGGGAACCGAGTTATACCTCTATGGACGAAGCAGAGATGGCAGACTGGGCTTAACCTGGTTTCGCCTAGGAGCTTTTAGGGCACTTAAAATCGTCAACGAAGAGGGGGCGAGAATATGTCCTCTTTGCGGTAGAGGCGAGATAACACATATTTTATCGGAGTGTGAAGCCACAGAAGCTTTGAGGAAACGATTCCTGCCAGAGTCCTTCAGTACAGGGGGGCACTTGGCAACATACGATATATTAAATAACGCTAAATTCTGTGAGCTGTCGAACTTTTACCATAAATTTTCCCATACTCTGAGTCCATCCTGTGGAGTAACGGTCAGCGCGTCTGGCCGCGACACTAGGTGGCCCGGGTTCGAATCCCGGTCGGCGCAAGTTATCTGGTTGAGGTTTTCTCCGGGGTTTTCCCTCAACCTAATACGAGCAAATGCTGGGTAACTTTCGGTGCTGGACCCCGGACTCATTTCACCGGCATTATCACCTTCATTTCATTCAGACGCTAAATAACCTAGATGTTGATACAGCGTCGTAAAATAACCCAATAAAATAAAATCGACAGCTGAGGGTGGAACTGGCCAAGGGGGAGGGGGACCGAGGAAATTAGAAGAAGAGTTATTTATTAGTGTTATAATGAGTAATATTAACACTGAGCGAATAAGGTAATTAGGGGATAATATTCTTTTTATGTTTATTGTGTTTTTATACTTGTTTTATATTGCGTGTGTATATGTTTTTTATATCTTACCTTTATATTTATTATTTCGATTATTTAGTGGAATTTTAATAAGGAATTGAATTGAATTGTTTACGTTTCACTGTGTTTTTTTTCCTTTCATATGTTATATTTATTTTATTTTTATTATTTTTGTGAAATTTGATATGAAGTTAGATTAGTTGTAATTGTGATAATTAATGATAACGGTAGTAATAATAACAATTATTTTTGTTTTACTATTTTACTATTTTATTATTAGTAGTATGGGAACAACCAACGAAAAAACAAAAATCAATAATTGATTATATAATTGTGAAACAAAAACGAGATATGATCGTGAAAGATGTCAGAGTATATAGAAAACCAGAGTGTGGAAGCGATCATTATATGCTCTTAGGAAAATTCATTTTAACAAGTAGAAAGAAACAAAATACTATGGCAGTAAAGGAAGACACTATAAATACAACCCACATGAATGAACCGAAATATAAAGTGAACTTACTCTATGACGAGAGTATGAAATATCTTTTCCAAGCAAGGTTAAAACAAAAACTTGATTTAAATTTAAAGAATACGGCATCAGAAATGTATCATCATCTAAAGGAAAGCATTCATTCAGCAGCCTTAGAAGCACTTGGAACAGAAGATTTAAGTTATAAAAAAAACAATGAATGGTTTAATCAGGATATCGGTAGACTAGTAGAAGAGAAAAAGAAAGCCAGAATGAAATGGCTATCAGCTCACTCAATAACGTCATACACTGAATATGTTGCCTGGAAACATAAAACAAAGGCAGAAGTAAGAAAATCAAAAAATAAATACTGGGATAATATATGTTCAAATATAGACCATTCGATTGGATATGCTAGATCTACAGAAGCTTGGAGAGTACTGCAAAATGTCAGGAAATCAGAAAGAAAGAAAACAAATATTCAGTTAATAAGGCCAGCAGAATGGATACAACACTATAAAGATCTACTTCAAGAAAAAGTAGAAGTGAATTTCAATTACAAGATGTAGATGTAGAAGACAAAATTGACACTCCGGAAATAACAGAAGATGATGTAAGAAGAACTTTGAAAGAAGCTAACAATGGGAGAGCACCAGGACCAGGAAATATTCAGACTGAACTTTTAAAATATGGTGGAGAAATATTGATAACTTTTTTAACTAAACTTTTTACAAAAATTGAAACTGGAGATGATATTCCAGAAGATTGGAATATATCATATATTACCCCTATTTTTAAGAAAGGTGATAAAAAACTGTGCTCCAACTATAGAGCTTTAGCTTCAACAGCAAGGATTTTTAGTAAATTCATAAATTTTAAACTCAAAGAGACACTAGGCCGATTAAGAGAGGAACAAAGTGGATTTCGATGTGGAAGGTCATGTATTGATAATATATTCTGTATTAGGCAATTACAAGGGAAGATCCTATTAAAAAATGGAGAACTACATATGACTTTCATTGATTTAGAAAAGGCATATGATAGTGTTCCTCGACAATTATTGTGGACGGCAATGAGAAATATGAATATACATGATAAATGGATCAATATTGTTAGGAAAATGTATAGTAATACAAAAGCCAAAATAAAAATACAGAACAAATTGACAGAGGAAATCAGATTGATTAAAGGCCTTAAGCAAGGATGCAGTTTATCACCAGTTCTTTTTAATATTTATATAGATCAGGCTCTTAACCTATGGTACAAGAAATGCTCTGAAATGGGTATTACTATAGAAGATAAAACACTACATTCATTATTATTCGCCGATGACCAGGTGATATTTGCGGGGGATGAAGATGATATGATATATATGGTAAATAAACTAATGGAAGAATATAGAAAATGGGGACTAAACATAAATCTACAGAAAACAGAATATATGTGTTTAGGAAGAGATGTGGGTGACCTCATACTTGAAACAGGAAAAATTAAAAAAATGTGAATCCTTTAAATATCTTGGATCAATAATCACAAATATAGGTACATGTGAGAGAGACATTCAAAATAAAATTGCTTTGGCAAAAAATGCTACCAAGACTTTGCATGGAATAATCTGGAATAAAAATATTACAAAAGAAACTAAAATTAAAATCTACAAGAGTATAATACAGAATATTTTATCATATGGAAGTGAAACTTGGTCCATGATAGAACTACAAAAAAAAAACAAAATTAGGACAGTTGAATTCGACTATCTTAGGAGGTCTTCAAAAAACAAGACAGGATAAAATTAGAAATTAACTCCTTTGGAAAGAAATGAACGTCACCACATCTGTTGTTAAGAGAATAGAAAATCAAACTCTGAAATGGTATGGACATGTACAAAGAATGGGCAACGAAAGATGGCCAAAAAATATATATCAATGGTCACCCCCAGGAAAAAATAAACGTGGTAGACCAAAATTGAAATGGAAAACCCATGTCAGAGCAATAATGGACGACAGGAATTTGGAAGAAGGAGATTGGAACGATAGATATATATGGAAACTGAAGACGGCGAACCTATAAGTGGGAAAAAGCCGAAGAAGAAGAAGAAGAAGAAGAAGAAGAAGTAGTATTCTTTTTGGTTTCTTTGAAGGTTCAAACTTTGCATAGTTATAGCACAAATGGCCGTACAGGCTCGTGCGAAGGATCTTGTGTACATGAGTTTGTATAATTGTGTACCAATAAATGCACTTCATTCATTCATTCATTCATTCATGTTTTACAGTTGATATTGGCTGTCGTATTTTTGTACATTTCCTTATCTTCACAGTAGACTGCATTACTTTTCAAAGGGGTTTGACCTGATGATTTTAGAAGATGTCTTTGTGAATACTAATTTATGGCTGCGCACTATTGTTTTGAATATTGGACCCGTTCAGTTTTTCAAATCTGTTGTCGCTATTCCTGCTTGTTATTTTTATTCCATTTACGGAGGAGCGGACGGAAGTCTTGCACTGCAATAAATCGATGTTTTATATATATATATATATATATATATATATATATATATATATATATATATATATATAACCCCGGACGGAGGGAAGAAGCAAGTGAAAGCAGAATAGGAGGGTCTGCAGCTCAAAGTACTTTATTAGTGTCCTGCAATGTTCGAACATGAGAGAGGAACCAATATATTACAAAATTAATCTTATTCCACATGAAAAACTAATCGCAAGATCTATGCTTAAATCCTTAAGCGGTTAAGGGTGGAAGTGGAGACAGCGAATATTTTCATAACAAAGCCGAACAAACATTACAGGCCGCCTTCTGAAGAGCGAACATGGGCGAATATCGAACTTCGCCATAGTCGACAAACTTGAACCGAATATAGCGCCTGTAATGCACGACGCTAGTAAGTGCCACGTAGATGGCTTGGTCAGATTTAACCAAATATTATCCTCTAGACTTCTAGAACTAGCGGACCTATCCAACCTTGCATCCTGGTGGTCCCTGCAAAGTGCTTCTGTGCATTACCAATACTGGTCAACGATCATGAGCGTAGTATAGAGAAGTTGTAGATGCGGCCTCCGTTTGATAACATCTAAGTTCAAACGCTTTCCTGTGCCATGGCATTTATGAGATGAAGTAGTGTTGGCGAAAAAGTAAGATAAAGTGGAGAATGTTGTGAAATTAAATTTGTATAGATAAAGCCAGTTGGAGAACCCCAAGAGAAAAATGTTCCAATTTCGTTCGCCAGAAGTAGATCTGCCACTCCATTCAACGCCGAGGAACGTATAGTTCCCATAAAAAGGAATGAGACGTTGGAATATTCCAAGTCCCAGATACAAGATACTGAGCCCGATCGGAGGCTCGATGCCCAGATACAGAAGATACCGCGTAATTGAATTATTTAAATTCAATCTATTTGGTTTGTTGTTTGAACTGCTCCCGAAACTTACTTGAAAAACTGCAAAAAATGTAAATATGTTGTAATATATATATATATATATATATATATATATATATATATATATATATATATGTGTGTGTATATATATGTGTATATATATATATATATATATATATATATATATATATAAATCGTGCAGTAACATCGACATTTGGGCCTTCATGACGAAATCGCCCGTAGAAGAAAGACCTTCCGTCTCGTGTCAATAGCTCAGTCGGCTAAAACTCCTTCGTGTTATCCGGAAGGGATCAGGTTCAAGCCCTATACCCGCGAGGTTTTTTTTTTATTTCCTGAGATTAAGTGCTCGATTGCAGACACAACGAGACTTGTTTTCGATAAGTGTTAATGGTCACAGACAATACAAAATTAAAAATTATAATATTATAAAAAGTAATGAATGTGTTAATTATGAAAATATATAGTAAAAAATACGTGACTGCAACATATTTTAATAAATAATTACATTATAATTTAGAACTTAAGATGCCATTATAAATGGAATATTTTTAATAATAAAAATGAAATTTAGAATGTTTTTAACAACAAGCATTAAGAAACTGATTTTAAATAGCAATAATAACTAAATTTGAATACTAACCATAAGAGCAGCCGAAACGAGTGTCGACAAAGTAATTATCCAGCCGTTTACTCATCGCAGGCAGGTGCCGTTGCGAAATACTGAAAAACAATGCTATATCACGACAAGGATCAAGACAGCAATCATGAAAGCCACCACGACAAGCACAGCAAGGACCACAATAATGACCACGACAAGACAATGGTGCTTGTCGTAATCCATGTCGTGTTCCCCATCTTACGTCATGTCTTGGTCATTGTCGTGATTCTTGAGAGATATATCGTGTTCCCTTTCGTTGAGCTCATCGTAGCGCTTACCGTAGTCCTTATTGTCTTTGTCGTGGTCCGTATCATGGTTCTGTTTATCGTAATGATCTCACCGTTCTTCTTGTCATTTTCATGGTCCTTATCGTGGTATTTGCTGTCTTTGTCTCTGTCCTTAACGTGGTATTTGTTACCTTTGTTATGGTCCTTATCACAGTCATGGTCCTTATTGTGATCTTGGTTCTTATCGTGAACCCTTTGTGGCCCTTGTGATCCATATCGTGGTCTATGTCGTGGTTCTTATCGTGATTCTCATCTTGATCCTGATTGTGTTGCTTATTGTGGCGCTTGTCGTGGTTCATGTCGTGATTCTTGTCGTGGTCCTTGTCTTCGTCTTGGTCATTGTCGTAGTCTTCATAATAGTAGGTGCTGCTGTCTTTGCCGTGGTCCTTATCGTGGTTCTTGTTGTCTTTCTCATAGTCCATATCATGATCCTGGTTCTTGTGATCCTTAACGTGGCACTTGTCTTTGTCCTTTTCGTGGTCCTTGTTTTCTTTCTCATGGTCAGTTTTTGTCATTGCTCTACATTTATCATTTCATAATAACATTGTTTTCTTCCCCTACGATAAGTGACTTTTTTCCACACTGTTCCTTCCATAATTTCATAGAAGATAAAAAAAATCATGGAACGTAATCAGGGACCTGTATCAGAAATGGCCACATTCATTCCTTTTTTGGGGAACTGTATGCCTACATGAATTTGTAGAATAAAAATTTTGTACTCTAGAACTGAGATACCTAAGCTGTAAAACATATTGTGTACTTTCTTGTGTTGAGTCTGTTCTAGAGCTGGTAGTGGAGGTTCGAGTTACCAGATTGTAGCGGTATCTTGAGAGTAAAGATGAGGCGAGGTTCCTCAGGTGCAGTCACTCGAGTGAAATATCGGAAGTCTGCCTTTTGTTCAATTATGAATCATGATAGACTAGCGGTTGTGAGATAAGGACTCCTTTCAGCCATTTCTGGTAAACTGCTCATTGTTTCAAGTAAGGGATATAATTCCATGATTCAGCCAGAGTCATATCGACAATCTTTTTGACGTGCTTTTCTCAACGAAGTTTAAACTGTCTAATTAAATATGACATCTACATCTTCTACATTTGTTTGCCGTAGAAAAGTGTTGGTTTCATTTGTATTCGTATCGTACCTATTTCAATTAATATGAAAAGTTAGTCTACCTATCTTTACTTTAGGCGTCCCACTATATCTTGCCTTTTATATTGTAGTTTACTGCATACAAGCTATTGTCTCCTCCTTTTTATTTTAACTCGTAGTCTACACTGCTGAATTTTGGTGGAATTCCGGTGGGAAAACAGGAATACTCAGCGAAAACTTTCCACCAGGCGCTGTCTTGTTCAACACATATTCCATTTGGACATGCCGGGTTTCGAACCCGAGTTACCAGCGTGGAAAGCCGACGTTTTAACCGTTCGGCTAACTGTGTGCTGCCTACTCAGAATGTCTAGTTTTGTTTAAAAATCATCAGAAGAATAAAGGCAGAACAGGCCAAAATTACTGTAATGATGGTGATGAATGATGATACTGATGTTGGGTGTGGTGGACTTGAATAATTTTCTGTGACAACTAATCTGACATTTCAATGACTATTGTTTCTCTGGTACCAGTACCAGTTTTAGTGAACTCTGAAGATACTGCAGCTCATACATTTTTCTGTTACGAGAGAAGGATTTTGGACCTGCTCCTGAGTTCAAATTGAATATTAAATATTTATCTTTGATATCTAGATTAACATAATGTAATATTGCAAAAGTGTAGTATTGAATAGGGGACATATGATAAAGTAGTTAAATACTAAGAAACTTAAGTTGAGTTATATCAGGTGAGCATAATTATTAGATGATTTGAAAGACCGTATTTTCACCAATACTGAATAGAAATACATTATATTAACATCATTTCAAAGAGGAATATATGCAGTTTCATACCAACCTTAATTGTATTTGCTGTACAAACCCTGTCAAACATGTCTTTGTGACGTCCCCAGGGGTGGTGGTGATATGCCTTCGCATTTCCAGAAGTGTGGTTGGAAGTGCAGAGACGTATGTCCTTGACGAAATCTCACAGGAAGAAATACCACTAAAAATGATTGTGCAGCGACCGCAGACATCTTCTGCACATTACTAATCCCGTCACCAGACCTCACAGTGTGCGATTTCTTCCTGTGGAGTTCAATAAAGGACGATATTTACGTTTCTCCACTTCCTACGACATTGTCGGTATTGCGAAGGCACATCAACACTGCCATCGGGAATGTCACACAAGACATACTTGACAGGCTTTGGCGATGATGAAAGAATGGCCTAGACATCTGCGTAGCCATATACATAGAATGCATTTAAGGTCAGTATGAAACTGAAAATATTCCTTTTTTAAAAGTTACTAATATCGTGTATTTAATCATCGGCGTGGCTCAGTCGGTTAAGGGGCTTGCCTGCCGGTCTGAAGTTGCGATCGGGCGCGGGTTCGATCCCCTCTTGGGCTGATTATCTGGTTGGGTTTTTTACGTGGTTTTCCTCAACCGAAATGTGAATGCAAAGTGATCTATAGCGAATCCTCGGCCTCATATCTCCAAATATCATCTCGCTATCACCAATCTCATCGACGCTAAATAACTTAGTAGTTGATACAACTTCGTTAAATAACCAACTAAAATAAAAAAATATCGTGTATTTATGTTTGGTGTTTTTGAAAATGTTGTCTTACAAAATCGTGCAATAATGTATCCGCTTCTTAATACGATGCCAGAAAGTCGGATTGAGCAGCAAATAATAGATCATCAACATAACACACGAAGAAACTGAGGGAGAACCAGAAATATATGGCATCAAAGTTAGAAATTGGAATCAAATTAAAGTCTATCAAAGTATTTTCACATTATGGAGGTTGCTGAAGGGACATTACACAAATAAAATCTTACTAATAAAATTAGCAACAGAAGCAATCAAAGTTACCGTCTCTTTAGACTCGTGTCTCATAAAGATGGAAATTGTTGGATTAAACCAATCAATACAGTTCACCCATTAATCAATGATACTGCATTTATCACGAAAAAATATGGAATACATACGGATATATACGAATGTGTAAAGATACAGAAATTTTCAATACATTTGTCGTCGATTTGCAAAAGAGGACATGTACAAAATCACAAAGTGTTGGAAAATCGCAAAATCTTTAATTAAGTTAAATTAAAATTTTCATATATATTTTTCTAATTAGATCACTATGGATACATAATTCAGGATTCATGAACATTTTCATTTTTTAAGTCTTATGGTTTTTTTTTTTGCGATTTTCCAACACTTTGTTATTTTGGACGTGTCCCCTTTGGCAAATTGAGACAGATTATTTTCAACACACTCGCATTCCAAATCCACACAACATTTACATCGTTTACTGAGGTCCTCGAAAGCGGTCTGGGAGTCCTACAATTAAACTCATTTCAGTTGTCCTGTCACACCTCTTCGGCCGTCGCCAAGTCTGGCGAGTAGGAAGTTTGTCAGATCACACAGATAAACTGATTTCAAGATTTGGGGACATCACCTGGCCAGAAAAATCTGAGAAATTATGTGTTTTGGACTATTTAAAGTCCAAAGTATTCCAGTATCGTCCGCATACTCCAGAAGAGTTTAAAAAACACATGCGAGAAGAAATAAGATACATTGATTGTGAGATATTGCAGAGCATAACGCATAACTTACATGGATGATTCCACAAGTGTTTAAATTATACTGGCGGACATTTGACCACAGTTATTTAAAAAAAGTGGACAAGACAACTAAATTGCACATTTGAAGTTTTTTTTCTCTCTCTCAGATAGTTTACTTTGTTCGTATTACTATGATCTTACGCAGTCATTTTGAAATCCACCCGTACCCAACGGCCAACTCTGTATCTGCTTTTAGTACCGGTAACAGTTCACTTTCTATCCTATTCACATACTATACCCAGTTTGTTCTTTATTGTTTAATCATACTAGGTTTGACTCTTTTTGAAGATCAGCCTAACCTATACAGGAAGAGCCAGAAGTCGGAAGCATACAGTTAGAGTGTGGATTCCCTTGTGAAACACCTGGTATCTACTTCTTCTCAGTACTGTCTACAGTTTTCATCCTTCACTACTGCATGCAGTTCGGATCTTCTCCTTTCAAAATAACGAAGGAGAAAATCCTTTCCAAAACCGATCCCATGCGATGCTCAAGGGGATTTCTTCCTTCTCTTTCTGAAGGTCTAGCGATCTGTGCAGAGTAACAGCTGAAGTTTCCGCTACGTAATTGGACGATCCAAAGTTCAATTCCGGGGACAGAATTTTTTCTTTCTCTTTTCCTTCCTCTGAAGTTAATCAGTTAATTCTAAAGATGAACTACGACATAAAAAGAGTTCTACAAACCAGGTAACAGTACAATTATTTAATTATTACTACCGTCAGCATACAGTATTCGGCATTGCATTTCCTTTAAAAACACTCTCTCTTTCATATACTTACTTACTGGCTTTTAAGGAACCTGCAGGTTCATTGCCGCCCTCACATAAGCCCGCCATCGGTCCCTATCCTGAGCAAGATTAATCCAGTCTCTACCATCATATCCCACTTCCCTCAAATCCATTTTAATATTATCTTCCCATCTACGTCTCGGCCTCCCCAAAGGTCTTTTTCCCTCCGGCCTCCCAATTAACACTCTATATGCATTTCTGGATTTTCCCATACGTGCTACATGTCCTGCCCATCTCAAACGTCTGGATTTAATGTTCGTAATTATGTTAGGTGAAGAATACAATGTGTGCAGTTCTGTGTTGTGTAACTTTCTCCATTCTCCTATAACTCTTTATCAGTCCCATTCCGAGGCTTATTCTGAGGTTTCTTAATAAGCCGTTTTTTACGATGATAGATTGTTAGCACTTTGACCAACCCCCAAGCTGAAGGACCACCTCTCAACGGCTGTTCGCGATTGCTTATTCAATATATTCACAACTGCCCTCCATATCTGGAGACCGTCTCCTCGATCTCGAACCTGAGGACGAGCCATGCCATGGTCTCTCTTTCATATAGCGAATATAAGTCTGAGTATGTATTTATTTTATGCCGTGTTATATTATAGGTGATTCCAGCTGCAATGTACGGAATATAAGTCACAGTAGGCCTATGTATTTGTTTTATGCTATGTTACGTTATAGATGATTCCAAATCCGCCGTTAAGCAAGTGACATTGTCTTTGAACTTCGCAGGCCTGGATTGAAATATCTGATATTTAAAGTAAATTTTGTAGTGAACTAACAAACAAGCATTCTCATGGGCATTCTTCCACCATGTTAATGATATCAAAACATGTGCTTATATAAATTTTTGGCCACTCTAGCGCAATTACGAGAGCCCCCCAGGAAGTAAGTTTCCCTGGCGCTGTTTATAGAAAGAAAACGCAATTTTCATGAAAAGATTTATTGGAACAGATACAGCAATCGTTGAGTTATTTTTCAACATATTCTCCACCGGAATTGAGACATATGTTATACTGTGGAATCAACTTTTGTATCCCTGTGTCGTAGAAGTCTGCCGCCTGGTATCGGAACCACTGTGTGATAGCCTCTCTGTTGATCCCATGGTATGAGAAATGTCTCAATTCGGGTGGAGAATATATTTAAAAATAGCTCAACAATAATTGTTGTATCTGTTCCAATAAATCTTTCCATGAAATTGTGTTTTCTTTTGTAAACGCCCCAGGGAAATTTACTTTCCGGGGAGGGGGCTCTCGTAATTGCGCTCCAGTGGCCAAAATTTGTATAAGCACTTGTTTTAACATTATTAACATGGTGGAAAAAAAGCTTTCTTATCTGCTCCCATGTGAATGTTGGCTTGTAAGCTGGTATCGTCACATGTTGAATTTTGTTTTATATGCAAATCAGGCTTTCAGGTATAACTCCCTGTAAAGTTGATTTGAACAATTTTTCCCTCGAAGTTATTTATTTTACATGTTTATATTTTATTTTAGTACATAATTTAAATTACAAAACTGAAAGTTTTAGATGTGTGACAGTGTTTGAAAAGGAGCTACCAGGATTTTAAATTATGTGAATACAAACGAGCATGGATTCAGAAGTTATATTTAAAACTTTGAAAAAATATATAAAGTTTTTGCAGAAAAATCTTTTTTGTCTTATTTGTTCCTGAAACGATTAGGGTTACATTAATTTTAAATGTCCTTCATACAGATATCCGGAGAAACTTTCGATTGGAAGTATAATTATATAGATACTTAATATTTTTTTCTACAACAATTTTGCTTGGACCGGTAATTTATACAGTATCGTTTTGCATTAAGTTTCATATAAAAGAAATAAAAGGAAGTAGGCTAAATTACTAAAACAAATTTTTACCATTTGGACATTTTTAGTCTTTTTTTCTATTTAAAGTATCGTCTTTTTAGTTGGTTATTTAACGACGCTGTATCAAGTTTTTAAGTAGATTATTTTACGACGCTGTATCAACATCTTAGGATATTTAACGTCTGAATGAGATGAAGGTGATAATGCCGGTGAAATGAGTCCGAGGTCCAGCACCGAAAGTTACCTAGCATTTGCTCAAATTGGGTTGAGGAAAAACCACGGAAAAAAATCTCAACCAAGTAACTTGTCCCGACCAGGATTCGAACCCGGGCAACCTGGTTTTGCGGCCAGACTCGCTAACCGTTACTCCACAGGTGTTGACCGCTGTATCAATTACTGGGTTATTTAGCGTCAATGGAATTGGTGATAGCGAGGTGGTATTTGGCGAAATGCCCAGGATTCGCCATGGATTACCTGACGTTTGCCTTTCGATTGGGGAAAACCTCGGAAAAAAACCGACCAGGTAATCAGCCCAAGAGGTAATCGAACCCACGACCGAGCGCAACCCGTATCACCAGGCAAACGCGCTACCGCCTGAGTTACGACGGTGGCTTTAAAGTACTCTTCATAAGGTCATAAATGGTTATATCTAATGTAAATCATTCCTTGATGAATTATGTGAATGAATTTATTGGGGGTTGAGAGTGGAACAAGTCCTTGCGCCCGTTGTGCTATCCAAATTTTTACGTGGGCGATAAATGGTAGACAAAGTTTGCCTGCAACCCTCTATCACGTGCCGTAAATCTACCATACTGGATCCGAAGAAAGCAAGGTTCCGCATTTTACGATTATTAACAATTAAAGTTTCCTCGGCCGGTTTTGAACCAATGAATTTCGGGTTCAACGGCTAGGGTTGTAACCGCTAGATCAGTCATGTAAAAAGATGCCCATAGGCGCAAGCGCGCGCTTTAGAGCTCAGGAGAGCCTGAGCGCTTTACAGCGAAAAGGAAAGAGACAGACGAAAGAGGTAGTATATGCCGCTTTTATAAAGATACCAGCAATAATATAATTCCAACTTATTATGTGGTACTCAATCTCTTTCTTTGGGATATCGCTTTCTTTATGAATGATATATTTCATTCACTTGGTTCAGTATAGTTATACTACAATGGAATTTATGTGAATATTCCTCCTTAACTCTTCATAATGTTATTAATATTTAAACCACAACTGCAATATTAAGAAATTGGTGTAAATACTTTTGTTCTAAAAACAATATAGATAATATCAAACAGAAAGAAGCCATATAAAAATAACGACATAAAATTTCACGTTCAGTTTGAAGTTTGCACACCACTGTTTTCTTAATCCAACAGACTGCTTATTCATATACATAATCCTTCCTCCTTCCATACCTAGCGCTTGATGCCCGCGCACGAAGTCAAGGTCAGAAAAATGCGCTTTGCTTTGACATCACTGCGCTAGATCATCGAGGACAATACACACATACACATACAGGCTTTAAATGTGAATACATATTCCTGTGTCCAACACTTATCAAGTTGAAACTTTCTTCTCTATTCATTTCTGTCTCCCCAATCATCATCCTGTAATCCTCTCACTTCCATAATGCCAATAACACCCTCAAGCAATGTTTTCTTAAGACTTTCTCGTCTTTTCTTCCCACTTGGGACCCATTCTTAACTATTTTTTTCATAACCTATTTGTATTCATCCTTTTCACATGTCCAAAACATTGTAATTGTTTAGTTTGTACAGACTATAATATATTAGCATTTTTTAGTTCTTTCTTTTTCGCTTATCTTATTATTTCTTATTCATCTAGTTAGAACGCGTGCTGACTTCCTTAAAAAAGTATATTTGGGTTGACTCAAATTTTGATTTTAACGTTGCATTCATATTCATGTTCCTGTACCATATGTTATTAAATGTCTGACTATTTTTTACAAATATGGATTTTAGTTTCTTTAATAATGTTTTTATCTCATATAATTCCGTTCAGCATTGCTATTGCAAATTGATCCTTGATTATTCCCTTTATTATTTCAGAATCATTATTTTTTCTTTGGCAATTTTAACTCCAAAAATATTAAATGTTATCACAAACGCCAATACACCCTTTCACATCTTCTAATAAAAATTTCTAAACACTCTCACCAATAATATTCTACATACTCAATATAAACAAAATTCGTTCATTATTAACATAGAAATCACTTCACGCAGGCAGGCGGACAGGGAGGAGACTGTCTAAACCACTTTTTCTGTACGAGGGATGAAATATGTCTACTTAAAAATGTCGAAAGTGATGTTTTGTAGTTTAACAGTAATCTATGTTTAGGCTTGTGATAGTGAGAAACTAGAGGAGTCCTCATGGTAGTGTATTTGGTTCCATTAGTTGGTGTTGCAGCGATTTTTTTTCTATACTCATCAATTAAGGCTTTTATGTTGTCACTTGTCATTTGGTCTTGAAATTTGCAGTCTGTTACCATCCTCAGCCGTTATAATGCAAGAGTTCATTTTATGTTGTCCCTTCTCATTTGGTATTGAAATTTGCAGCATGTTGCGTCCTCAAAAATCTCAACTGTTTTGAAGCAATAGAACATTTTTAGTAAAAATAAGCAGCATAGAAACCTCCTAGCGATTATAAAGTGGTAAATATTAGGAATTTTACTGTAGATATTTCATTTCCCACAATATAATCAAATCTGTTCTAAACTCTTGTCACCATGGTTTGTTTTATTTTGAGTATTGATTGTTGAAGACTGCATTTATTGTTTCCAAGGGATGAGACGATATTAGCTCTCAGTCACGGTAGAAGAGCTCGACTTTGATCACGAGCGCATAGCGCATCCACTACATAGCGTCCCAATGTAGACACAGGTATGTACATGCACATGCAGCGAATAAAGGCAGTAATTATTATTATAACTTTCGGTATTAAATTTATGGCTATGTAATAATTACTTAATATATAAATACATATGTAAACAAATCGCAAAGGAGAGGAGAGAACAAAAAGTGAAAGAGAAGAAGTCAATTGTTTGTAAACCATTTACATGTGAAAAGCAGCTGTTTATTGTGTAAATACTTCACTTCATTGTTTAGGAGGAATTAATAGAGTTTACCTGCTTCACGTGTGTGATCTGTTAGTACTTTTGAACATTTGTTTAAAAAATAATGAGAATAATGATTCAAATAAAGTATATATTCATTGTGTGGTTGTGAAAATGTAGTCCATACTCTCCAGTCATGATTATGTAATGAGTTTGCTTGGAGTGATTTGTGGGATGCACATAACGTGGAAAAATAAATTCATTAAATTATGCTATTGAAGAGCCATCGTAATTTTTGAAGTCAATCATTTAAGAGGACACGTATGATTTTTAAAACTTCCACAATTTTCATCCAAAATTTGTGAAATGTAAACTATATAAAGAGATCTACAATACTAGGCTATCATCTGTACAAAATTTGGTGTCATTAAGTCTAATAGTTTTGAAATTATATTTTAAAAATATATTTTATATTGACGTCACTTAAAAGGCTCCTTGCTTCAAAATGTTCAAACTTTTTAGTTCACATTTGCTCAGAATCTTGAAAATAGTTATGGGAATAAAAGCTGAGTTTAGAGCTCAGTTTAAATAGAGAGACAAATAAATGTTCAAACTTTATGACTTTACCATTACAGCATATTAAATTTAATCTAAGTGCAACATGAATATTCCCCGAAGGAACTTAATATTTTATACAAATGCTAATTAAATTTTATTTATCAACATTTAATTGACTTCTGTGAGAAGTTTCAGACCTATATGACAATAACTGTTGTTCAAGGAGCTTTTTTATCCAATAAACTGCTTAAAATTTTATAGTCGTGAAAATAGCATTAAAAGACACACACACACACACACACATATATATATATTTTACTTATTAAACACTGTACTTTAATGCGATGTTCAATGTATAAAAACTCTGTATTAGCAATGTGCCTCAGAGAGAAAAGCGCCGCGCCTTTAGAGAGAGCTTAAAAAAGCGCGCGCTCGGAACTACTAGTAAGTATTACTGTACCGGATTTAAACGGAATAAGTAAGGCCATTTACTCGATCGAATATTAAATTTTAAATGTAAAAAATAAACAACTCTACCTACAGAGTGCGAATTAAGATTTCTGATGGGGGGGGGGGATAGAATTCTAGATAGAGAATACCATACATAACATTATTATTATCCTTATTCGATACGACTCAAGATAAGATGTGTAATTTCTAAGTTATTGATTGTTGTTGTTGTCAGCTTGCCGGTGATGATAATATATGAATATTATTGTTTTCTTTGCTTACTTTATACTTTATAAAATACATATAGTCTACTCGTATCAAAACAATTATATTTTGTGAGGGGAATACAAGTTATTCCTGGCAGGGATGTTAATATGAATTTATGAGAAGGGGATAACTTTCCAACAGGGGGGGGGGAAACCCCCCCATCCCCCCGTTAATTCGCACCCTGGTTACCTACAAGTAGAGCTCGAGCAAACCATTGGAAACGGGTTATCGGTGTGTCGAGTATAGCTGGAGTTTGAAGTAACGAACTCTGAGCGGACATTCCCAACTAGAATATCGAAGCAACAGTCGTCGCGCTTGTTTGAGCGAGTGTCGCACAAGCTTCTCGTTTGATTCATTCACAATGTATATTTTTATACTCTATTGTAATATTAGAGATATTTTGAGCAAAAAAAAAAGTCATATAAACATGGATCCTGTTCTCAATATTTTCAGAGTTACACTAATTTAAAATTGTTTATAAAATACCTATTTTCTTTTATTACTAATAGAGAATGAACTATTCATAAGTGTCATTTCTTTAACTGGCTGGTATTTTGAAGCTAAAAATTTGTTGTGAATTCCTTAGTTGCTTCGTACAGAATTTTTTTTTCGATTCTTTACTACGAAATTACTTTATTCTTATACACTTACCACAGCAACTGTTACAAATCACGTCACTATTGTAAACTCTTTAAGACTGAACATTAGATGCAAAATTAAACTGTGAAGGATCAAATCGCTAGAAGTGATGTGATTTGTAATAACCGTTATCATAAGTGCGTAAGCATAATATAATTTTGTAGTTAAGAATTGCAAGAAAAATCTGTACGAAGCAACTAAGGAATTCACAACACATTTTTAGCTTCAGAATCCAGGGTTTTCCCTCAACCCAATATGAGCAAATGCTGGGTAAGTTTCGGTGCTGGATCCCGGCTCATTTCACCGGCATTATCACCTTCATCTCATTCAGATGCTAAATAATTTAAGATGTTGATAAAGCATCGTAAAATAACCTAATAAAATAAAAAATATAAAATAAAATGCAAGCTAATTAAAGAAATACTTCTGAATAGTTCCTTCTCTATTTGTAATATTATTTTACCCTCAAAAAAAAAAAAAAAGTATTTTACAAACAATTTCAAATTAGTGTAACTCTGAAAATTATGAGAATGAAGACCTAGGTTTATATGACATTTTCTGCTCAATATTTCTTCGGAAATAAGCTCCGTAAGTGGCGGTAAGTTCTCCTGAATCACTCAGTATAAAAGTGTATTTAATTTATGCATTTATTTTGCATTAGTTTTAAAGTCAATAAATAAGTAATTTCGTTATATATAGAATTGTATTTAATGTATTGTTTATTTTGTATCTTTTAAAAAGCACTAGTTTTAAAATCAGTGAACTAATTACCACTAGTTTTGTTGTTCATAGAAGTGTATTTTTTTAGTATTAAGTTTTATATGTTAATTTTCACATGGACGATCTGCAAAAATAATATTACATTTATTACAAAATGAACGGGTTCGGTTTATATTTATTTCAAATTTAAATATATTTTCTGCTCATTTAAGAGTAGCGAGTAGGGTAGTGAAACCTGAGCTCTATCACTAAATGTTATTTTGGTTGAGTGCAGCGTTTTCAGAATTACTTGCTAGATCCATATTAGTAACAGTATTTTCGAAACGTTAGGTAGTACAACTTTATACTTCACAATATAGTTGAACTTTGAAAGATACACCGCTACTTAACCACTGTGAAAGTCTTTGATTTCGCAGTTTCTAAACAGTTTGCGCTTTATTATTTACGTTTCCATACCTTCCTCTAAGTCTAGTCAACTTTACGTAGTTTCGTATTACAAGTGGTACGTCACCGTTAAACACATTGTTCGCTGTTGGTTATTTACACAAAATGCGAAACTCTGAAACAGTATCAAAGCCCGTTAAAAAGTGATGATCTGGTTTGATAGCGATCTTGATATAAAGAGCAAGTGGTGAAAACTTTAAAAACACTTCTTCAAGCTATAGAAGAATAATTTTATTATTCAACATGGAATAGATATTAGATACTATACGATATAGCATAATCAAAACGTTGAATATTTAGATATATTATTATAATCTACGTAAAGAGTTGAGATCTTATTATTTCTATGTAATTCTGCTCTCCCTCAGTCCATAGACGTTAAACGTATTTTTCAGAGGCTCTTTCCAGCTTTGTGTACAAATACTTATTTCTCATTTTGTGTAAACACACTGCCTATTCTTTTCCCTTTCTTCTTTATTTTCACTGCCATTTTTTTTATTTCATTTACTATAATACATGGATCTTACATTAGCAATGAAGCTTTAAGATGTGGAACAGGTCAAAATGTTACAAGATTTCAATTACAATTACAATTTTTACAATTTTTTTATAATTTTTACAATATTTTACAATTTTTTACAATTTTACAATTTTGAAATTTTCTACAATTTTTTACAATATTTTGGCGAGATGTAGTGAGATCAGGTGAGGCCCGAGGATTCGCCAAAAGATTACCTGGCATTTGCCTTATGGTTCGAAAATCCTCGGAAAAAAACCAACCAAGTAATCAGACCAAAGGGAGTGAAAAGAAGTGAGGCCGAGGACTCGCCATAGACCATCCGGCTTCAGTCCCACGGCTGGGAAAAACCTCGGAAGAAACCAATCAATGAGGCCAAACGGGGATCCAACCCAAGCCCGAGCGCAGCTCCGGATCAGCACCATGATCACTACCATGATCTTTATCATTTACGAAAATGGATATTTTAAATTTGTATTGATATTTAGGTCCCATATTATATTCGTATTTTATATAATTAAACTGAACTGCACCCGAGCATGATCTTCTACTCTTTCGGACTGTAATGCCTAGCGTAGTGATGACTTAATATATCAAGTTAATTAATTGAATAAATAAACACAAACAAATAAATAAACAACCAAATAAGTAAAGAGATAAACAAAAATAACTATTTTCCTCTCTTATCCGACTTCACATGCATTTATTTGCGTTCGTTCTAGTTTTGTCTAAAAAATGTAAACGCATATTTCCCATCATCATCATCATCATCATCATCGTCGTCGTCGTCGTCGTCGTCGTCGTCGTCGTCGTTGTCGTCAATGTTCTTAAATTTAAAAACAGAACAGGATTGATTTTTATGAATTTTTATACGTACAATTCGAAAATGATATAAAAGTATCTATCATATAAGCACTTTTGCTTAAAATTTAATTGCATTGTTTGCCATAAAAATTGTAGACTAATTTAATTAAAATTAATAGAATTTAGAAACTGGGATTTATATTAATAAGAGTTAAGAATGGCACCGAGTAGCCTATAGTTGAGTGGATGTTGTGTCGGTTAAGTCTGACTCACAAGACTACGAAATGCATCAACGGAGAACTTAGTCACAATGACTAGACAATGTATCTTGTAAACTGCACGCTATTGTGTAACTTGTGGTTAAGTGGATTAAAGACATTTAACGGTTCCAAACGGAAGTACCGAATGATAGGAATGGCATGTGGAAGGAGTGGGGTGCATGGCTTGTAGGTTTATAAACTATACCGACTAAAAATATTAGCTTTTGCTACATATGAATCCCAACTCTATTCATTACATTCATTGTACCCATTGTTTTTCGTCTTATTAACAATTCAGGGCATTGATATTTCACAGTTAACATTACTACAATATTTAATGTCGTTACAGAAAAAAAATCCGTAACAATATTTCCCTTATGTTTCAAACGCGCTAGATCCTGCTATTTTAATATAACGAGCTCAATTCATGATACCACATTCCTTTTAATATGAGATATAAATTTATATTTCGCATTTTAATTTCTGTAAACGCGTGTCAGTTTTACCACATTTTATTGCTCTTATATAACAGGTACTTGACGTTTCTATTTTACCTTATTTTGCTTCATTCTATTGTCTTAGGGATTGTTACACGCTTCTCCTAACCTAATTTTTTCAACAATAGATCTTTTAAAGTCTTATACTATAAAGCAAATTTATATAAAGGGGTAAGAGCGACAATAATGCGTGCATTAAACATTCAGTGCCTCTGATTGAAGTTCTGGCTGATATGTACAGCTATTATCAGACTATTATCGGACAGTTGACTAAACAAAACCATTCGAATAGTTTCGATTATATATGTGGACGATTTAACCTCAAACAACAGAGGACAAATATAGCAAGTGCTAACAGAAACAGCGTATTCATTATAATTATTCGGTTGTGCGTTGCAATATGAGAACAAAAGATATGCAGCAAAACTGAGGTGCATAACTTCTGGAACAGCGCTTAACCAGCGCCGCACGGAAAACGCAAACTTTGCTTTTTGTAGTGTCTATGGCTTGGCGGAATCAATCAAATAATGTTAATGACCGCCCCTTTTATAATACGAAAATAAAAGTTGTGTATATATAAGGAGCATCTTCTGTGGATTTCTGGAAAACGAACTGAGGACGAGACTAGTGAAGTGCTTTATGTGAAGTGTGGCATTGTAAGGGGCAGAAACATGGACATCAAGAGAAGTGAAGAGAAGCGAATACAAACATTTGAAATATGGTTATGGAGAAAAATGGAAGGTGTGAAGTGGACAGAGAGAATAAGAAATGAAGCTGTGTTGGAAAGAGTGGGAGAACAAAGAATGATGCTGAAACTGATCAGGAAGAGAAAAAGGAATTGGTTGGGTCACTGACTGAGAAGAAACTGCCTACTGAAGAATGCACTGGAAGGAAGGGTAAACGGGAGAAGAGTTCGGAATAGAAGAAGGTATCAGATGATAGACGACATTAAGATATATGGATGATAAGAGGAAACAAAGAGGAAGGCAGAAAACAGGGAAGATTTGAGAAAGCTGGGTTTGCAGTGGAAGACCTGCCCTTGGGCAGAACACTAAATGAATTAACAATAATAATAATAATAATAATAATAATAACAATAATGGCTTTATTTAACCTGGCAGAGTTAAGGCCGTAGAGCAGTCATGTCAATTGATGCCCATAGGAGCAAGCGCGCGCTTTAGAGCTTAGGAGAGCCTGAGCGCTTTACAGAGAAAAGGAAAGAGACAGACGAGAGAGGTAGTATATCCCGCTTGGTCGAGCTATATTAAGGGATGGCCAGCACTGATTCAGTAGATAAAGGGAAGAGAACTTATTAAAACTGTATCCATGTTAATTTTTAGATTTGTCTGAGAAGTATAAGTGCATTATAAGAATGTAAGTTTTAATTTTAATGCTCATTTTTCACAAGTTTGATTTTTTAAATCAAAATAAATATTTACTCAACTTTTTTTATAGAAAAGTGAAATTTTCAGACATAGGCCTATTTATTTAGTAGTCTTACAGAATGTTTTCATAATTTTAATATACCGTAAATACGTATTACTGAAGATAGTGTATTGAAAATTTTGAAAATATTCGCATGGAAATTGTTTGTAAGGAAATGAATTAACAAAGCAACTACTGTTACATCATAAGCAAAAGATATGTGCCCATGTGTTGTAAAAACGTCAGCTCTATAGCTTCAGCACTTTTCAAGAAAATAATTTAATATTCTGATGATAGGAAGTTGCACACCAATATCTCCTTAAAAGCATAATGTGATAAGAGTTTTGTTATGTAATATTAGTTACAGTTAAAACATATACTTAGGTAACTTTGCTTTGTACTATGATATTGTTTTGATTAGTTTATTGATTACTCTTATAAAGCTAAAGATACCATCAATATCAATTTCAACTTATCATGTGATACTCAATCTCTTTCTTTGGGATATCACTTTCTTTATGAACGATTATTTCATCCATTTAGTACAGTATAGTTGTATTATTATGGCATTTATGTGAATATTCCTTCTTAAGTCTTTATTATGTTATTAACATTTAAAACACAACTGCAATATTAAGAAATTGGTATTAGTACTTTTGTTTTACAGACAATATAGATAATATAAAACAGAAAGAAGCCATATAAAAATAACGACATAAAATTTCATGTTCTGTTAGAAGTTTGTGCACCACTGTTTTCTTAATCCAACAGGCTGCTTATTCATATACATTATACACAACCCTTCCTCTCTCCATACTTAGCGCTTGACGCCCGCGCACGACGTCAAGATCAGAAAAATGCGCTTGGTTTGACATCACTGTCGTAGAGCCTTCTCTTACACTCAACCAGGATTAAAACTTGCTTACATAGTTGAACATGGAACTGAATCGGATTTGATTAATTACATACAGATACGATTTACATGTCTGATTAGTGAAATATGTAGCTAATCGGCGATGTATGCAATGGAGGGGAAAAGGAACTAGCCACCATACCCCATTATCTCCTGGCCTAGTTGCCTTGTTGGTGTCACTTGTGAGGTTCAGACCTGTCTTCGGACAGTTGATTAAACAACAACGATTTACATTGAGATCAAAAGAGGCAGTTAAATAAAAAATTACCTAATAAACATAAACGCAATGGAACACATACTAATGTTGTTAGAATAAAATATGAATCACATAAAATCAGAAGCCGACAATTAAATAAAATGTATACAATGAATATAATAATAAGCACATTGGAATACTATTGGTATTAAATTACATACTGGTATATAAGCTGATGTGGATTGAGAATGAACCTAAAGGGATGGCAGTATAATACGTTGTTCTATCTAAGGTTCACTCTCCCCCTTCACGACTGCCTGGTGGTACAGTCAGCATGGCAAAAAATAATTTTTGAGGTACAATTAGTGCTGTAGTTGGGCCGGTACGCCGTACCGTCTAAAATAAAAACTCGCTGTTAGCGTACTGGAAAAAATATAGACTCGAAAACATTCATTATGTTCAACTAGTCCTTAATACACTTTGAAATGGAGGATGTAAGATGTTTGAAAATATTTAATTTTTATATATCTGGTATAAAAGTAACGGCTGACATCTCATATCCTTTGCTTAAACGCTTGTAAATTCGTTGTTTTATCTAAAACCATGCTCTGGCACATCAAGAATAAATGTGATCTGTTAATTTAAAGCTTGCAGACCGTCGTGGTATTTCCAATTAATAGGCTTTCTAATCTCAAAACACGGCGTCTCAAGACTGAAGCCTCCAATAATAAGTAAAGAAATTCTAAATAAAAATCTAAATATGCAAGTTTAGCTGAAATTACGATGTCCGTTGATTTTGTTCAGAATTTGGCAGTAGTCTGTGATGACCTCATTATGAGCAGGAAGCTCCTTCTTGTTCCCATTCGTACAGCGGATTGAGTAGTTTCTTCTGGTACATCTATTACGTCACGTCGATGCATAACGTTAGCCATGGATGCATAAGCACGGTAGTATTGTAAGCAGGTACGCATAGACAATGAATCATAGTACAATATAGGCGTTCCATCGTCAGTGTTGTAGGCCTATATACAGAGTGTTTCAAAAATACGGGGCATAATTTGAGGTATATATTTCCCACATGTAGGCAATCAAAATAGTTAATTACAACATTTGTCCGGAAATGCTTTATTTCCGAGTTATGGCCTTCACAACATTGAAATTTACCGGAACGTTTTTCTTTCCGCAGGCCGTTGCCGTCAAAGGAGACATTAAGAGGGCACTCTGACAGTTCATTCCGAGGCGAAGGTTACATTCAGTGTTGTGTAGGCGTTAGACTGTGCGACATGTATTCAAATCAAGAGCTGGCAGAGATACACTTCATGTACGGTAAGGCGGACGGCAATGCTGCGCTGGCTCGTCGTTTGTACCAGGAGAGGTACCCACAGCGACAATGTCCAGATCGGAAGACATTTGTACGTCTCCATTACCGTCTGTGCGAGTATGGAAAATTTAACTCTCCTGGTTTGGGAAGGGGACGACCAAGATCTACAACTCCAGAAGTACAGGAGGAGATTCTGGAGGCTGTGAACATGACTCCTACTATCAGCACACGAAGAGTAGCGTTGCAAGTCAATGTTCCTCATACGACTGTCTGGAGACTGTTGAAAGAGTATCAATTGTATCCTTTTCATTTGCAACGTGTACAGGCCCTGTCACCAGCAGATTACCCTGCACGAGTTAGGTTCTGTCAGTGGTTCTTGCAGCAGTGTGGTGTAAATCCGAACTTTCCTGTCTTAGTATTATTTACAGATGAAGCACAGTTCACACGAGATGGCATAACAAATTTCCACAATCAGCATGTATGGGCGTATGAAAACCCACATGCAACTGTTCCATCTCATCACCAGGTGCGGTTCTCCCTCAACATGTGGGCCGGTATCATTGGTGATCGATTAGTTGGACCCCATGTACTTGTAAACAGACTTACGGGGCAGGCGTACACAAACTTCCTGGAAAACACCATACCTCATGTTTTAGAAGACACTCCACTGATCAATCGTCAACACATTCACTTCTTGCATGATGGCGCTCCTGCACACTTCAATCGTACGGCTCGCCGGTACTTGGATCGAAGGTTTCCTAATCGATGGATAGGTAGAGGTGGCCCAATTGCTTGGCCTCCACGCTCACCTGATCTGAACCCTCTCGATTTCTACTTGTGGGGCCATTTAAAATCATTGGTTTATTCGTCTCCGGTGCCTGATTTGGAATCCCTTCGGAATCGAATTGTGGCATGTTCTGAGGACATATGCAATACTCTTGGAGTTTGGGATCGTGTTCGCAGGTCAATGAGACATCGATGGGAGGTCTGTATTCAAGCAGGAGGTGGACATTTTGAACATGTTCTGTAATGACAACGACCTGCGGAAAGAAAAACGTTCCGGTGATTTTCAATGTTGTGAAGGCCATAACTCGGAAATGAAGCATTTCCGGACACATGTAATGAACTATTTTGATTGTCTACATGTGGGAAATACATACCTGAAATTATGCCCCGTATTTTTGAAACACCCTGTATAAAACAGCAAGTTACGACTACATTGTGATCTGACTCTAATACTGAGTAACTTTCATTTTCATTCAGACTTATGTGTTAATATTATTTTAATTTATCAATCTATGTTATATTGTACTTTATTTTGATCAGCATTTTGTATAGGCCTATATTGTGTAAAATGTAAATATTGTTCATTTGTATATAGATTTTTGTTATTATAATTGTGCCACTGTAACGTCTTGTGACGTACGAAGAACATTTTCTTAGCTTAAACAAATTTTTACTGACAGTTCTGGTAAAAGATATAATTTCATAATCTCAGAATATATATTTTTGTTTACCGTAACGGAGCTGATTTTGTTAAATGAATTAATTGTATATAAGGTATTTATAGAGTATATACAGTTAATGTGCATCATGAATCTAATTATATTTCCTGTCATATGTAGCATTAATATTTTGTAGAGCGCTAGTATCGCAATGTTAGTGCATTTATATGGTTAAAAAGTAGCTGACAGACCATTTCAATTTAGTAGCAATCCCACTTACAGTGTTATGCTATATTATTATTATTATTATTATTAGTATTATTAGTATTATTATTATTATTATTATTAGTATTATTGTTATTATTATTATTATTATTAGTATTATTGTTATTATTATTATTATTATTATTATTATTATTATTATTATTTACCGAACTAGGTTTAACCCTTCGTAGCGTCCTGACGTAAGCATTTAAGGTTAGAGTTTGAACACTAAAACTCCAAGATATACTAACCGATAACTTTCCTAACTTGTTGGAGAACGAAAATGCGCTGCCTGATGAGAGATCTAAAAATTCCAGAAGTTTAAAAGTGTACTGTACTATTAAGGTCCTTGAATCTATGGTACATTCACCAGAATCTTACGTTGAGGAGGCGTTCTCTGCTTCAAAACAGAAAGTTTTCAAAGATAGTGAGCTACACAGCAGGGCAAAGATAGTTGAAATAAAGCCTACTCAAATTTACAGAAGCCTGGCAGAAAACTTCAAGTAGGGGCTTATCAATCCCACGCACACATTCTACTTACATTGACAATCTAAGATTAGTAATACAAAATGGACGAAAGGTAAAAAAAAAAAGATAGAGACTATTGAAAGATTTGACTAGTGAATATAAACATGGAGTGAATCGGGGGGAGATGACTATCGGGGGAAGATGCTTATTACGTAAGATCCTCTGATAGAAATCAGTGGATTGAGGACAGTCTTCAACTTGCGATAGAACATGTTATGACAGAGAGTATGAACTTTTTTAGAGCTTCGCAAGCATACGGGATTTCTTACCGTACTCTTAAACGCCTCCTAAAAAGAATGATGACAAAAAGAAATGTACTGGATTGAATTCATTGTGTGCAAGAAGTGATTTCATGAGTCTTGCACACGGCAATAAAATATGTGCAATGACTGTGTTCCAAAGTAGTGATAAACGAGTGAGAAAGTGTCCATGAGTTTTAGATTAAGTCAATATTGTTATATACATGTATCAAACCAAGTTCAGGTAAAATGCATATATCAGTAAATGTGTTAATTGCATTTGCTATCTTACCCGACTATCGGGGAAAGATGCCCACAGTGCAGGTAAGAAGAAAACCTGAATCTATGAACAAGGTAATTAATGTTTTCTCTTTTGTACCAAAAATATAGTTTCAAAATAACTTCCAGGCTTTGATAATCAATATGAAATTCGAAACTAAATTTTTATTTTATTTTATTTATTTATTTATTTATTTATTACTTGCATTGCAGCCCGAAAGAGCAGAAGCTCGTGCTCGGGAGCAGTTCAGATCAGTTATACAAAATATATCACAAAATTACGAGAATTCATTGAGCACAATAACATTAATAAATGGTAAAATTATACAGCATGTAATAATAGGGTCTATATACAAATAGAAAATACAAAAGTACATAAATATTAGAGTATCAATTTTTAACTCAATTAGCTTAAACAATTAAATAATTTATCTGATTTGTTTCTTAAATCTATGTGTGTTAAGTGTACTTAGCTCAGGGTAAGCTCTAATTAATGCATTATATATTTTGGGTCCAAAATTTCTGCTGTGGAAAAATGAACAGTATCTTAAATTTTCAATCAAATAAAAAGCCAGGCATCTTCCCCCGATCCACTCCATATAACCTAAAGTGATATATGCATCTAAAATTGTATGAACATTTCCATCTCGAAGAGGAGCCAAAGTAGGCCTACATTCAGGTCTTCAGGGAATATACTGACTTCAGTGTGAAACCACCAGAGCTTTGTAATTTGTGGCATAGGCCTATAACAGATTCTATTCAAATTTCAACATCAGAATGCGAAGGCGCATTAGTGTAATGAACGATATCTGGTCTAAGAAAAGAAATACTCTTCTAGTAAAAGAATATCTAGGCTTTTGTCCCCAAAAATGTATTGGGCCATCAGTGTCAGCATTTAACCCTATACCTTACGTGCAATTGTGGCTATGATCTGGCAGGAGGTCTGCAGAGGAGACTGCATGTCGACGTAATAACCTTGAAAACGAAGTGCAGTACGAGTCCGTATGGAGTCTATTATAATGAAGGAGATTTCAACAGTACCCCTAAAATTTTTTTTCCAACTACAGCACTGGGTACAATTTAACAAATAGGCCCACGAGACTAGAGGCGCACACTCTTAACCAGGCTTCGAGACTTGGGACCCGATACAATAAGTTTACTGTGCATGTACTATAAGTTTTTTTTTCGGAATTTGTATGATAAGAACTTTCTTGTGTTAAATTTTAACGTACCTTGTTAACATGTTTCGACCTATTTTGGGTCATCTTCAGAACTGGTCGTTGTTGGTCTTGGCGGCTCTTGTTTCCTGTGAGGCTGCGTTCGTAGTTCACATGAAACAAGAGGCGCCAAGACCAACAACGACCAGTTCTGAAGATGACCCAAAATAGATCGAAACATGTTAACAAGGTACGTTAAAATGTAACATAAGAAAGTTCTTATCATACATATTCCGAAGTGATACAGTGTTAAAAGTTGTGTAATCAAGATGTATATAAATTTTTGACTCGCTGCAGGTAGTGAAATAGTGAAAGGTAGAGATGTGTTGAGGTAACAACGTTGCTGTTTAGAATAGAGACGGTAGTATGGAGAAACATACACATATGTTCATATGTACATTCTGAAAGTAAATATACAGTACATTACACAATGACAATGTCAAAAAAATGTAAAAAGCATTTATTTTTCTGTCTTTTATAGGCATTTGTGTTTAATTATACACAGTGTTAATAGTGGAAATAAACATGTAGCAATTTTAATTTCTTCATTTTTCCTATTGGTCGTCTTCAGGAAGTGCAGTCACTGTACCGAATTACAATATACTACAAGATACATTCTCAATGTCTCAAACGTAAATCTTTCTCGCTTATCTGCCAAACACAGTTTGTACTGTAAAAAGATGCGCTCTACGTCGCATGACGTGATAGGAGCAAAACGAAGAAACCTAACATCATTGCAGTCTCTAAGAGACAGTCCTTTATTCTCGGGTGACTCTACGTCCACTAATTTGCTGTTTACATTACACAATGTTCCATATCCGTTATTTTTACATAAAATTGATTTCCACTTCTGTTTTACACGTTCAGTAACCGGTGTACTTAGTGTCTCATTAATTCTCTGTGTCATTTCCTCAACTAATTTGAGGGCTTCCGGCATCTCTTGCTCTGACTCTTCTAACCGTGTAATAGTTTCAGACACAGTTTGAAAATAGGTTTGTATAAAAACCAAATTATTTGTCAGAACCTTCATATCCGAGCGTTTTCCTTTGCATATTTGTTGACATCCATTCTGCAGTACCCCCACCCACTGTACGCTTTACTACTACACTCAGTACGCCGTTATGCGGATTTCCCACTGAACTGCTCTATCGGGTCCGAAGTCTCGAAGCCTGCTCATAACCTGTAGATTGATTTAAACTTTTCTGCCAGGAATCGAATCCGTGTCGTCTTAGCCTGAAACATTGCCAACTTCACGCTACTAAATCTTTGTGAGTGTAACACCGCAAACAAGCTTGCGCTGCCTGCTAGATGGTGGATGGGTCCATCACACATGTAGACAATAGCTTTAAACTTTAGTGGTGAAAAAGTACTTGTTTGGACGCAGTAACTGAACTCTGCCGGTGAAATGCTGTACCGACACTTTTTGTATATTAGTTTACATTTATTAGATAGCCTAACAACGTATTTATTGAGCGTTCAACATCGTGCATAGCGATAAAGCCTTTTGTGGTGTGCTGGTTCAGGTCACATCAGATCGAAGTTGGGGTGGGCTGTTGCGGTCGGTTGGCGAACTTCCAGAACTGGAACCCGCTATTTGTTTGGCGGTCAATTGACTCCCGGAATGTTTCATTATGTCGCGACATGGACGCCTGTGTTGGCGCTTTACCGCTGCTCTCTCTGTACGGCTTGCGCATTAATTATTATTCTGACCCCCCGCTACTTCAAACACTGTCTGACCTCTGCGCTGCAGCCAGATTCATCGTCGATAAAGGTGCGACGAATTTTACGAACGCATCCTAGTTTGTGTGTCATTTTTAAGGGCCGACTAGTAGCTATGACGCCGTCTTGGTGGCTCAGTTGGCAGAGCGCTATAGTCTGGGTCAGCTTATTTAATATCCTAAGGGTGAAACCTAACCATTTTCCCCCCATTACTACATAAGCTAGTGGATTATGGTGATTTCTAGTTTGCAGGTTGAATTTTCTTTTGACATCTTCGTTTCGAATTTCGATACTGAGAAATACTATAACTGGTAATGATTTTATAACTGTTATGTTTGTTAACGAGTTATCATTATCATCATTTGTATTGCTTTATTTTCTGAGGCTGTGCAATATTACATTTCAAACTATAATTAAGGGTTTCTTTATTATAGATGTAAATTCTTTTAAAGCGAGCACATTGGTGTCAGGATTAACGCGCCTACTCTATATTCGGGAGGTTCGGGGCTCGATCCCAAAGGTCAGCTGTCCTCACTTTTCGTGTTTTCCAGTCATGGGGTACCTGGACAATATCAATTTCAAAGGGCCACAACCCTCTTTTCACCCAAAGCTAATCTCTATCATGACACTTCATATATCATCAGTAGGGAACGGATTTTTTTTATAGATAAGAGACGGTAACTAAGACAAAATTCCAGCCACCGGCGTAGCTCAGTCGATTAAGGCGCTTGCCTACCGATGCGGAGCTGCGCTCGACGCGGGTTCGATTCCCGCTTGAGCTGATTACCTGGTTGGGTTTTTTCCGAGGTTTTCCCCAACCATAAGGCAAATGTCAGGTAATCTATAGCGAATCCTCGGCCTCATCATCATCTCGCTATCACCAATCTCATCGACGGTAAATAATCTCGTAGTTGATACAGCGTCGTTAAATAACCAAGTAAAAAAGCACAAAAAAAACAAAACAACTGTAATTTGTATATAAAATTTCATTTCAAATAAAAATTACATATTTCTGGAATATTTTTATGTAAATACATATTTTAAATAATCTAGTTATAGGTACATAAACTGTTATTTTTCCTTTGTTCTAATTTTTACATTGAATGCAAAAACTATTATCAGTGCATTTCAAATTGGCGGATCAAGGTCACGTACAAACGTCCATAAGTACAAACCACGCACAAGTCACTGAACTGAAAACTGTGAACTGAAGCACTGGTAATTCCGGCTGTTCCAGTTGATTTTAGTTGAGGAGAATGGGCCAGGATTGGGGTGCCTTGACCTTGAGCCGCCAGTTCGAAATGCACTGATAATAGTACATAGCCCTTCTACATATAAATAAAAAAATTTGAATGAATTTCTTTCTTGAATATATTGCGTCGTGACCTACACTGCACGTGCTGTCTGGCACTCTCGAAGGGGAATACCTTATCTTTGAAATGAAAGCTGACGAAATGCATTCGACTCGAATATTCTCCAGTCAAGGACTTTGGCTTGATTAATTCAGGCCGTTTATGCAGTACCCGTACATAAGTGAAGTGATTGTTGATACACTGCTGAAAGAGAAGTCAAGTGTTCATTCCCGTTTGCAGCAACGTGTCACTGAATTTAGTGGAATTTTCACAAGTGACAGAAAAATTATATTCTGTTAAAAATGTGGGAAAATATAAATGCGGATCAGCGATCTCAAGTCTTATAGTATTTAGGAAGTAATGCCCTCCTTGTTTACACCGTGTCCTCCTTGTATTCCCCTCGTTCTCTTTGAGTCACCCTTGTTCTTCTTGTATTTTCCTTGTTCTTGTATTTTCCTTGTTCTTGTATTCCCCTTGTTCTCCTTGCCTTCCCCTTGTTTTTCTTACATATCCTTGTTTTTCTTGTACTTTGCGCTTTCTTGTTTTATTTCTTGCATCACCCACACGTAAAACTATGTACTGTCGACATTTTTGGTAATTCTCCTTTGTTTTAAGCGATTACCATGTGCTATTAGATAGATGATAAATGACAAATATGATTTGACGATGATGATTGAGGATCGAACCCACGTTCGTTTAATCCGATGCTAATCGCTCTAGCAAACTGCTTAAAAAATCGAAGTTCTTTGAGAAAGCCGTTGTTTCGTATGCCTTATCTATATCGCAAACCGCATAGTTATCTGTTGGGGAACAGTTTCTATCCCTTTGGTGGGATGTTTCAGCTGGAATGTAATAAATCAGTGCATGAATATTATTTCAGCAAAGTGGGCAGGGTGCCTCCTCTCGATTGTTTTTGACAAGCTCTTGGAATCCATCGGACGGGTCGCAGAAATTCGAGGAATTAGATATTCCGGTCAGAGACCATGTGGGAGATTGTTCAAACACTGGGAGGGAGGGAACATTGTAGAATGATATAACAGTATCGAACCACTGGTCTGATCCATATTGCGTGCTTCTACTGAATATCTGGCAGAGCGCCTAACATGGGAACATGGAGAAAATGAGCAGCAGTAACTGTAGGCCTACATCCTACAGTAGCATATTCTGATAATCCTAATAGTCACACTTATTTTGCGATATATATACATAAATTTGTGATCATATCACCATAATCATAATCATCGTTATCGTCATTATTGTCAACTTAGAACTTCTCCCGAACTCTCTCGATACGTAATCCCCTTTTTCTTCTTTTTGTCGATAAAGTGATCTTCTGCCTTATTTCATAAGAATGAGCATTTCTTAAATGCTACAAAGATTCGTAACCTTTTGAGGAACAAACAATTTGATATTTAGTGTCGTCATACAAGGGGAAAGGCATAGTTTTATTTAAACAATGTCCTGGTGCCAGCACATGGATTTGAAAACACGAAGGACTCTCCAACAGCGAATGGCGCGATGGCATTAAAATGGTTGGAAATGTTGCTGCAGTACGTGCTATGCCGGGAATATCTCTGGACAACCGTTGTAGGCATTGCCACAACGAGGTTGAAACTCTTGCACACGTCCTGGGATCCTGTCCGCACGGCGAAGCTCTGCGAAACGCTAGACACCACCAAGTACGATCAAATATAGCCACTGCCCTTAAAGATGCCGATTATAACACCTTTGAAGAAGTACATGGTCTCTCCGTCAATTGCAGTACACGGCGTATAGATATAACATATTTCAAGGAATCTATAAGATCTGGATTCATAATTGATCCCACTGTGCGTTTCGAAACGAATGAGGAACAGTCAGCAGAAGTGGATAAGGAAAAAAAGAATATCTACAATCCTATCATCCCCTATTACCTCCAGAAGTACCAGCTAAAAGAGCTTGAAGTAATTTCGACTTCTGGTTGGAGCAAGAGTTACCACTACTCTCTTCATGAAAGATGTGTTTAAGATGCTTAGAATACCTACATCTATTATTCTGATTCTAACCTTAGCTGCATTGAAAGGATGAATTGCTCTACTAAAGCATCACCTATATTCGAAATGACACTAAGTTCATTTGCACCCTTTACTTTTTTGTAACACTTACCTCTCTCTCTAAAACTAATCTAAAAATGTATTTGCAGCTTTGTACTTGTAGGAGTTTCATTGTCAAAACAAAATCAATGGTTTAATGAACTTGTAAACATTTATATGGTTAAGTACTCTTTGTCCCTTGTGACAGCTCACGAATAGTGAGAAGATTTCTAAATTATTATTGCACTATTTTAAATATATCGACGTATTCCGTCCCTCCAACTCTATCAGTAATGATCATTATAATTCATTGTTAACAGAAGAGGAGATGGTACTAAGGAATATGCTTCTGGAGCTAAATGACAGCTGTGAGCAGTATGGGATGAAGATAAATGCAAATAAGGCCAAGATAATGGCCATGGGAAGAAAAATAAAGGCGGAAAACTTGCGAATTCTAAATGAGGCATTACAGCAAGTAGACCTTCAAATATTGAGGTGTACTATATAAGCAGTAACGTGAGCTGCTGTCAGAAAGTCAAAAGAAGGATAGCAATGGCCAAGAAAGCTGTTGTTAATAGAAAAAGGAGCATCTTCTGCGGACCTCTGGAAAAAGAACTAAGGAAAAGACTAGCAAGTGTTTCGGGTGTAGTGTGGCCTTGTATGGGGTAGAAACATGGACATTACGACGAAGTGAAGAGACGCGAATAGAAGCATTGAAATGTGGATATGGAGAAGAATGAAACGTGTTAAGTGGACAGAGAGAATAAGAAATGAACCTCTGTTGGAAAGAGTGGGTGAAGAAAGAATGATGCTAAAACTGATCAGGAAGAGGAAAAAGAATTGGTTGGGTCAGTGGCTTAGAAGAAACTGCCTACTGAAGGAATGGTGAACGGGAGAAGAGTTCGGGGAAAGGACAATATCAGATGATAGACGACATTAAGATGTATGGATCATTTGCTGAGACAAAGGGGATGGGGCAGAAAATGGGAAAGAATGGAGAATGCTGGGCTGTAGTGAAAGACCTAAGCTTGGTAGAGTACAATGAATGAATGATAATTATGTGAAGGAAGAAAGATGGAAAGACAAATAAATATACAGATCTGTGGTTCCATTCAATACCAAATTCTAATATAAAATACCAAATCGATACGATGAAAAACATCTAACTCTGTATGCGCAGAAGACATTAATATTGGACTCTTGCAAAATGGGATCTTCAAAGAATATCTTAGCAAAGATTTAATTCATAGTTTCTTTTTCCCTAGAGACATGTCTTTCATTGCAAACTCATCATTCTCCAATCTTCCCTATTTTCCGCCTTCCTCTTAGTCTTCGCATACGATCCATATATCTTAATTTTGCCTATCATCTGATATCTCCTTCTGCGTTCAACTTTCCCCCGTTCACCATTCTTTCCAGTGCATCCTTCAGAAGGCAGTTTTTTCCTTAGCCAGTGACCCAGCATTGCTTATTTCTCTTCCTGTTTAGGTTAAGCATTATTCTTTATTCACCCACTCTTTCTAGCGCAGTTTCATTTCTTATTCTGTTTGTCCATTTCACACGCTTCATTCTTTTCGATATCCACATTTCAAATTCTTTTAGTCGTTTCTAGTCATCTTCATCTGTTTGCATTCATCTTCGTCCCGTACTGCTCACAGCTGTCATTTAGCTCCAGTAGCATATCCCTTAGTATTGTCTTCTCTTCTGCTAACAACGCCATATTATCAAAAAATTTATGCACTATATTCCTATTATTACCTCTCCTGTTTCCTGAAAACAATCTTTAATAATTTATAATTAATATGTAAATTACTATAGTGTTAGGCCTATCTGTTATAAGCTGAAATCCATCAGCTTCATATAAATATTTTTTCAGCTCTTCCTTATCCTTTCTAATCATATGATCTCGCGAATCATATTCGAAAAAAATGTTGGTTAAAAAAATGTTATGTTTTATTTAACGACGCTCGCAACTGCCGACGTTATATCAGCGTCGCCGATATGCCGGAATTTTGTTCCGCAGGAGTTCTTTTACATGCCAGTAAATCTACTGACATGAGCCTGTCGCATTTAAAACAATATTGGTAGATCTATATCAAGTATCTTCAAAATATGTTGACTTCAATTTTTCCCATACGTTTATGTTCGTTGATGCCACAGATATTAAGTTTAGTTCGTTTATCATCCTTCTTATTTCTAATCAAGAGCCTGTATCCCTCTTAAATGCAAATTAGATGTTTACAACTGACTGTGGAGAGTAGGTAAAAGCTAGCACTCTCCGTCATGACTGCATTTAAACTATTTCTGGCAGGAAATTAATTCTAACTGCACATGATATTTGTTTCTTCATCATTGATCCAAGTTTTTCTTGCTTCTTTCAACTCCCATTCTCGTTACGCTACTTTTGTAATGGCTACGATTATGTTAATTTTAAAAATTAATTCACAAATGTATATTTGAGACCTGAGATTTTTGCCTGAAGAATTTTCAAACTGAAGTTATACTATGCAGTTATATTTCATAAGAGTAAGGTACGGTATGCTCTATTTCCGTAACTGCAAGTAATTAATATAAATGAAGGGTTCAGAGCCATAGTGGGCCAAGCGCCATTTATTAAAAACGGAGAAAGCAAGGGTTAAAGTCAAGTGAATACCATAGTTTAATGAAGACTGACATATCATTTAGTTTGAATGTGTATAGTTTATATTACTTGCTATATGTTTCCATTGAATAATGATAATAACTTCATTTTAACCCTTGTTTTCTACGGTTTTAGTAAATGGCGCTTGGCCCACTATGGTTCTGAACCCTTCAAAAAGGTACTTTGAGCTTCAAATTTCTTGTTTGAAGTAGTTTCCGATTGAGGTTTAATTATATGCCTAATCATTCATTCTCTCATGAAAATTTATGGAAGCTCGCTATCTACTTTGTTTCATTTATCACTTAGATATAAGTAAGAAAAAGAAATTGAAATGGAATTAGATTAGATTTGGAGTAAATTGTTTTATACGAAGGTCTTTCCAAAAGTAATGCTTCCTATTTATTTTCGTGGTACGGCGGTGTATAATTTATAATCACTAGATTGTGCACCACTACACCTGGGTTAAATCTCTCCGCAGAGCATATGAAGACAAGGCATATGTCACTGTTGATAGTGATTCGTCCGTCGGACGTTGACGCTAAGCCTGGCGGCCCTCTTGGTGCTATTCGACAGGAGTAGGCTACGTGCCGGCACCGGATTTTTCCTTCTCCCTTTCTCATCTTCATCATCATTCCCTACACTGCACTTACACGAACACTTACACATACTTTCACCCTAATACATTACATAACTCTCCACAGATACACATAATGCATAATGTGACCCACTGAAGTGTTGTGCAACTTGAAAATGCGTCACAGTCCTGCCATCTATCCTCAATACGCGGAACCCGAATCATGCACGTGAAGTGGGTAGGCATTAGATACATACACATTTATTTTCATGGAAAATATAGCAAATAAAAAGAGCATAATAACACAGTTAAATAGAACAAGATTTCAGCTACATACCGTTATTTTTCCCTATTGTCACCATTATTTGTTACGCACTCTTCCCAGCGATGAACATGATCCTGCATGCCGCAGTCGTAAAAATCTGAACCATCAGAGGCAAGCCACTTTCTTACAGCTGGATAAAGTTGTCCACGTAATCCATCTTTCACAAACCCAAATAGATGGAAGCATGAAGATGCTAAATGCGGACTATACGGTGGATGTAGGGTAAACATTGGTAATTTCGTGGCAGTGGTTATTTCGTGATACTTTTTCTTTGCTCTTTCGTGAATCAACCAATGGTGTTACGAGATTAAAATTTCCGCCAAGGGATTGCATATGTTCTCCGATTTCCAGAAACATACAGCTACGCTTTGTGTGACTATTGTAGCTGCTTCAGTGAGCTTCTATGTTTGGAGAGAGCAAGTTAGCGTCGACTTCTCAGATGCACAAATGTTGTGGATGTTTGTAATTACATTACTGGCTTGTTACTAAAGGTAAGCATATAATAATTGGTACAATGATTTATTATATCTCAATGAAATTTTAGGAAATGTTTCTGGAATTTTAGATATAGCTGTAGTCGCCATATAGGCTTAGCTTTACTGATAGAAATCTTAGCTGTTTGAGGCGAAATTTTGTTGAGCATTAAGCGTTACATTTTATACTTACTATTTTAAAAATTGTATTACAATATGAAATTTTAGAAATCTGAATATAAGATGAGATAACAAAAAAGAAAAGGGGAACGCAATGGGTTCAGTGTAGCTTCTGTTTGATTTGTTATCATGCAAAGTGCTAGATAAATTACTTGCAAGAATTGTGACAGAAGCTGAAACATGGCTCCACCATTTTGGACCGGAGACAAAAGCAGACAATGGAGTGGGATCATGCAAATTCACCAAAGAAATAGACATTCAAAAGTGCACCTTCGGCAGGAAAAGTTATGGCTACTGTGTTTTGCGGTTCAGAAGGACTCTTGCTTGTGGACATCATGCCACACGGAACCACCATTAATTCTGACGCATATGTTGCAACTCTCAAGAAACTTCAAGCTCGACTGAGTCGTGTTCGACAACATCGGGAGAAGCAGGATGTTCTGCTATTGCACGACAACGCACAACCATATGTCAGTCACAAGACCACAGACCAGATCAGAAAATTCGGATAGTCAACACTTAAACACCGCCTTACAGTCCTGAACTGGCACCGTGCGATTACCATCTCTTTGGTAAACTGAAGGATCCCTTCGCGGAACGAGGTTAGAAGATGACTCCCTTGTGCACGCTGCTAAAGAGTGGCTCAGACGTGTTGGTCCAGACTTTTACCGTGCTGGTCTACAGGCCCTCGTTCCTAGGTTACGTAAGGCAGTTGAAAGGAAATATAATTTTTAAACAAATGATATGCATTACTTTTGGAGTTACCCTAGTAATATAGGCTATGGTAAAGTCCGTAATAAAAGTGTTTACCCTTTCAGGACAAAGAAGATCCCTTTTCAATTCCAATTTTTACTTTGATTTCATTCTTATTATGTGTTGATATGTATTTCTATGGTTTCTTACTATGAATATTAGACGGAATTACTATGTTTAAAGTCTTGTAACAATAAATGAGAATTCCATTTCACTTTAATGAATTTTTCCACAATTCTTCTACCTCTCACGAAATTACTAAGGTTATCGCGAAATAACGAACCTTTTAGCTTCAGTTGTAAAAGTGGTTTTTGGCACTTGTTCAAGAACGTGTCCAATCTTTTATGTCTCCAGATTTGTACAGCAAATTATCGTCTTTTAGATGAAAAATCGGAATAAGGATATATTTACACATTTGCATTTTAAATTAATTTTCATGAAATTATCACGAAATTACCAATGTTTACCCTACTAGGACAGTCCTGCCAAATTTTCTAACGTGCTCGGTGTTCGTGAAATTGATATAGTTCTTGGCGTTGTCGTGTTGGAAGGGAAGGGTTGTCTTCTTCTTTGGCCTGACTCTGGAAATTCAGGCTTTCAGCTTAGCCAGCGTCTTCTTGTAGCATTCAGAGTTGACAGTTTTTCCAGACTCAGGATATCCAAAAGAATCACACCCCGCCTATCCCAAAGGACTGTCATTTTCGCTACTGTTGAAACGCACTATCCACGCTTCACTGTGCTCTGATTCACTATATAGTCTCCGTACACCTTCAGAAACCGTCGATTGATATCAATGGGTGCAAATTTTTCGGAAATGGGGATTTGAATAACACATCTCTATTTCGTACGCACCTCTATGTCAGATTCCATTTTGGTAGACTGTTCTGCTGCCGCTATCTGTAATACGACTAACAATACATTATCGTCAAGAGTCAATCCTCACTACAACGCCACTGACTCCGGCTCAGACGTCATAGGTTAACACAAAAAAATAGAAGGCATTAATTTTGGAACAATTCTCGTATTTATGATTTAAAATTAAGTTTGTAAACGAACTGTCAAACATGATATTTAGAAAACAAGAGCGACGCTGAAAACGAGGGTTTTCATGGTAATTTCGAAATATATTTTCATGGCATTACAATGCTTCCTTTTTATTTTCGTAGAATTAAAAATAAAAACACTTTTAATAGAACTCGTTCTATTTCAGTTCTCACACGGCAGCCAGATAGTATTTAAAATGACATGACACCCCTGTGCAACACAAAATTAACGCCAGATGATCGAGCGCTGACTTTTATACACTGTCCATTAGTGACAAAGTAGATTAAAATATCTGTATGTTAAAATCATCCTGTCGCTAATGACAGGTTTGATTAAATACTGAATTAGATTATTGAGGGAAAACACCACAAAGCGGGCAATTTTATACAAAGAGAGTATAATGTGCATATATCAAGTGTTTTTTAAATAAATAGTCTATTTTTTTCTCGATCTGGCGTTGAAAGAATGGTGCAGCGCAAATGCGCCGAATTTGACGATTGTATTCATTGAGTTATTCCGCCAAATTTGTTTTTTGCAGAACTAAGGTGTTCACTATTTGCACACAATATGTTTTATTTGGAAGTGACTGTACTATTCAGCGGTAATTAACCATAATACACTGTTGAGCCTAAAGTCATGTCACATTTAAAATACGGAGAAGTGTGGCAACCAATTCCATTTGTGCCAGGCTTAGTGATGGAAACTGCAGAGTTTGGGTCTAGCAGCTACTTACAAGAATAACGAATGTAAAACAATTATGTAACTTACAAATGTATTAGGATTATCTTACAGCAGAAGTATTATTTTTATTATCCAATTTAATAAACCCTATTTCACCCTGAGGTATATAAGGGTTATAGTTGGGATGAAAATACATATTTTATAACCAATAAACAATAGTAAAGTTATAATAGAAAAAAAGTGGTCACAGTTACAATTCACATGAATTATGTTGAAGAATGCACCTTAATGAAAAATGGATCCTGTTAAAGATTAATGAGATGTTTGAGGAAAAATCAATGCAAAAGATATACAAGAATGTTTAATCATTTCAGAGTAAATACACGACCTTAAAAATATAATCAATAGTAGATTAATATTGTACGAAGTGGAACTATAAAAGTTGGAGATTTATCCTTCGAAGAGGTGGAAAAATTCAAATATCTTGGAGCAACAGTAACAAATATAAATGACACTTGGGAGGAAATTAAACGCAGAATAAATATGGGAAATGCCTGTTATTATTCGGTTGAGAAGCTTTTGTCATCTAGTCTGCTGTCAAAAAATCTGAAAGTCAGAATTTATAAAACAGTTATATTACCGGTTGTTCTGTATGGCTGTGAAACTTGGACTCTCACTTTGAGAGAGGAACAGAGATTGAGGGTTTTTGAGAATAAGGTTCTTAGGAAAATATTTGTGGCTTAAGAGGGATGAAGTTATAGGAGAATGTAGAAAGTTACAAAACGCAGAACTGCACGCATTGCATCCTTCACCTGACATCATTAGGAACATTAAATCCAGACGTTTGAGATGGGCAGGGCATGTAGCACGTATGGGCGAATCCAGAAATGCATATAGAGTCTTAGTTGGGAGGCCAGAGGGAAAAAGACCTTTGGGGAGGCCGTGACGTAGATGGGAGGATAACATTAAAATGGATTTGAGGGAGGTAGGATATGATGATATAGAGACAGGATTAATCTTGCTCAGGATAGGGACCGATGGCGGACTTATGTGAGGGCGGCAATGAACCTCCGGGTTCCTTAAAAGCCAGTAAGTAAGTAAGTAGATTAATATAACAATGTTTGACATTCACTTTCAAATTAATACTTAATTCATGAACAATGGAACAGTTAAGAGTAGTAAAGGGATATTACAAGCAATGATTTACGGTTACAAGTTACAAACGTGATTCAGGAACAAATACAATAATTAAAATAATAAGACAAGTAATGACTTACAACTAACGAATAACGAAATTCTTGAAGGGCAATATATAATAGAAGAAGCAATACAAAAGATTTAAAAACAAATGTAAACAGTAAATGAATAGTAGAAAAATTGACTTAAAATTACAACTTAGAAAGTATGTTGGAAATATTCAGATTTTTAATTAATTATGGAGATGTTTTGTACACCATTAATCTTAAACAGTTTATCTACCACCAATGTAATAGCTACATAGTTTGATATTGAGATATTGTATAATTGTGCCTGAAGATGCCTGAATGGGCGAAAACGTTTGCAATTTATAGCTCATGTATATAAAACTTAATGACCATATAATATGTCATTATTTTACATTGATTTGTCATTTGACTGAGTAACAAATATTATATTGTGTTTATCTATATTAAAATTACAAGTTAAACACATTCTTTTTAAAGCAATAGGTAACAACAAAGAGAGAAGTATTTGAAGGGTTCAGAGCCATAGTGGGCCAAGCGCCATTTATTAAAAACGGAGAAAGCAAGGGTTGAAGTTAAGCGAATACCATAATTCGTATACTTTATGTTACTTGCTATATGGTTCCATTGAATTATGGTAGTAATTTCATTTCAGCCCTTGTTTTCTACGGTTTTAGTAAATGGCGCTTGGCCCACTACGGTTCTGAACTCATTTGTTACTGGCATAGCTGAATACCGACCATCTCTCCCACAGATCACTGTTTTCTGTGACTATCTAAAGATAAGTACATATCTGAAGAAGTAGAATTTCCACCAGCATTTTGGACAGAATATTTTGCAGCCGTGGACAACATCACAAATATGTGCGAATTATTTCATTCACATTTTAACTCTCGGTTTTATACCTCTCACCCAAACATTTAAAAAGCTTTAAGTGTACTGCTTGATATTCAAAAAGAAGCCAATGAAAAACAGAGAAGCCTAAAATGGATGTGTAGAATAATATGAAAGTAATGCTATTTCTAAGCTACAATAATAATTTGTGAAAAAAGAATTATTTTTAAATTCAGTTCGTTTTTAAATTAAATTGTCTTGACCTGTCTTACGTTATTTAAGTGGATAAAACACATTAAGGCATCCATTATTTTAACCATACCTCCTACGTTCATTTCTTAAGATAGCATTGTGGTTATTTAATGTGCTAGGCAGTCCGAAGTCTACGTAAGTGGGACAGTAATGTGGTTGATGTACTGTCTTTTCCATAACAAAATCCAAAATAAATTTTGTATTACACCCTTGGCGTAGAAATTACTCCCTTACTCAGGCGAAAAAACATGCTACAATTTCAGTTAAATTGCGCATTCGCAATCTGTCCTGAAGGAAAACGTGGAAAAATTCCCGTAATGCGGAATGGGCACAACGCTAGCCCTATAACATTGGTTACACATTAACAGTGGTCTAAGACAGCATATCGATAGTGTTGAACAACAACTTCGTATGTCAAAATATTCAATTTTAAAAGAGAGCGAAAAAGCGTTTTAATATCTTGATAATGAACAAATATCTGACATAAGAGTGTATTTAAATATTTTCTTGTAAAGTTTGTATCCATGCCGAAGATTCGGAAAGACTTTTTTTATAGGGGGGAAGTGAAATCTCATTTCGTTATTTATTTATTTTTTTACATATGAGGTTGCTGTTCAACATCATCGATTTCATGGTATTCAGGCACAAGGAAGTATTTTGTTGTTACAATTTTTACGTCTTCAAAGACCACATATTAAAATAGATTCAGACCCAGAAACAAAATTTGGGCCATCTAATTTTGAAAGTTCCAGATACATTTGCGTTAAAGCCTAGAAATGGTCAGAGTCTGGTCAACAGTGATTTTGTTACATGTAAAATTTCTGCTGTTTCTTATGTAATTTCATCTGCTGATTCCAAAAATGAAGTCAGAATTTTTCTACCACTCACCATTTTGTTTTTGTTATTTTAGAAAAAAATTATTTATTTTTATTACTATATACAGTCCTTAACATGCTAATGGAAAGAAAATACTTCAAATATTTCGTATTTTTTGCTTTAACAATTGACCTATTGCCTAACATTAGATCATTGTTGCCTGTGAAGTCAGAATTCTTGAAAGTAAGCTTTATACTTCATAAGAATGTGAGAGCTGATATTAATTCTCAGTTGAGTTGGAACTTACATTCATGAAACAAGTTTCATAACCTTTTCATAACATATGTTTTCTTTGTCCTAATTTTAAGTGCGGTAAAAGTGTCTTATAAGTGAAACATGCCTCGAATATTGTGTAAATCACATAAACGATGTTTATTACGTTTGTGGTTAATTAACTTTGAAAGCACACAGGCGAATTTTTACTACACTAGTTAAAAGAGCTTACGAGTGTTAGTTTGATTGCAAAATAGATGAAGACAGGAAATGGGCCCCTGAAATCTGTTGTATTCCATGTAATTATATTAACTGATCAGCTAAAAGGGTCCCGTCATATGCCTTTTCTAGTTCCAGTGATATGTCGGGAACCTAAGGATCATTCAATAGAGTGGTACTTTCTAGGAACCACAGATCACAAGATTACAGAGAACTTGTCAGCGAGCTGATTCAGAACTATAACGTGATGGAGTGTTAAAATGCCTCTCAAAATAACTTCTTGGATTCTCATTTTTTTTTTCTTTCCTCAAAACCATCGCGTAGTAATCGACGAACGAAGGGAACGTTTTCATTAGTATTTTCCTGAAATGAAAAGGAGTTACCGGGAAAAATGGAGCCCAAATATTCTGGCAGACTACTGCTGGACAATCAAAAGAAATGTTTTTCAAGCCAAGTATAGCCTAAAATCTATTTCACAAAATAAATATATGATTTTAGGAAAAATGTTACAAGGTATCTACTAGAAATTTTTAAATTAAATTTCATATAATTTCTCAAAACCCCTGCGTGATATAAGAATTTTGAAAACATATTTGAAATCAGCACGAAAATGTTACAACAGTCCCCTATTCTTTATCTTTTAACAAAAAAATATGTTCAATTTTGTTGACCAGTTACAGACTTGTGTAATTCAACACTTCTTGGCAGTTGAAAAATGTTAATAACAGTACTAAGAAACGAGTCACCAAAGCAGTGTAACTACATTTATCTACTCAATTTAAGATTAAAATTCCTAAAAATGCTTGAACTACACTGTATAGTAAGTAAAATTTAGTAGACACTTGATAAACATAAGGATCAATCTGCAAACAAAGACTTACGTGAAATTCTTTCAAGTAGGAAAGTGGAGTGCACGGAAAAAAAAAAATAAAATCAAAGACAAAGAAGTGAATTTGAAATTGAAACTTGACACTGCTTAAGTAAATATTTTCCTACTACATATTTTTAACAATATGTAGGCCTAATGGCTGGTATGGTTTTCCGGGAGTTCCAAACGATGTACTCTAGATTTGAGTCCTTTAAAGTCCTACAGACCTTCTTTTTGACACATTTATATGCTAATTACTCTCTTCTAGTTTTGTATTTTATCTAGGAATTTGATTCATTTTTATTTCTGTTTTCCAGAAAATCATATTGCAAAGTTCTCCAATTTTAGATAACTAATTGCATACTGAATTTTGTATCGGAAGAACAAACTCGAACATTAAACATTAACACATTTTTACCATTCAGATATAGACTAGTTTCATAGATCTCTTGCTAAGAATTTTAACTACAAAACTAATACTAACAATAAATATACCAAATTGTGCACAATCGTCAACAATACTTGATGTAGGGAAGATAAACACAGAAATACCCCAGGCTAACATTATGCGTCTCTCACTGCTGAATGTTTTGTGCGGTTATGTATGTACTGTGCAGTATGTTTGTAGGTACCTGCCTATTTTTCCTTGTGTATGTTGTTTTGAATAAGGACCTGAGGTAATTTTAATCAAACGGTTTGTAGATTAGATATTGTACAATGTGAGCCATAAAAACAGTTTCAAAAACAATACAATTGTTGGTCAGTTCTTGTTATACTGTATGTGAACCAGTGTTGTAAATTCCAATTTGCGAAAAACGACTACACGCTTACAAAAACTCACCAGATATGTCATAAAACCCACCAGATTTTCGTTCCCATAGATTTTTTTTCACTTCATTGTTAAATAATGCGCAGATAAGATACAGGCCTAGTAGTATGACTAAATTATTAAAAATTATAACAACATATACCACTCCGTCTTATTGCAGCCTTAATTTCCAAACTTACTGAAATTCCCATCCTATTTCTAATTTTACTTTAATGTTAATACTTCGAATCCACTTCTGAATGTCACCAAGCAAGACATAGACCCAAACACTGATGGCGCGAACTCGGTAATTCTTTTAACGGGTTTTTGTTTGAAGCCTCTTTGTACTGGAAGACTTTACCCCAAAAATCAGTAGTAATGCTGAATTTTTTTCGTTTCATCAAGTTCATCATGCGCCACTATACTTAAACGTTTCAGTAATTTTTTGGGCTGTGTTGAATTAAGAAAACCTTGTTTTGTTGTAGAATATAATGGAAACTTAGTCTAGTAACATTTTTTCCATACATTCATAAAATCTTTTCAACAGTTGCTGGACTGGAGAACAACGAAAGAAACGCGCCGTCATCGAATTAATTTCTCATTTTGTATATTAAGGCTTTGTTCTGTTTTCAGTGCCAGCCATTGGGTCGTTATGCGGTTAACTGCATAGTAAATTCATAGCCATCTAATATTGCAAGACAAGTATTTTGAAATGATAATGGTCATCATCGAAATAGTCATGTTTTATATGCAATTTGCCTTACAGATGTGTTTGAGAATTGAGGCGCTGACATGGGAAAGGTAGTAACTGCCAAAAACAAAATTTTTCAGGGGAAGCAGTAAACAAATTTATGAACACTTTCTCACTTATATTATTACAGAAACTGCTTTAAATGAAAGGCATGCACTCATGTTTGTGTTACATATGAAATTTGAAAAGTCTGACACAGATTTATCTGTGAAATCCTATTTTATGAAAATACAACATTGAAATCACTCCTTAGCCAAACTGAGAATTAACGTTATTTATACATTATGCACAAATTTTTCGGTAAAATGCATGATAATTTTCATCGAGGAAGACTAACATAGATAACAAGTCTCTGTTTTTGGCATCAGGGACGACTGGTCTTCTTTCAAGGCGTTGCAAACACTGCAAGTTAGTGATTGACGTTAATGACTGTCCTTTCTTAAAAATCCTGTGCTCTATCCACATTTCAAGGTCATTAAATTAGAGGAAAACCTGCTCTTGAGAGTCTAATCCAGTTGAGGGTGTTGATTTTGATAGGAGTTGTATTCAAAAACTAGTCACATTCTGCAGAAAAGTCGAAGAAATCCTCATCCTTCATCATTATTACATTATTAGGCCTCACCTCTTCTGGAACCATGGTCTTGCATCTTTTTTTTTTCTTTTCTCTATGATGCCAAATTCCCTATCACATGGCATGTAGGAATGTTCTGAAACCAGGAATTTCAAGTCCACTGAATCAAAATGTTTCTTGGCAATAATGTAAATCAGGACCATTAGAATCATCCGATTCTTATTCTGCCCTGCACAGTTATCAGCCCACATTTGTCTAGACACACTCTGATGTTGTAAAAGGAGTTACTACCTTCTCCGCGCCAACAGCTGTGCACATACAACTTAAACATCTACAGTAGTGACTACGTTTCCAACTTCGTTTCATTACATACGGACATACTACCTTCTCTGTGCCATTGGCATGGCCATTTACTACCTTCCCAATGAAAAACCTAAAAATTCGAATTTTTGGCAGTTACGACCTTTCCCATGTCAATGCCTCAATTATTGAAAAATCACTAAAAATTTCCACTGATATTAAAATAAACTAGATTTCCCACTGTCCATCGTGTAATGAATTTTAGCCACTGGCAGAGGACCAAAAAAACTAGATTTAGTGGATAAACCACTGTGTTGCCAACACTGATGTGAACATATCTAGAAATTTATTAAACACCTAAAAGAAGGAACAGCTTAAATAAAATAAAAGATTAGCAGCTCTATCATTTGTGGAGGTTGCGAACAAAACCGGTCATTTCCAAAATAGTATTTTTTTTTTCAGGAAGTAGTAAAAATTATATCGAGCCTTCACATTACCCCAAAAGTGAACGACAATTTTATGTGTCGTGCTTATTACGTCCGTTTTTCTAATAGTGTCAATAATAATGATTTTAGTCATTTTCTTTGCATTTTATAAACTAAAATATTTTGGAAATGTCCGGTCTTGTTTGAAAATATGAAGGAAATGTTCACTTGTGTTCGAAAAAACTATTTGACATTGATAACAGTAAAAGATATCCTTCACTTTCATCCTACTTTATCATGGAAAAATGAATATATTGTAACAGTTTTACAATAATTTTAATTAGCAATAAAATATTGTCACTTTTCACATAGAAGTGGAAATGACCGATTTTTAATGGATTGGTAATTGCAACATGTACCACAGAATGTTGGAAGTGACAGGTTTTGAAACAAAAAAAGACAATAAAAATATTGGCATTAATATGATGTGGAATTATCCGGTTTTTATTGAAAATACTATTTTACCATGCTGTTTCTCATGGAAATGACCGAGTTAGAATAAAAACAGTAACATACTCAGAAATATACCTTCTAAACATTCCTACCCATAAACCGTAAAAAAACTCATGTTTTCTTTTCGGTGGAAATGACCGGTTTTGTTCGCAACCTCCACATTTGTACATGTTCAAAGAATGCCAGAATAAGAAGAAAGAAAATAGAGGTTTCTTAAATATCAGTTAGCAGCCCGTCGAGAGTAGAAATGTTTATAAATTGAAGTATTGCTTGCTAGATACTGGAAACCAGCCCAACCACGAGAGAAAGGAGAAGTTTCAAATTTCAATATACAGCATTCCAACAACGCGGTATTATTGACATATTACCACGACCATCATCATATTCATCATCGTTGTGCAACGAATTCAGACAAGACGGTGAGAAGATTACTTCAAGATCTTTCCGGTATTATACATAAGCTATAACTTGCATCCTTATGTATAATGATAAATCTAATTTCTTGGTTGGCTTTGAAAGATCTTTGATATAAATTTACATGACGGACACTTGTTTGAATGTAATAAATGTACGAGACACACGGCGGCGAACGAATAATGAGATATATTTTATTCTGAGCATGGGCTTAACTTAAAGATCATCACAAGAAGTTTCTTTCCTACTCGTTTAAACACAGACTTATATTTAACCTGCTTTGCGTTTGTTCATTGTAAACAAGGAGTGTTAGCTATATTAAAGAGCTAATAATAAATTCAGTTTAAAATGGATAGAAATGATGTGCTCTTTTCAAGGAAGGCAATGAATTTCAAGAAAAAAGATTCAAGAATAGAGCAGCAGTTTCGATACGAAACGAAGAAGGAATTATTAAAGTGCCAGGGTGCACATTTAAGACTGGAAATGGTAACTTAAAATAAATAATGCTCCTGAATTAAAATTTAACAAAAGTTTTAATTAAAATAACAGATGTAAACAAAGAATTTATTTTTGTGATACAGTAGAAGAGGAACTTCCAGATTAATGAACTGAGAGTGACTGACACATTTACTGTCTTCAGAGGGCAAAATATACTAAATCTATATCTCAGAGGTAATCTATGTTAAGTCCAAATTTTGCGATTTTGAGATTATTGCCTTACTGACTTTCTTAGGGTGAGATCTATCTGAAGGTATACTTACCCTGTTAAGTTGGACAATTGATTTCGGATGTAATTATTTTTTTTTCAAAACAAGATGAGAATATATTAGGGACATACTACTTAAGTTCCACATATCTCTGCTACATCGAGTGTGTGACAAAATTGGTTACAGCAGTGTTGTCAGGTTGTCGTAAAAAACCCTACTACCCTTATAAAATATCCCTATTTCACGCAAAAATCCCTACAAAAATATTTTTTATAACATCTCCAAACTTCTATTGATTCATTCATAGTTTTCTACCCAAAAGCAGGTCTTTTCACTACAAACCTAGCATTCTCCAATCTTTCATATTTTCTACCTTCCTCTTTGTCTGGTCATATGATCCATATATCTTAATGTCGTTTATCATCCGATGTCTTCTTCTCCCCCGAACTCTTCTCTCGTTCACCATTCCTTCCCGTTCATCCTTCAGCAGACAATTTCTTCTCAGCCAGTGACCCAACCAATTCCTTTTCTCTTCCTGATCTGTTTCAGAATCATTCATTCTTCACCCACTCTTTCCAATACAGCTTCACTTCTTATTCAGTATGTCCATTTCATACGCTCCATTCTTCTCCATATCCACTTTCAAATGCTTCTCTTCATTTCGTCGTAAGACTTACTTCTATGCGTGTTTAATATTTTTCTAGGTATACTGTGGTTCCGCTATATAAAAAATAAATGGAATAGGTTTGTAACTTTACCAGCGATGAAAGAAAAAAAAAGGTCAAATTTGTTTTTCACCTGTATCCTAAATTTGATAAAACGGACTTATGATAACAATATCTCTGAAGTACATAACTCGGATTTTATCTCTGCCGGTGAATGACATTGTCATTGTTGAAGGCGTTGAGTAGGCCTACTAAATAGTACAACCGCTGCTTTCCCTCTTCCCCTCCCCTCGCAAGTTATGACGTCGCTCACTAGTACGACCGCTGCTTTCCCTCTTCCTCTCCATCGCAAGTTATGACGTCGCCCACTAGTATAACCGCTGCTTTCCCTCTTCCTCTCGCAAGTTACGACGTCGCCCACTAGTACAACTGCTGCTTTCTCTCTTTCTCTCCATCGCAAGTTATGACGTCGCCCACTAGTACAACCGCTGCTTTCCCTCTTCCTCTCCATCGCAAGTTATGACGTCGCTCACTAGTACAACCGCTGCTTTCCCTCTTCCTCTCCATCGCAAGTTATGACGTCGCTCATTAGTAAAACCGATGCTTTCCCTCTTCCTCTCCATCGCAAGTTATGACGTCGCCCACTAGTACAACCGCTGCTTTCCCTCTTCCTCTCCCTCGCAAGTTATGACGTCACCCATTAGTACAACCGCTGCTTTCCCTCTTCCTCTCCATCGCAAGTTATGACGTCGCTCACTAGTACAATCGCTGCTTTCCTTCTTCCTCTCCATCGCAATTTGTGACGTCGCCCATTAGTACAACCGCTGCTTTCCCTCTTCCTCTCCATCGCAAGCTATGACGTCGCTCACTAGTACAACCGCTGCTTTCCCTCTTCCTCTCCATCGCAAGTTATGACGTCGCCCACTAGTACAACCGCTGCTTTCCCTCTTCCTCTCCCTCGCAAGTTATGACATCGCCCACTAGTACAACCGCTGCTTTTCCTTTTCCTCTCCCTCTCCCTCGCAAGATATGACGTCGCCCACTAGTACAACCGCTGCTTTCCCTCTTCCTCTCCCTCGCAAGTTATGACGTCGCCCACTAGTACAACCGCTGCTTTCCCTCTTCCTCTCCCTCGCAAGTTATGACGTCGCCCACTAGTACAACCGCTGCTTTCCCTCTTCCTCTCCCTCGCAAGTTATGACGTCGCTCACTAGTACAACCGCTGCTTTCCCTCTTCCTCTCCATCGCAAGTTATGACGTCGCTCACTAGTACAACCGCTGCTTTCCCTCTTCCTCTCCCTCGCAAGTTATGACGTCACCCATTAGTACAACCGCTGCTTTCCCTCTTCCTCTCCATCGCAAGTTATGACGTCGCTCACTAGTACAATCGCTGCTTTCCTTCTTCCTCTCCATCGCAATTTGTGACGTCGCCCATTAGTACAACCGCTGCTTTCCCTCTTCCTCTCCATCGCAAGTTATGACGTCGCCCACTAGTACAACCGCTGCTTTCCCTCTTCCTCTCCATCGCAAGTTATGACGTCGCCCACTAGTACAACCGCTGCTTTCCCTCTTCCTCTCCATCGCAAGTTATGACGTCGCCCACTAGTACAACCGCTGCTTTCCCTCTTCCTCTCCCTCGCAAGTTATGACGTCGCCCACTAGTACAACCGCCGCTTTTCCTTTTCCTCTCTCTCTCCCTCGCAAGATATGACGTCGCCCACTAGTACAACCGCTGCTTTCCCTCTTCCTCTCCACCGCAAGTTATGACATCGCCCACCGTCAGAGATAAAATCCGAGATCTGTACAGATAATCTTTCTTCTGCGAACTCTATATAACGTTAAATACTTGAGAAACTGCCAGAATAAAAAACGAAGTTACAGAAGAAATTTTAAAATGTATTGGCACTTATTTTCTTAACGCCTTGCTTATTTTGAATGAAGTAACTACCTAAAGTGTTATAAGAACGTGTTTAGAAAAGCTCAATAGAGTGTGAAGGTTCTCAGAATTTTGTAATTCTTACCTACTTTACTTCCAAAAAGTTTGAGAAACACTACATTAGAACATATAGACTATTGCAAAGAGCGGAAAAAGTTTAGAAGGAATAAGCGGCAATGTGAGGAAACCTTAAATTAAACTTTATTTCAAGAAGAGCCCATTTGAATATACTACAAATATTTTACCAACATACCAACATTTTTTTTCTTTTAGTAACCCTTGTGGTATTCTTTGCTTTAGCATGTTACTCCAGTGCGACGGTAGTCAATTTAAGTTTCCGTGCGTAAAACTTTAAACTTCTGTGGAGACCATACCCAGTGCAGTTAGAAGCAGCTCCTGCTCACGGGTATAAAGAGAAGAGGATTTCTGTGCTAAGTAACAAGCTTCCGGAACACGTCCCACTTTATTCAGACAAGAGGACATCCGGCCACCGAGAAAACTGCTTCAATCTCCGATCGTTTATTCGTTCGGAAGACGGCCGGTGCTACCTAATCGCTTGGGCAGGATATTGCAACTACTCTACACGTCCGAATATGATATCTATATGTTACTAGGTCTCTAAAAGCCATTGCGACCTTTTATTGCTGAACAGCAAATTCTTTTATCTATGACTGGTATCTAAACTGGTCTAATTCACTGCTATAAGCTTTAATTCACTCTCTCCTTGACAACCAACAATAAAAGTCATACATGCATTCATTTATCACTTCTTCACAACGAAAGCATTACCAAGAAAACGACTACAATTTAAAATTAAAATGTTCTTATAGAAGCTACGATGATTTAGATAAAAGTAATGGATAAAATCTGTAGTGCTCGGGAAAAGTGGCACAAGTAAAAAATGTTAATTTTACAGGAGAAGGAAAAAAAAATTGTCTTCACACTGAGTTATATCGATTTGATTTTCTCCTGTATGAATTATTGTAATGAAAGAAATACTTATGTCTCTTTTCCCAAGCGAGCTGATGTTTCGTAAGTTGTCAATAAATTAATAAAAAATGTTTGTGGAAACTGACTTATGCCAATTTTCCCAAGCATTGCAGAAATATTGTTTAACACACGAGAGTGTGGAAATTATCACCTTTGGCTTGGCTTGGCCTCAGGACCTTAACATCCCGCTCGTGGGTAATATCTAATTTTACCTTCTTATACTAAGATTAAAATTACTATCCTATTCCACTGTATCTATACAAATGTTTTTTTTTCCATCCTTCATCATCAGAAAAAGTCGTTTCCTGTTTTTAATTCAAAACTTTGATGCGAGCACTGCGAATATTCCCCAGTAGAGTGTTTAGTTTTAATACAGCTCCCGGCAGAAATAATCACTAGTCAGTAAATTGAAACCATTTTTCCTGTATCTTGTTTGTAAATAGGTGGTTTTACCTGATTTTAGGGTGATGAATTCAATGGTAAAATTCGTTTCTTTCTATCGCGTCACATTTTCTAGATACACAGCACTAACACAAAGATAGCAATACAGTATTGGCAAACATTTACCATTTTAAATATAAACATAACACAATACTCAGGACCTACTAAAGTTTTCTTGCAAGAGAAGTATCACACTCTGCATGCCGAAACATGCCTCGAAACTTTGGCGACATAACCGATGTGCTATGAGAAGACCATGCGCGAAATATTAGCTGCCTGTTTTCACTGCAAGGCCCCGAAATAAACCCCAAAATTATGCATATAAGTAATAAGGAAATGGATACTAGCCGCTACAGGTTGGAATGGACGGCCCTTCCTGTGTGTAAGCCAGTGGAGAAGTAGCAACCAGCAGCGAACAGAAGTATGTGAATCAAGGTCAGTAATACAAGCGGACGGCTACAGGGTTAATGTATCAAGTATGATGTTGAGGGTTGTGTAAGAAAGAAGAACTGTTGCAATGAGTTCCACGGAGCAAGACGTAAATTCGTGAGTTCGCCACGAGTTATTTCCGTAAGAATATTGCTTCGTCTTCGGGAAACGTAAACGCGAAAGAAAAGGAAATGTCCCAGTTCATTATTGAACTGATTGAAAATAGTTGTACAGGAGTGGACAGGTATGAGGAAAAACTCTCGATGTATGTGAAGGAAGTGATTGTGATTCAAGTGATATTGATACCGATCACAATACCATTGCTCCTTCCACAGGTTGCAGGCCCGAGTTCGATATTCGAGTCAGACAGTGAATCCCTAGAAGCCAGTGATTCGAACAGTCAGTCCCCCTGAAACTCGTCCAGTTCAAGCTATAGTATGTCGCAACCTCTGTAAAGAAAATGTAAATGTAGGTGTCAGCATGACTACAAGAGGAAATCTGTGAAATTCTGGCTGAATGAATGTGGTAAAAAGCGTCGTTCAATATCATACGTTCGCAGGAACTTGCGTCGCGTTACATCAGAGCGACAACTGTATTTATGGAAGAAACAGGTGAAATATAACTACACATCCCATAGAACATAAAAAACGTATGTATAAGAAACTATTTTCTCGTTTTGAACATGCTAGAAGACCATCGAATTGCTCCAGATTCCTCTTGGTACTATAGGAAAAACCCAACCACTTGATAAGTTCTTCTTTCGGTAGTGGAAAGCCTTTTACCGCCGCTTAAAATATATATATATATATATATATATATATATATATATATATCGGCGCGCGAAGATATATTCACGCCGAAGTTTTTCATACGGACACCATACTTAAATTGCAATCCTTTATCCATTTTCAATTTTCATCCCCACGATTCCGGGATATAATAAGGTATTCTTGGTTTGCAAGCAGATACACTACAGGACGACCTCCTGAATTTGTAGTACCCGTCAAATATTGTCTTGAAACGATGAAAAAATAATGTGAAAAACAGTGTCAGAAGGAACTGTTTTTTTCGTTGTGCTTGGTGCCGAAGAGAATTGTTTTTTCAACATTCAATCAATGTGAGTCACTTCTGTCTCTTGTTTATGCTTCATTGACATCATGGGACTTGAGAGAGTTTACCCCATTTCACACGCGCACTCCACTCCGCTCGCCAGTGAGACAGGGATGTCTAACTGCGTTGCGTTATCGTCTGACCACAGAAAGATTCCAGTTTCGATTTTGGGACCTTCCAGTAAAAATAGGCAGCTAATATTTTGCACGTGGTCTTCTCGTAGCACATCAGTTATGTCACACAAAGTTTCGAGGCAAGTTTCGGCATGCGGGGTGTGATACTTCCCTTGTTAATAACATAAAAAATTGATATAAACCAATAAAAGCATTCTAATAATTCACAATAAGATTTTTTGTTGACAATGTTTAATGACAATTTCTTTCAGCAAAATTTTGTACGCTGTCTCATCCGTCTCCCTAAAGAGAAACCAACAATAATCACTCATCATTGAAAGGTTCCAGTGACTTTGGTAACGGCGCTCCATGCTGAGGATGTCTCGGTTAAAACGTTCACCCTGTTCGTCGCTACAGACACCTTAAGTCGGTGCATGTAAAAAAAACGAATTTTCAGTGATATTTTACACCCCATGTTCTTAAAGTTATCCTGTAGACCAGTTACTATTGAAACATATTCTTTTGAAAATTGTTCTACTGTATATAATGTACGTTCAAATACAAGCGTAACTAGGATAGCCACTAATTTATTATACAATTTTCCTGAAAAGATGAGAACACAAAAGACATAAAAATTTTTAAAATCCTACATGAAATCTAAAATATCCCAAAAACCTAACGTAGTACAGCAATTCAGAAGGCATATTCGAATTCTACAACTAAATATTGATATGAATTGATGTAGGCCTATCAGATGCAAAATGTCTGTCAACCAGTGTATTAGGCAATTTATGATTCAGGAAACACCACTTTAATTAAAAAAATAATAATGAACACCAAATTGGAAATATACCTTAAAAGATATTAGGTTTTACGTTAATTTCTTTGAGATAACTTCGCTCAGATGAGTACTACTAGACCTGATACATATCTCTTCACGGCGCTTGACACTGTCCATCTCTCTCTGCAGCATGTCCCGTGGGATTTCTTGAATTTCGGTTCGAATTATGTCCTTCAGATCTTGAATAATGTGAGATCGTTCTTGATACACTTTTCCCTTCAGCTAACCCCACAGGAAGAAATCAGCTCCTGATAGATGATGCGACCGTGAACGACAATTTATTTCGCCAAAACGAGAATTCGGAATACTGTATCGGTGTATGATAATCCATGGGGATTTAAGTTCTGCACAATTTGTAACTTAAATGGATGGAAGAGTAAATTATAACGTAAGATGCATGTAAGACTAAATTATAACTTAAGATGGTGGATAGCTGTGAATATATTGAATAAGCAGTCGCGGACAGCCAATGAGGGGTGGTCCTCCAGCTTGGGGGTTGAGCGAAGAGCTAACAACCCATCACGTTAAAGCAGCTTGTTACGAAACCTCAAAATAAGCCACAGCATCGTTAATAAACGTATAAAATGCGAAGGTATTTTTAAACTTTTGAATCCAATTACGTATAGAGTTTGGAAACCAGCCTTCAAATCCCGATCTGGACTTAACATATTAATGAGTGTGAGAGTATTGTCGCATATCCAATTTTGCAAATGACTTCAGTTCAGTGGATGTCAGTGCTTAGCTTCGTTGTTTAACTGAGCGGTAATACGCCCCAACCTGTCCGTTACTAAAATAAATTCAAATCAACGCATTTGCTTCAGTTGCCACGGTGGTGTAACTACTAGCAGGCCGTGTCCCTGTTTTGGGACTCTGAGACTTCATTTTTTCTCCTTAATTCCACATATGCTTATATATAGAACAAGCTCGTAAACACGAGGGGGATGTAACATCAACACGACATTGTTCTATTTAAACAATGGAACAACACATGTATGGTTGACATTCTTAAGCCTTGACAATGTATAACATAAGCAAGAATTTCATTATGGAGCTTTAGACAAACATCACCTGGAATTTTGAAACTTTCAAGGTTTTGTCCTGTATTCTATTGTTCTAGACAATGAGACACAACGTGGCTCTAGCATTAGTTGTGGCTGTTAAATTTAACTCTCTTTTAAGTAAATAAACTTAGAGATGTCTTGCGCAGTGTTTAACTACAAACCCAGCTGGCTCGGCAGGTAATTGGAGTTTATTTCCATTCGACCAACTTTTATTGTAGCCAGATGGCTCCGCGTAATACTCTTAGGTTATTCGTGACTTTTCGTTTTCCTAGAGTGTTAGGACAAATGTCGGAATGAGATAACATGTTTTCCCCCTTTGTGTATATTTTGTGCGTTCCGAAACAATTTAGTTTCTCATGTTACCAGTTCACATTTTTGTCTACGTTTTATAACTACATTCTTACATTAGAGTACTTCGACATAGGCCACCGGCGTAGCTCAGTCGGCTAAGGCGCTTGCCTGCCGATCCGGAGTTGCGTTCGGGCGCGGGTTCGATTCCCGCTTGGGATAATTATCTGGTTGGGTTTTTCCGAGGTTTTCCCCAACCATAAGGCAAATGTCAGATAATCTCTGGCGAATCCTCGACCTCATCTCGCCTAATATCATCTCACTACCACCAAACCCATCGACGCTAAATAACCTCGTAGTTGATACAGCGTCGTTAAATAACCAAGTAAAAAAACTTCGACATTAGATCTCCATTAACTCGCTCGATGGACACATACGCTGACATGCGGGTAAGAAATAAGGAGGAAGGAAAGTGGAAAAGGATCCATATATTGAGTGATGAAGCAAATTTTCATCTATGTAAAGAAACAAAATTTCCGATATTGGATGAAAATAACCCCCAACAATTACAGCAAGAACTTTTATACAGGACCAAGGTCAGTGTATGGTGCACCATATCGTTTTTTTTATATTCACTGGCCTTCTCTTTCATCAGGACCGCAATGGCCGTTTTGTTACAGTAAATGCAGAGCGTTATGCCGCAGTGATCGATAACTTTTTGTTACTTCAGATTACCGATCACCCAGAGAGCAAAAGGGACACATGGTTCCAACGGGATGAAGCGACCAGCGATACCGCTAGAGAATCAATGCGACGCCTCAGTAATTTATTTCGGAATCATCTCATTTCCAGGTATGGGGATATTCCATGGCCAGCAAGATCGCCAGATCTAATAATTTGCTATTTCTTCTTATGTAGGTACTTAATAAGAATAATCTTCAGTCATCCTCCATCACAAGATACCGAAAGACTATTATCGCCGCGGCCTCATACTTAACATGCCGCCATCATACAATAACGTGCGGCGTGCTTTTAAAATATAATTTTTCCGACCGATTGTTGCTCTGTAGATTTCACTCTAAGCGTCACGTTGTCAAGTCTACTTCCTCAATAAGAATATGCACTAGTTTGTTATATTGTTAAATGGCTATTATTATTATTGTTATTATTATTGTTGTTGTTGTTGTTGTTCCATATACGAGTACGTTGACATTCTTAACTCTTAATAATAACTCTTTAATAATAATTTTTAATCACATACCTTAATGTTCGTTCTCAGCACAAGACATTGCAACCTCGGTTTTAGTCCACGTGGATTGGACAAGTAGGTGTCATTTTATAATGGAAGCAGCTTATTGGTTGCAACATTAAAATTGCGGTGAGTGATTGCAGCGACAACAGAACAATATTTCTATTAATTTTACTAAATGGTAAAATGAAATTAAATCAAGGATCATTAGAATGAGCATCATAGGATAGTAGTTAAGTATAAAATTTGGGTTGCATTAAAAAAGTATTGGTTATTCAATCTATCTTAAATAAGAAGAAATTAATTGCAATCAGTTTCGACCTGATATTTAGATAAAGAAATTGAAAACAATAATACAATTAAATTTCAAAGATCTGCCGAATGTTACGCACGAGGCCGCTCAAAGACCTGCCGAATTATTATTATTATTATTATTATTATTATTATTATTATTATTATTATTATTATTATTATTATTATTATTATTATTGATTTGAATTAAGCATGAGACCGCGGCGATTATAACAGAGAATTTGTCAGGAAGTGTCTCAAATCTCCTTCGAGATGTTGCGCCGTGCGTTGATTTTACCAATCATGCTGAAAACTGTATTGCCAAGAAAATCTCGAAATCGATTATAATAGTATCGCATTAGATACTTTCATCTATTTTTCGTATAATAAGAAGGTAAGAAACAAACATAAAGTGACCACAACTTACTCTACGACAACGCTGGTAGTTTTAGTAGTGCTGCTCAGCGAAGTGAATACAACTTCCGGAGGAATCGGAGATTACGAATAAAGCTCTCCTCCGGTGATCTGCGATGCTACCGTATGTGGCAGAGGGAGTATGCGGAGGGATGCAGAGATTCGGAGGGAAGCGACAATCGAAGGACGGAGTTTTCAAGGACGACCGACGGCCCACGGGCGGGACTGGCGATAGTTTTCGGTGGGATGAAATGACACTGAAGCGGGTATCCGACACATGGAAATTCTTTCATTCAGTTTAAAGCAGCAGAATGTTATCAAGGGGATTATTATTAAAATTCTTTACAATTTACACTATCGGTATTTTAAATGTTGTGTACTATTATTATTATTATTATTATTATTATTATTATTATTATTATTATTCACAAAGAAATGGAAACAACATGTTGAAAGAATGCAAATTTCCCATCATCCAAAGGCAACCCTATCGTACAAACCAATAGGACGAAAAGATCAGGGAAGACCACAAACAAGATGGTAAGAGCAGTAAACGGAAATAGACAAAATTGTCTAAACCGGAAAAGTGAGAAGAAGAAGGTTATTATTATTATTATTATTATTATTATTATTATTATTATTATTATTATTACTATTATTATCATTATGTTACAGTATATTGATTAATATTATACTATGTTCTAATAGAACTTATTCATGAATATTATGTAAAAGTGTTCTCCAGAGTTAAAGGTAACGAAGAGTTTGAATAAATTATTTGTAAATAGTAAACCTTAACAAATTCACATCCTACGTTTCCTCGGTACCATTCTGAAATTCCATTTAATATATTTTAGGTTAAACTAAATCAACTAGACTAGTTGGCAGTAACCATTTGTGGATAAACAAATGTTTCTAGGAGAATTATAATTGTTTACATTAGCTACTGAAAAACTTTAGTTTTGCTGTAGATTTCGTAATAATTGAATGTAATGATATTAATTTGATGAACATAAAACTAACACATTCTTCCACAAATGCTATGAATTTACGAGTAAAATGTAGAAAAAATCTGTCGGCTGAAGTAGCACTTCGAACAAACAAAAAATGAGAGAGACAAAGAAACGAGGGAATAAACAAAAAATTACACACTTATTTATAAATACTCGTATTCGAACCACTACATGATCCGGTTGGCAATTCTCAGCGGTAAATATACGTCTGCACAACAGCACATATACAACCTGCTGCGCAAACAACTGCTCCGGAGACTACTTAATCATGCGCAGCACTAAGTATTAGTTTATTTTTACCGAATTTGTTCCTTTGTCAGTGTTTTCAATCGTCCACTTCTCGCCCAAGTTGAATTTCGGCGCAGAATGATCTCTTTACTCCTATCTCAAAGCGTCTTTAAATGAAATGCTGTACAGCTGCCACTAACACTGTGCAGAGCCGGAACAACCCATGCTGCTTATACCATGAATAATAATAATAATAATAATAATAATAATAATAATAATAATTTAACTAAAAAAATTTGGCGCTCAACCATTAGACCAGTGTTTCCCAGAGTGTACTCCGTTGATCCCTGGGGATCCGACAACACTTATCAAGGGATCCGCGGTTAGTAATGTATATTTTGAAATAAATAACGTACATGTAATACTACTGTTTTTGTCAACGCGACTGTACAGTACTGTACGTGACTGTACTTGTGAAAGTTAGTATATCGGTAAGGGTAGATGAATAGGTCTCACTCTTGCGTGAGCTGGCCTTCGATCTGTTGTAAAAAAACACGATTTTCTTTTTTTCACTTAAGGGGTTAGGTACAGCTTACAGCAGTAAAATGTTGGAAATATTAATCATTTTTTCCTCCATTACTGTGTCTTGTACAGTAATGAAAATTAGTATGTGCAAAACACTGTCCTTCTGCTATATGAAAAAAATATTTTTACGATTTAAAAAAATTATTTACATTTTTATTTTCAAAATTCAGTCCACTGTGCGGTGATGAAGGGTTTCCCACGTACCTAAAAAAAACTATCCAACATTTTGTGATAAAATATTTTGTGTGTATTTATGCATGTCATATCTACAATATGATGCAAGATCACTTCTCTACCTTTGATAGATTGTCTGATAAAAAATAAATTCATTTAAAAATGGTCAAATATGAGTACTTTCTTCTAACACAAAATAAAATATATATATTGAGGAATGTAGTTGAAAGAACATGAGATTGTAAACATGAGTTTCAGCAATAAAATAAAAGAAAGAGAACATGGAAAAGTTGACAAGTTTATGAGTTATGATGGAAACGCTTCATCCGTGCACAGTAAACTGTCACCATTATGAATTTTGAAAAAAAAAAAAAAAGTACGTAAATATTTTTTAAGTCATAAATATATATATTTTTTTCATATAGCAGAAGGATGGTGTTTTACACATACTAATTTTCATTATTGTACAAAATACAGTAATGGAGGAAAAAAAAATGTCGAGTATTTCCAAACATTTTACTGCTATAAGCTGTACCTAATCCCTTAAGATAGTCAATTATATTGAAAATTTTTGTCTGCTTGGCTAGAGTGGCGAGTTATTAGTTAGTTCTTATCTCCTTGGTGTGTGTGAATGTTTACAGTTTTTTCTCTCGAGACAACAGTGTGAGAATAAGTTTTTGTTAATGTGCTTGGAGACTTAGGGGAGTATTCATAGACATTTTAGCGCGGGCTTCCGGTGGATGATCAGTGTTTTTTCGAATTCATAAACCAGTGTTAGCGATAGGATATGATTTGAATTCTGTACTAGTAACCAGTGGATAGCCAGGGCTAGCTTAGTACGCTCGTAGCGCGTGCTGCGAAATGCCTATGACTAGCACCCTTAATATCTTAATTGTAAAATAAATTTGATTGAAAATGTTATTGAGTAAGGAATAAATTTTGACACGTATTTTTAAAAAGGAAGGAATTTCGCTCATTGTTGTGCACGCGTTTTGCTTCTGCTCCTTTTATTATGAAATCAGTTTTTATTAATTCTGTACAAGCAAGCTTACGTGAGATGTTCGTATTAAACTGTATGTTAATAACCACGTGTCTTTGATTCCGAACATAATATTAATTTTAATTTTCATATTATACAGTGTCGTTTCAATGGATCGATCGGTGGTTAATAAAAGACAATAAAAATAACAGTTCTACAAATTCAGAAACCAGTCGATCACCTTGTCATGAATCACCCCACCCCAATGCTACTAATTTATAATAAATATAATATAAATATAATAAATATAATAATAAATATAATATATAATAATAAATGTAATCTATTTATTTAGAGAAACGGGTGAATCAACCAAAAATGAAAACATGATGCATCATAATTATTTGACTGTTGGATTTACGTATACAGGTAATAAAATTGCTCCGAACGACCTTTGTGAGCTATGTAACAAAGTGTTTTTCCCGCAAAACTGCATAAACATTTGAATACAAACCACCCCGAATGTAAGAACATGAACAACGTGAACTTGAATGGTTTAAACAGTCTCAGAATACATTGGTGAATAGTGTGAAAACCGGCTGTGGGAAAATGCTACAGGGGCGTCATATCGGGTGAATTGTGAGACGAGGAAACAACATCATTCTTCACACATTAGCAATTTGAAAGTATTTTTTTATAATTATGCGTGTAATTTCTGGAAAAAAATACACGCAGTTTACAAATACTACTGCATGTTTATGAACTAATGGCTATGCATGGTAATTAATGTAGTTGTAGACAAATTCCCAATGTTAAATACATACAGAATATAAATAAGAAGGTATATTAAATTTATATCCATATTAATCTAGCGATTAAGTCACTTTAATTCATTTTAGTTTAAATTGATATGAGCATAGAGATGAGCTTAAACGATATTTTCAAGTATCTGTGACAAATGTGACTGTGACAATTAAATATCTGTAACTTTTATCGGTGGTTTTGTCACACCGATATTTTATATCGATACGTAAGCACAATATGCATGAATTACACCGATATTTTGTCACACCGATAAAAATTAGCAGGAAATATTGAAGAGCAGTGAAATATGAATACGATTTCTCTATACACACCACTCATCAGTGATTTATATGGGAAAATCCCACAAAAAAAATTATGTACATGTACCATTAACAAATAAATATTTACCTAACTGAACAGTAACATGTCGAAAGTTAACCTCATGTACCAAGAGGTTATATTGTAGATATTGAACCAGTTGATAATTTTTAAATGTAGTTGGGTATGGAGAAATTGTTATATGATTATCCTAATCGTTTTAAAAATTGATCCTTTTTATTGTATATAATATAATGGATAAATTATTTTAAGTCGTTCATCAATATTAAATAGAATAAAAAATAAATAGAATAGAATAAATAGAATAAAAAAGGAATAGAATAAAAATTAACGAAACATAAGTATTCGGAAAAACATTGGAACATAATTACAAAACAAAACAGTTGTTCAGACAGGATTTTACACAAAATTAAGTACTATTATTTAAATCGTGTAGTAACTACATCATTTATAATAAGATGGAGAAACTACCGCCCGATTGCTGTTATTGTATCATGCGCACGCGCAAACCAACGACGTAGAGGAGAAAATATCAGTCACAGAGTACTGAATACGGAGCAGATTTCGATAGCGATATTTTGTCACAGATATTTCGCATCATCAGTCACAGGTTTATCTGTGACAAAAAAAATACCTGTGACAAAATATCGGTTTGTGAAATATCGGCCATCTCTATATGAGCATCCGTGAATCTTTTTTCGAGTCGAAAAGGATCAGCGATCAAAAAAGTTTGGGAACCACTGCATTAGCCGATAATGACAAGCAAAGCCTAACAACATAATTCTCACAAGGTGGATTTTACTACAGGTGTAATAAATTGTGTAGTGCTAACTTACGATGATGAATAATGGGTAGACTACTGTGCATACGGTATGTTAAAGCATTCTACTCCAGATTTTCAGATTACTTGTATTGCGGAAATTGAGACAGATCTGATTGCAATGACGCTGAAGAGGTGTAATTTGCTTACGAAGGGTTCATGATGATGATGATGATGACGATTATTATTATTTTTTAATTTAAATATTGTACATATTTATTACATAATTCTCGTCAATGATCACTGCTAGTATTTTGAGGTGTTTTCCAATCTCATTGGAACATAATTACAAAACAAAACAGTTGTTCAGACAGGATTTTACACAAAATTAAGTACTATTATTTAAAAATTAAACTGTATGTTAATAACCACGTGTCTTTGATTCCGAACATAATATTAATTTTAATTTTCATATTATACAGTGTTGTTTCAATGGATCGATCGGTGGTTAATAAAAGACAATAAAAATAACAGTTCTACAAATTCAGAAACCAGTCGATCACCTTTCTACAGGTTTCTGTTCTTTTCCTTTTTTCTTTGTGATGCACTCCTGTGTCTAATTCATTTAGTGATCTGAATCTAATTTTGACAACATAATAGTTTAAGGGGTTAGGTACAGCTTACAGCAGTAAAAGTTTTGGAAATATTCAATATTTTTTTTCCTCCATTACTGTATCTTGTACAATAATGAAAATTGGTATGTTTTAAAAAAACACTGTCCTTCTGCTATATGAAAAAAAAATATTTTCACGGTTTAAAAAAATTACTTATATATATATTCAAAATTAAAAATGGTGGTATTTCACTGTGCAGTAATGAAGAATTTTCCTCATAACATAACTCATAAACTTGTTAACTTTTTCATGTTCTCTCTCTTTTACTTTATTACTGAAACTCATATTTACAATATCACACTCTTTCAACTACGTTCCTTAATAAATAATATATTTTTTATTTTGTATTAGAAGGTAATACTGATTTTTTTATTTTTGAATGAATTTATTTTTTATCAGACAATCTATCAAAGATAGAGGAGTGATCTTGCATCATATTGTTGATATGACATGTATAAATACAAACAAAAAATTTGATCACAGAATGTTGGTTAGTTTTTTAGTTATGTGGGAAACGCTTCATCACTGCACAGTGAACTGAATTTTGAAAAAAAAAATGTGAATAATTTTTTTTTTTTAATCGTATAAATATTTTTTTTCATATAGCAGAAGGACAGTGTTTTAAAGATACCAATTTTAATTATTGTACAGGATGCAGTAATGGAGAAAAAAAAGTTGAATATTTCCAACATTTTACTGCTGTAAGCTATACCTAATCCCTTAAAGATTTAACTAATTTTCCATTTCGCTATTCTTAGCTAATATATTCGCAGTTGTAGGTCTAAACATCCCACAGAACATCTTTCTTACATTATTACTTTTCACATTTTTTTTAAATTTATATAATCTAATACGTAAGTGTGGTCAGAAGATTTTTATATAAAATAATGTAAGAATTTTATTCCTAGACATTTTCTGGAATAAGTGCATTTTCATTTAATATCAGAGGCCTAATACCTGTAACTTCTCGGTTACATTAAAGATTTACCGTTCTTCTTTGAACTTAGATATTTCTATTAAGCTCGCTATGAGCGATGTCTACCAAATGTACAACATTGATAATTATCGTTCTAATCTATCATCTTTAGCTTCCTTACATAACGGCAGTTGTAATAATTTTTTAATTTTCGCAGCTCACGATGTAATTCGAGTGGAGTAGCTACACAATTTTTGGCGTGTTAAATTGAGTGTATGCCGCATACGAGTGCACGGGGGCATATGGAAGGGATGGATTAATGGAATTACAGTCTAACTGGGGCATGAGCATGAGGCAGACGACAAAGCAAGTGCGCGTGCAACAGTGTCACAAATGAAATAGCCTACAGGCAGCTGAGTAGACTGTGGCTGAAACGACAGTTGCAGTGTTTGCGACACACTTCTTCGTCGCCATCACTTCTATAGGCCCTACTATTTGTGGAGGTATTTCCCTGTTCAATTACCCCTGCAGTAGCTGAGGATGTACATCAATTGAGCGCGAAACGATTAAAAATGCATCAGTTGAGCGCGAGGTCACTTTTGGGTACTATACATCAGTTGAGCGCGAGATCAGTTTTGGGTATACATCAGTTGAGCGCGAGGTCAGTTTTGGTATTCGTGCATGGTGGTCAGTTTTCCGTAGGCTTTAGAGAGGACACGTAGCGCGAGAGAATTTATTTTGAGAGTTAATAAACATTTGTGGTACTTTGAACTACACGTTTCAGTCTTCATTTATTGTCGCTGACTTCGAAATAGCTATTCATAAAGCCGTAAGTAATATGTGACCATCTTCATCAAAAATAGTTGCAAGTCAGGCTTGGTGGAGATACATTCAGTCCTTGGGGTTTTCTAATAAGTATAAAGATAACAATACTGACAATGGTAAATGGTTGCACTGAGTATTCGGTCCTTCATTTCTTCCTCCAAATGAAGTCGGAGATGCATTTGTTGAAGATTTAGTTAGTAACCAACATCTTAATGAAAGTATCACAGCCTTTGCTGATTATTTATTTGGTATCAAATTTCATAGAACCGGATTCGCTATTTCCCCCTGAAATAGGGGCTTCCGTTAACGTTATATCAGACAGAACTAATAATGCATGTGAGGCGTTCCACAAAGCGTTCTCTCTGAATTTTAATAGTGCGCATCCTCATATATTTGTTTCTTCAAGTCATTATTGAGACATAAACTATCACATGTATTAAAATGAATGATAACGGGAATACTGTTAGAGCCAGTCCTACATATAAAAGGAGGAAACAGTATATGGAAGAATTACTTGGTAGATATAGACGTGGAAATATTACTAGAATTGGTTCCCTACAGAGAGTGGCTGCTATTGTCCTAGACAGTGACCTAGATATTAACAATCCATTACTGGCACTGGAACAAATATTTTAAACTTTGGCAAGTACGAAGTTATCGGTACGAGCATTTTAAACTCTGACGAGTACGAGCATTTTTACGACAACAGAATTTTTAACCATACTCTGTCAATGTACAGAGAGTCTTAAGTCTTTACAAAATAGAAAGGAAAATTTGTTGCGGCTCGTGTTAAACTGACCGCCGCGCTCAACTGATGCGTTCAGTTCATGTAAAATTTTCTCTTGCGCTCAACTGATGAACTCCCGTGATTGAGTGGTCAGACCTTCAGCCTGTCACGTAGGCTGTCCGGATTCGAGTTCCGTTCAGTCCTGGGATTTTTCACTGACACTTGTAGCGGACAAAATCGCAGTTGGGGTTTTTCTAGAGGTTCTCCGTTTCCCCATACTAGGCATCTACATCATTCCGTCAACCTTTCTCCATTTTGTCATCATCCCGTAGCATTCATCGAATCCCTCGCCGCGCCGGCTGACGACGCACGGAGGGGACTGGCCCTGGAACGAATAGGGTTGCCTGCTCGAAACCTATGTACGCAGCGAAACTTAGTATAGTCAGCCGGTGTGGGTTTGGGAATACGCCTAGCTTGAGGGTTAGCGCAATAGATCTTGAAAGGTCGCAATGCTGGGTCGTAGTGCCTTCCTCCCGAAATTCCATTCCATTCCATTGCTGTTCCATCTTCATAAATATTTGTTGGGCCTGTATTCATCTCCCTTATTCTTCGGATTTGCATACAGTTACTGAAAAAAATTATGAAGTGCAGATTCATACCTTGTCTTGATCGGAAATAAAGTTGTAACAAACGATACCTCTTAATTCAATGGTTACAAAATTGCGCTATTGGACGACCCGAGTTACATTTTATGTTACAATGCAGTATATAATTATATTAACAGTAGAACTGAAATATTTTTCCTTCTACAATGGAAGAGTAATGGAACGGAGAAAAATTCTCTCCGGCGCCGGTATTTGAACCCGGGTTTTCAGCTCTACGTGCTGATGCTTTATCCACTAAGCCACACCTTCTGTTCACACATGTTACTATCGCTAATTACTACTTTAAAAAAGAGTCTAATATTTTGAGGTGTGATACGAGTGATATGCGTTACAACAAGAAAAAAAATAATAAAACACGTCTTAGTTTTTTTTACAATAAACGTACTTCAAAATTTTTTTGTTGGTGACAGATTAGTAGGGCTACACATTCTACCACGTAGATTAACTGGTTCTCAATATCGGCGTTTCTTAGCAAACCAATTGCCCGTCTTCCTGGAGGAAGTGCCATACCATCGAAGACTACAAAATAAATGTGGTTTATGCATGACGGAGCACCAGTCCATTTCCATAACAAATTCAGACGACATCTAACACGTTATTTAATCTTCGATGGATTGGCCGGGGAGGTCCTGGTTTATGGCCTGCTCGTTCCCCAGATATTAATCCCTTGGACTTTTGGTTATGGGGATACTAAAGGCCTTCAAGACGTTCAAACGCTACGGGAGCGTGTCTTGAACGCCTGTCAGCACATCTGACACCAACGAAGGATATTTGAAAGGTTGTGTGATTCCCTAAACGTCGAGCAGAAAAATGTGTTATGAATTATAATTCATTCGAATGTTGCTGTACTAAGAAAACGGTCTCTACTGGGTGTTCATTTCAAAGTGTGTCATGACGCACTGTTGTGAGTCAGCGATTTGAAGCGAGTTTCAGCTTTTATGTCAGAAAAGTTGCCTATTATATTCAAGGCGTTCAACCTGAACGTGTACGGTATAACTTGAACGTCGTAGCAACAGATGGCGGTCTGTAAAGCCTGTGTGCTACCATAACCTCTTTCGAACTGTGTTTTGCGCTGGCAAGTCGTATACAGGGTATTTGTTATCATCGGTTGCGTACGACAACATTCTACAACACAAATCAAATGCTCCGTGTCCACGTTGACCGTCCAAGTTAATGTCAACAAATACGTAAGTAATGTCTTAACCCTCTCCCCATATCCCGACAGTAAGAAAAAACTCACCTCAGTACGTGTTTTCAAACAGTTCACATTTCTGCCACTACAGGCAATATCGTACGTATCGGTAAGTACTCTTCAGAATGAACGCCGTACTTGCTAAGCAACTTCTCTGGCACATAGGTAATACGCCTTTGCGGAAATGTAAGAAGGTTGAATTCTCTAGGCTCATCGGCTAGCCACATGACGGCATACAGCGAGCCATGACACACTTTGAACTGAACACGCAGTAGTTCTAATAGGAAAACTCTTATGCGGTGCTGACCTTAGAAAAATACCGAGTATGCGACCACCCAAATGACACTGCATATAGCAACCTCTCCCGGGTTAAGAAGTTCTTTAATTAATGGAATTGGTGAAGATATCGGATATCGAATATAGAGAATTTCTGATATCGAATTATTCATAATTGAAGTAAAATATGCCTGCAAGCTGGAATATGAGTGCAACGCACCGCACCCTAGAGGGTTGGGATAACCGCATCCCTGTAAGAAATCCATCGTGTACGCCCAGAGAACCGAGTGAATTTGTAAAGATTTGCATGATTATTCAATAATGAGAACGCATGTAGGTTCTCACGCACGTATTAGAGAATGTACAGACCTAGAGCGATCTGCAAAATATGGAAATCGATATTTCGTTTCAAATCGCCGGGTTTGATACCCGGCGTATTCCAGATTTTTAACTTATGATGGGTAAGCACGTGGTCTAGATAACACAAGGGTTTTCTGTGGGTGCTCTGTCACCTCTGTGGCATCCCTCAAACTTCCATCATCATCTTATCTCATTGTGGGTGTTGCGCAGACCAGCCTCCTATGGCGCACCCCGGGCAACGACTTTGTCGGTAAATTGGTCTACACAACTGGCTTCACATGGGTGAATGATGAACAGTCAAGCACCGGCCTTTATTTAAAAAAATAAACATTTAGTTGCAATGCAGATTCTTTAGAAACTACAGCACCAAAATATAGTTCACTTCAAGTCGTCTGTCCTTATGTTTGGAACATCCAACTCCTCCTCTCTCTCCTCCCTATTATTAGGAACTGTAGTTAGGTTTATAATATGGCTTGATCGATGCTGGAGTCGTCCTCAATGAACTGAAGGATTCAGAACCTTAGTGAGCCAAGCGCCATTTATTAAGAATGGAGAATGCAAGGGTTGAAGTTAAGTGAATACCATAGTTTAACGAATATTGAAATATCATTTAGTTTTAATGTGCATACTTTATATTACTTGCTGTATATTTCAATGAATTATGGCATTCATTTAATTTTAGCTCTTGTTTTCTCCTTTTTAATGTATGGTGCTTGGCCCACTATGGCTCTGAACCCTTCATTTGTCTAGTGCTTACCGTTATAGCCGTTGGATCCGACATTAACGGCGGATCCGACCAAGAGCAATGAACTTAAAATTCTATAAAATCTCTAGCATTGCTTCTTTCGGGAAAGAAGTAAAGTTGTGGGTTCTGTATCGTAGATTTACGGCACGTAAAAGAAATAAAAGTTTCCAGGCAAAATTTCTCGGTCATTTCTGGCCAGTTTGAATTTAGATCAGTAGTGTCAGAGTTGTAAGCTCCAAAACCGGTTGTGGAGCTAGATCGGAGCGTGAACTTGCTTAGGCCTATGTCTGTGGATACACCGGAGCACGCAACCAGTCTAGTGGAGCGCTCCGCTCCGTTTAGTCTCTGTCTGACAACGCTGATTTAGATGATGATAATAACCTCTTCTGTTACTACTATGCTATGTCCAAAATAAAAAACTGACCAAGATGTAAACAATAAACGAAGTATCCGGGGCGGAAGGGAAGAAAGAGTTATTTACTTTTCATGTTTTCTTGGTTAAACGAATTCTCATTTCACAATTTGTAGCAAAGATGTGGCGTATTCTTTTTTCTTCTTCTTCTTCTTCTTCTTCTTCTTCTTCTTAAAATAATACACGATAATGCCTCGTAAAATTGTCCAATAAGTGATCTGTATTATTGACAAACCAAAGCCTGTTACTGCAACGCATAACAAATATGGTAGCGAATAGTACTGTGTTTGTCAAATAAATTGGCAATTTTATTGTGAAAATATATAAATAGCTGATATATTTTGTTTAATGCGAGTCGTTAATTTATTATTTGAATCCACTGTAGTATTCCATATTACGAACAGAGGGGATAGATTTATCGAGCTTTGATCGATTTGAAGAAAGGTTTAATATACTGTAATACACAATTATTGTTAAATTCAATTTGTGTTCGGTGATAAGCATAAGTATTAAATGTTCTATATCTGTATATACTGTATCGTTATATTACAAAACAACTATTTTAGTTATTTACTAACATATTATGTAGGCTTATATTGTACTGTGTCAATTTCTCCGGAAATTTTTTAAATAAACACAAATTAGAAAAGTATGAAGAGTCACCTAGTTAAAACTGCTTCATCATGATTTTAAACATGCGAGTGCATTCACATGCTCGAATTAAGCGTCGCTCTACGTTTGGTAACAATGTTTCCTACATCACTAAACACGAAAAAAAAAAAAAACTTGTTTTTCTTTCAAGCACTTCTCCACGATCGTTCGATTTAAATCCAAACGTTTCACCGAGTTAACTTCTCAAATTCTGATATGACATAATGAAGTTTTCACTTTTCACAGACCACAGACCACAGAAATCTGATTCTTTTTTTCTTTAGCAAACTAAACACACAAGATTCATCTACAAACTCGGTAAAGAAACTGCAACAAAACAGCAGACTGGCTCCTATTGTAATCGGGTTACAAAATTTTAGAAAGAGGAGAAGATAGTTACTCTATCACTTGCATAGTATAGCCATGACTAAGGGATGAGGGAGGGGCGAATTCCAGAAAAGTATGCATTTCATATGCTAGGAAGACGAGCTGACAACAAGGTGGAAGTTTTCTTGGAAAAATCATAAGAACGATTTCGGATTGTGTTTCAACTTTCAATAGGGGTAGACCAGGTGACTGTCTTCATACCTCCATCTCTTTCTGAAGTGTTTCTGCTAAGATTTGCCCTATGGTACCTGCTATCCGCTTTGCAGTTACAAAATAACAATACTATTGTGCTTTGAAGTAAGCAATTTCTGTGAGACGAATGTTGTCGGTATTTTTAGTCTGAGTTTGCAGTAACAAAGTAATAATTAATTAATTTTCATCGACTCGAGTATTCGATTAAATATTTTGACCGATTAATCTTACAACAGAAATTGATCGCTTAATTGATTAAATCCCACAACACTACTAAAAACTATGCTTGTACCTTAAAAGCGCCTCTTTAGTATTTTGCGTAATTTAAAATAAGAATACCGGTACTGAAATGAAAAGAATGCCCAAAAAACTATAAAAATGCTATTTAAAGTGTGAAAAAAAATCTTACAAACACTGGTCTGGGAAATTCTTTCCATATTAGTTTGAGAAGAGGAGGGAAAAAGATTTTATCTAATGTCCTGGAATCGAAGTTCATTCGGAAAAGATCATCCTAGTATAAAAGGAGTGGTATATTGTCCAGAATAGGGAAAGCTTACGAATTCGTTTTCGCATCAATGCGAAATGAAGCTGACTAATCAGCCATCAGCCTCTTTCACTGATAGAATTTGAGCCTTCAGTTCAGTAGTACTCATTGTCTGCACTAGTTCTTTGTAATTACATAAATTCCACCTAAAATGGAATATTTATTAAAATTAAAATGATCAATTGTCAATTTTATATAAACTCCTAAAAGCCCTAAATTGGATTTAATAAAGTTCTAAATCTCTCTTTTTAGCATCTAGAAATCAATTACCTAGAGGTAACTTATGTAAGCAAAAAAATTATAAAATGTATCAAAGTCAGTAAACTTAAAAACATACTCAATAAGGAGAAAAATGGACAGGAAGATTTTCCTTTACTTTTATAATTCGAATTTTCCGGGGAATTGTCATCACTACTACTAACCAAATACCTTCAAAAGAAAAAAAAATATTGATTGACTATTGAAGAATGACTAAGAATTGTGTCAGAACTTTTTGATGCTATATTAACCCTGAAAGACGCAATCCTCGTAAGTGATGATGATTATAATAATAGTAATGTTACTTCATCGAAATAATAAAGAAGGACTTATTTAAAGCCATTGAGTCCTCTATATAGTCCAGTGAATATAGTGCTATATATAGTATTCTGATAGATCTCTATTTGTCATCCAGTCTGCTCTCAAAAAAGCTAAAAGTTAGAATTTATAAAACGGTTACATTACCGGTTTTTTTATGGTTGTAGAACTTGGATTGGCACTTTGAGAGAGGAATAGAGGTTCGAGAATAAGGTCCTTAGGAAAATATTTGAGGTTAAGAGGGATGAAGTTACAGGAGAATGGAGAAAGTTGCACAACGCAGAACTGCACACATTGCATTCTTCACCTGACATAATTAGGCACCTTAAATCCATACATTTGAGATGGGCAGGGCATGTAGCATGTATGGGTGAATCCAGAAATGCATGTAGAGTTAGTTAGTTAGTTAGTTAGTTAGTTAGTTAGTTAGTTAGTTAGTTAGTTAGTTAGTTAGTTAGTTAGTTAGTTAGTTAGTTAGTTAGTTAGTTAGTTAGTTAGTTAGTTAGTTAGTTAGTTAGTTAGTTAGTTAGTGGGGTTTAAGAAGGGCGCGCCAGCAACTATGGTTATTTGCGCCCCTATCTAAACTTGTTCACAGAACATAAAACACAAATAATACAATAACCAGAATGCTAATAGTACATTATGCAACGAGCCTATAATAATAGTAATTAAGACGCAAGTATGGATATTTATGAAACGAGCGCAAGCGAGTTTCATAATATTCATACGAGCGTCTTAATTACCATTATAGGCAAGTTTCATACGACTTTTTATGCTCGACCACATTTCTAACTTTAAATTATTCAGATGTATACATTTTATTTGTATCTGACAAGATCGGAAGTGACCTTGTTCTAGGTCGTGAATTGTGAGATGTGAGCAGACGCGAAAGTATTGATTTTTTCCGAGGAACAATAGTCATTGACCTTGATGTAATCCCGTTAAACTTGATATAACCTTGATTATTGAATTCGACATTGAAAAACGAGATGACAAATTGAATTTATTTGAATATTATTTACAATTAACGCTAATTATTATAGTAACAGAACATAACCTTCTGCGACAGTATTGGATTTCCAGTCTCCGTGACTTTTCGCTAATTCTCTTTCGATTGCATAATCGATACTTGCGGTTTTATAACTGTACAAAGCTGACTTGTCATTGGCTGAACACCTGTAAGCTGAGTTGTCATTGGCTGAACACCTGTACTTTAATGAGTAGATGTACTTTAATGACATGCATTAAAGGACTGCTGCCAGGTGTATAATTACTACATTTCGGCATGGTCGAGCATAAAAAGAATTTAAAAAACGTTGTCACAATAAAAACGAGGTACATACCGAGACATAGGTGAGAAGATAATATACAAATGGATTTGAGGGAGGTGGAGTATGATGGTAGAGACTGGATTAATCTTGCTCAGGATAGGGACTGATGGCGGGCTTATGTGTGGACGGTAATGAACCTCCGAGTTCCTTAAGAGCCATTTGTAAGTAAGTAAATAAGATCTCTATTTGATGCAATGGACAGAGTTTGCGTTCAGATGTCCTTGAAAATGAAATTGTTCACTCCCTTAGACTTATTATTTGTAGAAGAATTGTCAGTCGAGCGTGCCTGGACGAGAAGTGCATAATAATACGCCCAGACAGAAGTCATTCCTTTGTCAAAATTAAATCTGTCGCCTACCTACTTCGCTCTGTCGATTCCATTTTCGCACATCTGTTTCTATATCGCATCTGTAGCGGGTACGACACATTTATTAAATTATTTTGTAAATTCAATTATCCTTCTCCCGCCAGAACTGTTTATGTAACTATACTGTAACTCTTACTGATGTTCACAATATGCAGCTGCCATAAAGCGCTAATACGTTGCCCATCTCTACGTTAGAGATAATGAAGATCTCACATAACAGCCACTTCTATGCGTCCGCATGTCTCTATGTACCTATGCCCTCGACGATTTTAAATGAAGAGCCCTTCTCTATCCCTCTCATCTCATCTCCGTCACCCTCTGTCTGTCTGTCTCTTGACACACGTACAAGCCATCCTCGGTGGTCTAGTGGTTACCATATTGGATATTGGAACCGAAATTTGCGAGTTCGAACCCGACCGAAGGCGATATAATCCTTAGAATGGCTTACTTAATAATAATAATAATAATAATAATAATAATAATAATAAATAAAGCTATGGGGTCCCGTGTTATAGATTCATAGAATAACGTAAAAGAAAGTGTCCCTGCTAGAGGTCGACCATTTTTCAACCACATTGAATTTAGAAGAAGAAAAATGTGCTCTAGTTGAAAGAGCCCTTTAATATAGTATAGTATGTCTACTACTGCTGCTACTAGTATACACATCGAGTATTTATAATACTTCTTCAGCTGTAGCTGAAGGATTCCAGTTTGAAATATACAGGAATCTGTTTCGTTTACTGACAGGGATGTAGATTTATCGTGTATTTAGATAGAGCGAATCGGGGGGAGATGATTATCGGGGGAAGATGCTTATTTCTTTGTAGTTTCACATTCTTCCAAGAGAGAACGCCACACGCATGTCTTCATGATCACTGAGACAGTTGAATGTCTGTGGAGTGGAAGCTAACTCATTTTGTCACGTGTTCTTGTTGTGACAAAAGAAAAAGCAAGAAAAAAGCTCATTTTTCTCCTACAAAATAATTGCAAAGGTATGTTAAAATTTTAATAAGAACTTGAATTCGTAATAACTGTCAAACCTTTGTAATGGATATTGTAGTAAAGGTTCTAAAGTTTGTATTGTTAACAACCAAAGATCTTGTTCCGCCATCTTAAGTTGCGTCACAGCACTACGCATCTTACCCCGATACTTGGGAAGATGATCACTTTTTTCGGTGTAAGATGACAACTTGTTGCAAGAGTTTTATTTTTTGTTTTATTGCAGAGAATGTGTAAACATTACGTAAGATCCTCTGATAGAAGTCAGTGGATGGAACATGTTATAACAGAAGGGTATGAACTGTTTTAGAGGATCGCAAGCATACGGGATTCCTTACCGTAAACTTAAACGCCGCCTAAAAAAGAATGATGACAAAAAATGTACTGGATTGAATTCATTGTGTGCAAGAAATGATTTCACGAGTTTTGCACACGGAAATAAAATATGTGCAATGACTGTGTTCCTAAGTAGTGATAAACGAGTGAAAAAGTGTCCATGAGCTTTAGATTAAGTCAATTTTGTTATATAGGGCCTACATGTATCAAACCAAATTCAGGTAAAATACATATATCAGTAAATGTGTTAAATGCATTTGCCAACTTTCCCGACTATCGAGGAAAGATGCCTACAGTGCAGGCAAGAAGAAAACCTGCATCTATAAACAAGGTAATTAATGTTTTCTGTTTTGTACCAAAAATTAAGTTTCAAAATACCTTCCAGACTTTGATATTTCAATATAAAATTCGAAACTAAATGAACAGTATCTTAAATTTTCAACCAAAGAAAAAGTCAGGCATCTTCCCCTGATCCACTGTATAGTTGTGCATTCGTTGTGCATGTCTTGTTCGTTGTTCTGTCTAAGCAGCGGTATTGCATCGGGAAAAATATAGCCTAAGATCAGAAGTTTCGTTACACTTAAATATGTAGTGTTCGTTGACGCTTCTTACTATAATGATAACAGAACGAGTCAAAGAATCCATTTCTTAAAAGTATATTATTACTACTACTACCACTACCACTGCCACTGGTACTGATATTCCTGCTGGTACTATTGTTACTGTTATTATTACAAGAGTTGTATTTACATATTTCCTCCATCGGTAGATAAATAATTTTCCTTGTCCATATTTAAATTCAATGCCAATATCAATTTCTGAGATGCAAAATTAGCATTACAGAAAAATTTCCTCGTCTATTAACCTTGTTGTACACTTAGGCCCTGAAAAATGCCTAGAACTCTCTATCAGGACAGAATACATTCACGTGTCATAAATCTTCGACATGAGACTTCCTTTCTTTTCCGAGGAAGCCAGGCTAATCATTTAATTTCCCTTTAAAATCCATCGCCCTAGACCGGGTCTGAACTTGCAAACCTCGGACCCAGCGGCTATTATGGTAGCCACTGCAATCGTATTACAGGATGACTATGGGTATGTGTATGTATGTATGTATGTTATTTTACGTCGCTTTATCAACATCTTATGTTATTTAGCGTCTGAATGAGATGAAGGTGATAATGCCGGTGAAATGAGTCCGGGGTTCAACACCGAAAGTTACCCACCATTTGCTCATATTGGGTTGAGGGAAAACCCCGGAAAAAATCTCAACCATGTAACTTTTCTTGGCCGAGAATCTAACCCGGGCCACTTGGTTTCACGGCCAGACGTGCTAACCGTTACTCCCCAGGTGCGGACGAAATTTTGGAATTGGAGTATTAACTCAGTATGAGTATTACTTTCCGAATAATTAACATTAAAGGTTCGTTGGATTCTGGTAGAGGTGCGGTATGGCCAATAGACAACATTAGTTGGATTGAGACTCTATTTAACACATATTCATTAAAAACGAAAAAATTTGCAAGACCTCAAATTAACACTTTCAAATTATTAGTGACATGTTGAATTCTCCGTCTTTTGAGTTCACTAACGTAACCAGAACACCTGGAATACCATGTAATGTAACTACTTCGATAAATAACAAATTCAAGTGATAAAAATACGAAAAAAGAACTCAGAATATGAAATTCGCTATAAAACGACGCAATAGTAATAATTCGCGAATGTGTTCATATTTCGCTCTTAGAACTCTATTTCGCGTGTGTGTGAGCGCGCGTGCGTGCGTGTGTGTTTTTCCTTATACAGTTCTCTTGCGCGAAACAAAAATTAGGTACGTACAATCTTCCATTATATGGGGGCGAATCAGTCAATCGAAGATGGGGCCATGCGTGGACTGCTGTTTTTCATAACGAATGGGCAATCACGAGCCGGAGTCTGGTTCCCAATATTGTATGAAGTAGGGTCAGACATTATAGATCTCGAATTATATCTCTGCCTGTGTGCAACGTCACAGTTTACGGTGGGGGAGAAGAAAGATATCTTCTGCCTTGCTTTTTAATACTCTGACACCCATGACCAAGATAAGCCACTTGAAAGACACCGGCAGAGATATGTAATGAAACACCTGTAAGATAATTTTCCAAGCAGCAACACATCTTGCAACAAAGGACACTTTACTGCTTTTTGCTGTTTGCTCATTCTGTGAGAGGCTATGTGTGTAATTTCAGTTTTTCTTTCTGAGACTGCAATGTGTCTAATGAACCTGTTGTAACCATACAGTTCCGTAATCTGACTTGCGAATTTATCGCAAATTAAAATCAATTATGATTTTTTTCATTCTGTTTTAGGACATGAGTAGAAGTTACAAAAAGTTTTTGTAAGTGATTTTTGTGTTGTAACATAATACTAATTTTGCTTCTTTAATGCTTCGCATCAGTATATCCTGTGGTTCATGAAACCTGCCTGACTCATCCCACTCATACTTCTCAAACTGGTAAATATAATGCATGACTATCTGAAGTTCAATCGATGCTTTTACTTATAGGATTGTAGAAATAAGGTGTTATTTTTTATGTTACTTAATGATTCCTCTCCTAGTAGTACGGGTAATTAGTAGGTTATTTTACGACGCTTTATCAATATCTTAGGTTATTTAGCGTGTGAATGAGATGAAGGTGATAATGCCGGTGAAATGAGTCCGGGGTCCAGCATCGAAAGTTACCTAGCATTTGCTCATATATTGAGTTGAGGGAAAACCCTGGAAAAAACCTCAACCAAGTAAGTTGCCCCTACCGGAATCGAACCCGGGCCACCTGGTTTCGCGGCCAGACGCGTTAACCGTTACTCCACAGGTGTGGACACAGTGTTCTATCCTACGTATATTATGTTATTTAGTCAACTGTCCAAAGACAGGTCTGAAACTCACAAGTGACACCAAGAAGACACCACTTATGAAGCAACTAGGCCATGAGATAATGGGGGTAGGGTGGCCAGTTCCTTTCTCCCTCCATTGCATACATCGCCGACTAGCTACATATTACACTAACCAGATTTCAGATGCATACAAACAATAATTGTTCTTCCTCTAACACATATCGTCAAGTGAGATGTACTGCCTGATAATAGATAAACATATCAGCCAGAATCTAAATTAGAGGGGACGTATATGATATATTACTAATATTACGTGGGCCTACATAGCGAAGTTCATAATGTCACTGTGCTGCATTTATTGTCTGTTGAGATTTTATTAAAAGAGGCGTTAGAGCACACAGTATATTAATACAGCGCCGGCTATTTCGTCGACGTTACTGAGCTATTGGATTTGCGAAAGGTTGACATTAACGACTTGACAGTAATGTCAATATCTGGCCGCTCGCATTAAAACAACAAATAGGGCCATTGTTCAGCGCTGTGTCCCAATTTCCATGTGTTCTGCACGCGATAAAGTCTCCCTGCTGTGTTGCCTTAACGAATACAATGACCCGAAGACAACTTCATGAGACCAGTTCTTGTCTGAAATAATGACCGCCATCTTGCCGTACATACTGTACTCTGTAATAGCTTCATCTCTCTTAATATGATATGCAATATTATGACCCGTAAAATCCACCAACTTTCTACGTTATAGGCATAATATAATATAATATAATTTTATTTATTTACTTTTTTATTTTTACACATCTTCCAAGACTTGCTATAGACACAGAATAACACACAATTTACAATAATGGTGTACATGAATGAGCACATGAAAAAAAAATAGATAAAAATTTAAGATAAAAATACAGACTTTCAATCATAAATGTATAATTTTAACATTTGTGTGGAATGTTTACCATAGCCTATAGATGATTTTTTAAGGTGGCAACTGAGTATTTAATTATTATGTTTTGGGCAATTTCGTCCTGAATATCTTTGCCTAATTTATATGAATGTATATAATATAATATAATATAATATAATATAATATAATATAATATAATATATCTCTGCAACAACTTCCAGACGATGACTCTATTATTGGTTTTCACAACGCATACTTCGTTTTTTTTTTTTTTTTTTTTTTTGGTTATGCAATAATACACAACGTATAACTGTTTCTTGACAGTTTTGGTACTTTTTATATTAATTAAAAGATTCACTAAATAGAAAATCGGCAATTTTTAGTAACTTAAAGTTAATTTTAATATTTTTAGTGAAAATACTTTAAACCATGTCAGGATAACATTTAAAGATTATTTGACACTGATTATACCTGTTTAATGAGTCTACAAGAATTGAAGACTATAGCGAAGAAAAATTGAGTAACTTACAGTACTTTTTTCTTCCGGGTCTAGTTCAGTAAGTAGAAAATTTATACTTTTTGGTACCTTACTTTTATTTTCCTAGTAAAATACTCCACACAACTCAGGATACTCCCAAAGAATTAGTGGCCCAATTTCATTCTACTTCATGTTAGTTTGGTCTTTTGCTTAAAGAAAAAAACAATTGACACCCACTGTCTAGGGAAAGATGGTGTGAGCAATTTTTTACTTCGAATAGACTAATTGACCGTAATTCGTGATTTTGATATTGATCATAATGATGGTGATCTTTGCAATTCCTACAACTGTACTTAAAAGGAACGAAAGATTAACGTTTCTTTCAATTAAGTGAGAATGTTTTCACATTGATGTCAGCTATCTGATGTAAAGTTGCTTGAAAGATATAATTTTCTTCTCCTGGGCAACTTTAAAAGACTTTGTACTTGGAAAGCTTTCTCTTCCAAGTCAGTAGTCGTCACACAAGAACCTGCCGAGCGGGATTTAAACGAATATGGAATGACAGCTTTTAATTCTGTTGAAGCAACGCGGAGGTGACAAATTCAGAGCGGATGGCGCACCTTCATCTGTCTGTGACACATGCTTAAGAGCTTCATACGAGAGAGAGAGAGAGAGAGAGAGAGAGAGGAACGGACATTCGTGTCGAGTATAATAATTAGACGTGCTCTCTATGTCGACGACGACACGACTAATGGGGTAATTAGCTGTGTAAGACAAAAGACGTCCCGTGTTCAGAGCAGACTTAATTATATTAGCAGCATCAAAGTCATTCTCGCTTATCTCTCACTCGGCTGCGAAAACTTCGCAGTAAACTTAATCGGCAAGTCTTCGTGAAAGTGTTCTAATCGTGCGTTTATGAGAGCTGCGGATATCACTGTTGACTAAGTGGATTCTAGTTTCAGTATTCTCACTACAAAAGCGTGTATGTGCTTATAATCCTATCAATCTTCCGACAAATGAAATTCAGAAAGCCAAGACTCGACTTCCTTTGTGAATGGAACTTGAGTTGGAGGGAGCTGCGTTCGTGCGCGGGTTCGAATCCCACTTGAACTGATTACTTTGTTGGATTTTATCGAGATACTCTCCAACTGTAACGCGAATGTCAGGTGATTCTATGGCGAATCCTCGGACTCATCTCACAAAATATCATGTCACCAGTTCCACTGACATGACTCTAGGTCAGGCATATTAATTTATGCCCACAGGAGCAAGCGCGCGCGCTTTAGAGCCCAGGAGAGTCTGAGCGCTTTACAGCGGAAAGGAAAGAGACAGACGAAAGAGGTGGTATATGCCGCTTGGTCGAGCTATATTCAGGGATGGCCAGCACTGATTCAATAGATAAAGGAAAGAGAACTTATTAAAACTGTATCCATGTCAATTTTTAGATTTGCCTGAGAAGTATAAGTGCATTATAAGAATGTAAGTTTTAATTTTAATGCTCATTTTTCACAAGTTTGATTTTTTTATTCAAAAGAAATATTTTCTCAACTTTTCGTATAGACAAGTGAAATTTTCAGGTATAGACCTATTTATTTAGTAGCCTTACAGAATGTTTTCTAAATCTAATATGTCGTATATACGTATTACTGAAGATAGTGTATTGAAAATTTTGAAAATTTTCGTATGGAAATTGTTTGTAAGGAAATGAATTAACAACGCAACTACTGTTACATCATAAGCAAAAGATACTTGCCCATGTGTTGTAAAAACGTCAGCTCTATAGCACTTTTCGAGAAAATAATTTAATATTCTGATGATAGGAAGTTGCTCACAAATATCACCTTAAAAGTATAATGCGATAAGAATTTTGTTATGTAATATTAGTTACACTTAAAACAGATACAGTACCTAGGTAACTTTGCTTTGTACTGTAATATTGTTTTGATTCGTGTATTGATTACTTTTGTAAGACTAAAGATACCATCAATATAAATTCCAACTTATCATGTCATACTCAATCTCTTTCTTTGGAATATCACTTTCCTTATGAATGATGTGTTTCATCCACTTAATACAGTTTAATATTATACTACTATGGAATTTAAGTGAATATTCCTTCTTAACTCTCTATTATGTTATTAAGATTTAAAACACAAGTGCAATATTAAGAAATCAGTGTTAATACTTTTGTTTTACAGACAATATAGATAATATTAAACAGAAAGAAGCCATATAAAAATAACGTCATAAAATTTCACGTTCCGTTTGAAGTTTGTGCACCACTGTTTTCTTAATCCAACAGGTTGCTTATTCATATACACAACCCTTCCTCTTTCCATACATAGCGCTTGCTGCCCGCGCACGACGTCAAGATCAGAAAAATGCGCTTGCTTTGACATCACTGCTCTAGGTAGCCACGGAGTTGATACAGCGTTGTTAAATAATCGATTAAAAAGTGGAAAAAAAAGGATAGAGACGCAACCAAAGTAACTCACTCGTAAATTCGAGTGCAGTATTCATTTACTTATTTTAGTTTAATATATATAATTATTTACATACGTATTTATATAATCCATGTATTTTATTTTTTCACGTTCGTGTGTGGGCATCTGCACTGTGCACTACCACTCCACTCCACTCCACTGCACTCGTACTTTTGCGAGCGTGGAAAGATAAAATGAATGCATTGCATACAATAGCGAGTTTCTATGCAGATCGGTCCACTCCTACATCTACATAATAAAAATCTGTTGTCGGTTGGCGAGAGGTCGTATACAGACGTAGAACAGATCTCTGCACACTTCCCTATCCAGACCGGTCCCACTCCATCCCTTACCGCTTAGCTTCCTCGGTCCAGGCGCTCCGCACTACTGTCTGTGCTGTAACAACACTCCCTATTGGAAGAAATATCAAATGCATGAAACGTAAAATATTTGTGTGTGTATTCATATCATCTCTTATATATTGTGCATGTCGAGAATGTTGTAGATGGGCAGATATTTAAATGTGGAAAGAAATCAAATGTAAATGATATGAAAGAAGCAATTGAAACAAATTAAAACTGCGCATAGAAAGCTCGTCTTTTTCTTGGCAAGTTCGATAATACCGGGAAGGACCAAAGCAGTGTAATTGAGGGGCTGGGTGCAAGATGGGTATTTTAGAGGATGTGCCCTTTTTGAGTAAAACGCTTTGTTGTGTTCTCTGATCTGTTGTGCATATGATCACCAAGTTGTAGTTCAGTACTGTGGTCATAGAGGTCAGTAGTGCCCAAAATGTAAAGACGTGCATAGGTAACATTATGACGGTTTGAATTTTCAACATCAGTTTTCTCAAAACTTGCATTTGAGAGAAGTGCCTTTCTCGCACCCAACCCCTCAATTGAGAATAACATTTCCAGCCTCTCTAGTGAGCTAAAGCATCATATTAAGAGCCAAACATAGAAGATCTGTGCTTAAAGAAAAGCCGAATCGTAAGTCCAATGATTTGTTGCGTTCTTGCTCAGGAAATTTCGAGGACAGTAAGCATGGCTAAAGATGGATTTATTGTGTCAGTTAGGATCAGTGATTTCATGAAACATGTCAAGGTCTTTCAAAATATGGAAAGAACTTTAATTGTTTTGGTATAGGTATGAATCTGAATGAGGAATTTAAAATTAGACTGAATATGCCTAAATATTTTTAATTTAAGGACTATCACGGAAATACCTTTGTACTATCACGAAATTATACCAGTCCTTCTAGAGTAATAAATTTGTTTCTTTAGTGTTTCTTGTTTGTAACTAGGCCTATTATATAAATTTATTTGAGGTAAAATGCTGACATGTTACTTCCTGAAATCTAAAATTGTACGTAACACTATTTTTCTTAAATTTGAACCTTATTTTTGCACCAGAATCTTAGTATCACGAAATTAACCAAGTTTGCCCTATATGAATCTATTGCCTTACTAGGGGAACAGTATGTAGAAACAAAGCAGGAGCACAAACCACTGTTTAAGAACTATTTTGCTGGGTTGGTGAAGATGGCAGTGTTAGTTAAGTGTTTCGCATCCCGCTTGTGAATTTACGACACCTTTGTCCTGTTGTTCACTGCATCTATATAATACAGGCTGTTGCATATTATAAGCTGCTTATACTTCGTTTAAAATAAATTTAACTCCGGCCCCGGCTGGTGTAATAATTACCAAGAGCTTTTTGTTTTTGTTTCACATAGAGTATCACGCAGACACGAAATTCTCTCGTGATTTATTCTCTTCCCAGATGATGCTTCGTATGTAGGCCTTGAAATGTATGCAACACACATGGCACGCAAGGGCACTTTCATTATTTGAAAAGAAACAAAGGGGCGGAGCTTTGCAGTTCTTCGCAGCCATTTATTAAACCCAGGATTCCTCCCGGGTTCTTCATTTCTGTCATGCAGTTCATTTGTGTAATTGATTTCTTTCGTTTAGCTCTGCAGTCTGCTCCAGTAATTTGTTAAGCCCCATCGTGCTTGACAAGGTGTAGTCACGATCTAGAAGAGCGCTGTATTAATGAATATCATATCAAACTGTAGTCTTGACCAATACATTTCAAGACACCTGAGACAGTCGGCTATTAAAACGAAAGTTGCAATTGTCCTCTCAACAGCGAGTGATGTAATGGATATGAAAATATGAATATGAATATGAAAAGCCTGAAATCCCATAAGGGGCAACGGCCTCCTACAGTAAAAATCTACTACACTTGGGCAGCCAGTCCAAGAGAGCTTACACTATACTTACAAACTAAACACATAAACAAACTATATAAGCTAAACACGAAAAACTATACAGATTAAACATATAAATTATACAAACTAAACACCCACAAAAAAACTATACAAACTGAACACATAAATTATAGTCTGAACACATAACTTACACACTAATCACACAACAAATTTTACAATTATACAGCCTTAACTCACACACAAACTAAACACACAAAAACCTATACAAACTGCACACATAAATTATACAGTCTAAACACACACACTATCTAATCTAAACACACAAAAACTATTCAATTAAACACAAAAATTATACTAACTAAATACATGAACTATACCAACTAAACACGGATTCAAACTATCCAAACTGACACACACAAAAAGAACTATGTATAAACAATACAAAACTATACACAGTTTACATAGTGTTCGTAATTTCTTCCAGTCTTTTCCATGCCTGCCTGTCCATCGCTGTTCTCGTCCACTGCGCTCTAGTCTCTCTCCGGAACACGTCCGACCACCTTCTCCTTGGACGTCTTCTGCTTCTTTTCCCAATGCATGGGTCCCACATGGTCGAGGAATACGTCCACCTGCTGCAGTCCATCCTACTCACGTGTCCGCCCCATTTCCATTTGAGACGTGCACCTGCATACCGCTTCTTATTTGGATGTCGGTTTTTCTTATCCTGACTTGCAGTCTCAGGTGTAGGACTTTTCTTTCCATTTTCCTCTGGCACACACGAAGCAGGTTTTTCTGTTGCTCTGTATTGGCATCCATACGACATTACTGGGATTACTCAGGTTTCCAGAACTTCAAATTTCAGTTTGGTGCTGATGTTTTGGTTTTGCAGAATGAATTTCAAGCTCCAAAATCGTTTCCATGCCAAACATATTCTTCGTATCTACTGTTTGTATAATATGAATGTTTTCATACATCATATCTCCCCCTTAATATTCTACTTTCTTGTTAGTATATTATTTAATATTTGATTGTTTTATATTATTACAACCATGGTAGCGTAACTTAATTATACAGAGCTTGATATCGCACTCGGAAATACTGTCCTGCGAATACTGAATCGACATTTAAATTATAAAATGGAAGGAGAGTTGCAAGAAGAGCAGTTTGGCTTCAGGAAGAAAAAAGGTACGAGAGATGCAACTGGACTGCAACGGAAAAAGATACCTAGGCAAAAATTAAGTACTGTATGTAGTATTTGTGGACCTGAAAAAAGCTTTTGACAGAGTAGTTTGGAATAAATTTATGGGAATCCAGAGGAAAATTGGAGTGGATTGAAAAGAGATACCATTTATCACTTACCCTGTTCAACATTTACTTGGAGGATTTGGCGACGAACTGTTTTCAGAACGTGGGCGGGATTATAGTGGGAGGACGACAAATAAAGTGCATAAGATTTCCTGGTGATATGCCGTTATTAGCAGAAGAGATTATACTATAGGATATGTTACTGAAGCTATATGACAGTTGTAAGCAGTATGGGATGAAAATAGATGCAAACAAGACGGAGACATGGTTATAGGAAGAAAATTAAAGGAGATAAACGTGCGAATTCAAAACGAGGCAGTAGAACAAGTGTACAGCTTCAATGCTTGGGGTGGACTAAAAGTAGTAACATGAGCTGCCGCCAAGTACTCAAAAAATAGGATAGCAATGGCAAATGAAGCTTTCAATAGAAAAAGGAGCATCTTCTGATGATCTTTGGAAAAAGAACTAAGGAAAAGACTAATGAATTGCTTTCTGTGGAGTATGATATTGTATGGAACAGATATAAGGGCATTACGACGAAGTGAAGAGAAACGGCTATTTTTTTAGCATTTGAAATGTGGATGTGGAGAAGAATGTAGCGTGTGAAATGTACAAACGGATTAAGAAATGAAGCTGTGCTAGAAAGAGTGGGTGAAGAAAGAATAATGCTGAAACTGATCAGGAAGAGAAAAAGAAATTTGCTAGGTCACTGGCTAAGAAGAAACTGCCTACTGAAGTATAAACTGGGAGAAGAAAAGTTCGGGGCAGAAGAAAATAGCAGGTGACAGACATTAGGGTATATTGGTCGAATGCGAAGACTAAAGGAAGGCGGAACATAGGGAGAAACTGGGTTTGCAGTGGAACACGTGCCCTTGAACGGGAAACTATGGATGAGTGAGAGCCTTTGCAAAACAATAAAATAACTGTTAACGTTGCGAATAGTAAAAGTGAGATATTAGGAATAAATCAGGGACTTGTACAAGGGCGTTCTCTATCACCCACAGTGTTTTACAATTAATGGATAAAGTTCTCGTTTCACGATTGCACGTCTATATGCGCAACCGCAATCTAATCCCGACCACTCAAGCCGGATTCCGACCGGGAGCGCAGCTACACGACCAGCTAATACGAGTGCTCACTCCCATTGAAGAGGCTTATACACGTAGACACTACAGCATCCTTGTTGCCTTGGACGCCAAGAGAGCCTTTGACACTGTTTGGATAGACGCCCTAAAATACAAACTCACATCCTTAAATCTGCCACACGAAATCACACGTTGGCTCTCCAGCTTCATATCCAACCGAACAGGACAGATGAGACTCGGAAGGAACGAACTTTCTCGGACCTTCCGAATAGAAGCTGGAGTCCCCCAAGGCAGTGTCATATCTCCCACTCTGTATAACATCTATGTGGCAGATATTCCACTCCCTAATTACCCGCTAATAAGACTGACACAATATGCAGACGACATCGCATATTGGGCTACACACCCTCCGACTCCCCTCCGCTAGGAAGTTACTAAACGCAACACTCAGGCAGTATCTAAATTGGACCAATACGTGGCGGATCACAGTCAACACAGACAAAACACAGATATGCGTCTTCCGCCCAAAACTCCTCCAGAACAACCCAATCACAATAGCCAACATTCATCTCCCACTCCAGCGAAATTTCACATATCTAGGAATACCCTTCACCTCCAAACTCTCCTGGACCGAAGTAGCTAAAGAAACCTGGAGGAAATATAACGCAGCCACCAGAGCAATAAGCTACCTAAGTGGCATCAATCAACCTGGCTGTATAACTGAAACACTCTTCCACCTATACAAAGCATTGGTTCGATCCCTATGCATACATCCCTCCATTTTCCTCACACAAGCCCCTCCAACGACCCAATCAAAATTCGAAGCCCGCGAAAGAAGAATTCTCCGCAAAATCTTCCACCTGCACAGACGCACCAGAAACAACACAGTTTACATTACGACAAAAACACTCTTCACACATCTAAACAACATAAACAGGAAGTAAAATAACTCTACTCCATGAAAGTCTCCATAACCAATCAGGCGCTTCTGCCACCGGAAGGGGAAACTTTAAAATCTCAACTTTAAAAAAACAAAAAACATGTATATACGTAAATATGTATGTATGTATGCATGCATAGTGTTCTGCCCAAGAGCAGGTCTTTAACTGCTAACCCAGCATTTCTCATTCTTCCCAAATTCTTTCTTTCCTCTTAATCTCCCCATAATACTACATTAACGTTGTCTATCAGGTGATATCTTTTACCCCGAACTCTTCTCCCGTTCACCATTCCGGATATATACCATATGTATATTATATTGATACTAACTAGTTCCCTACAAATATAGCAAATCAACAAATTAGGCCTACACAAAATAAAAGGAATCAGTCACTGCACTCACCCACCTACTGGCACTTATGCCACAAATAATTTCATATGTGTAAATATATTTATATGGTTATTTATGTACAATGGCTGGAGAGGGCATCCTGCGCGTATAAAACCCTAAATCGGCCTCTGGCTCAAAGCCAGAAATATCATTAAACAACAACATATCTGGACGAGGTTATAAAAATTTAACAACGAAAATTGGACATGTTATTATTAACAAAATAATGTATAACATTATTTTATGCAGATAACCAAGTACAATTGTGAGTGATAATTAGACGAAATTGAAACTAATTACAGCAAGGAATTTTTCCTTTCAATAAAGTAGTTAGTGATTTTAATATGAACATCTTAATAGGCAAGAGAAAAACTGTGGCCTTTGTAGGATAATAACCGTTGTACGCTAAAATAGAATTCCGTTATAAAATTTACAACAGTAAATAAGCCTACTCAGAATCGTGTAATTTGTTCTATAATTTTCGCATCTCCCACCAAGTATTTTTTTAATTCTGAGACATGCTTCAGAAAATTTTATTTCATTTAATCCATTTCTTATGTCGATTTAAACTCTCATTCTTCACTCCCCAGCGGCAGACTCGGGATTTCTAACATTGTGACTCAATTTATTTCGTGGATTTCGTTACATTACGTGACATGTATTCGTTATTATTCTGTTCATAAATAGACAGATGTAGATTATTTCCTCAATGCAACTTCCCGTCAGGTTCTATGCAAGTCCCCCTGTTACTAACGAAAGGAGATAACGGCATTGGACCGCCTTCTGCGCATAAAATCTCGCGCATTTCCCTTTACTGCGCATTTAACATTCTATTGTAGAGATTCGTCGACTGACTCTACTTTGAAATAAATCTTCCCATATATAGCCTACTATTTAACGATACTTTTAACTACAGAATCAACGGTTTGAGACTAAACAAGATTTAAAGCTCTCACGATATAAAGCGTGGAAGAAATTGCAATAAAAAGAAGATTTACGTTGGATCATTTCCGTTACCAAGAAACTATGTACTTACCGGTCATGCAACAAGCGACAGCTAAATCGCAGCTTTAACACAGCATCAGAGTCAAGTCGTGAGTTCAGTTCCCTTCGAGAAAATGGTTATTTTCCGTTTGCCAATGTTCTGTTTTATTTCGAGTTGTCGCCCGGGAGTTTCTGCTGTAATGTATTAGGAGCTCAGCTAAATCGGAAACAAATTCACGGATTCACTACTTGTTCTTAACAATGACTGCTGTCTTGTGCCAAATATAACCAGCACACGAGGTGCAATATGATCATATTCTAATTCCGAAGTCAGACAAAATTAATGACTTAATGTGGTTATAAAATCAGGGTTGTCATATGTCCGTATTTTGTACAGATAGTTTGTATTTTAAGATCCATGTCCATGTCCGTATCGTACAAGTAAAAAAAAAGAGACGAAATGTTCGCATTTTCTCGCTCGGGATATTTTAAAAATCTCACAAAATTTAAAGTTTATGCATAACTATTTTTACGATATCTTTGGCATGGTTAGACAATAACAAAGTATCGAAAATTTTAAATTTAGATTTTTCAAATTGAAAGAACGTTTTTAAATATGCAGCTTAAAAAATTAATTTTAGTGTACCAAATATGTTTATTTTTTAATTTCGAAAGTATTTCGTTTTATGACAAATATGATACTGTGTTTCATTAATTACAGCATATATACAACTTGTATCTACAGTTTGCAAGAATTGAATAAATTGAATTGAAAAGAATGCACTCATTTTGTGTGCAATTCAGGAAACGAAAGTTCACCTCCTTAGTTGAGTGCGTAATAAAAGATTTCAATTATTCATATCTTTTCCAGTGGCTCGAAAAAATTGCCTGTGTAAGCTGTTAATAATAATAATAATAATAATAATAATAATAATAATAATAATAATAATAATAACATAATTAGCACCATAACACATGGAGTGAATTGATGTGAAAAATACAGCATATTGCAGCGGTGACCAAAACTCGAACTGCAGTGATTACATGGGACAGACAGCCTATGAAGTAAGGAGACGTAGGAAGAGTACTTGGAATGAAAACTACAACCAGTGGTGGTTCCTGTACTAACATCTTGATCAATCCCGCGGATAAAAATCTCAAGCTTTGCTGTGTCAGTAATGTCACTGCTATCATCAAGAGCCAGTGAATAATATACGATTTTTCTTGCTTCTTTTTTTTAACCTTCCTCTTGAATATAATCAGGAATTTTCTAAATTCTTCTCTCGATACTTGGTCGAGAAATTCGTAGTTTTTCAAAATTAAAAACTTCTTATGGACAAGTTATTTCAGCCATTTTAATAATTACTCTTTTGAGAAATTCTGTTTTATTAAAAGGTTTTAGAGCACGAGATATTTCAAACCCCATTAGGTAGCGGACTTCCTTACATTTATTTATCTCGTCTTTCTCTTCCTGGCTATGATTTAAGACATGTCAATTCTTGGCGTTTAACAGTTCGTTAGCACAAAATATTGAGTCAGTTTTTCTACAATATTATTATTAAATGAATAACTAATAAATATTTACCCTCATCTAAAGATTAAGAAGATTAAAATTGAGATAAAACCTAATAATTTTATCTGTCTAGGGAGAAAATCTAAAAATATCAAGATTCCTGCACGTACAGAAGAATTATAGAAACACATACTTAGTGGTCAGTAGGCCTAATAATTATAACAATAATAATAATAATAATAATAATAATAATAATAATAATAATAATATTAATACATTATTCAGCGTGGCAATTAATGTTTCTATAATATATATACTCCTAATTGAACCGTTGAGCAAAGTATGCATAGAACATTTTGTCCGACAGAACAAAAAAGGTTTCCTTCCCATTCTTTACTAAAGCACCTCTCACTGCTTGTAGAGATAGAGTTTGTAGAGCGACATGATACCGCCACTGCTTGCCGTCAGTACGTGAATGAAACACACAGCAATGTACAGGAAACTCCTCGTAACCGTTTGAATGTCTGTGATTACACCCGCTTTGGTCACCGCTGGCATATTGAGTAAGTAGGTATCATCTTCGTGACACAGTTAATTTAAGTGTTCTGCAGTCTAGGTACGTATTATACTTGCCCTAATTCTCTATAATATGATAATGATGATGGGAAATTTGTGCAATTTTAGCATGGAAAACTGGAGCGCGTATCGAAAGCCTGTCCTGATATCGATTTTGTTCTTCAGAATTCAACTTTGATCCTCCGGAATTTGAACTGGGGTTCCGGCGTACAAAGCCACGCTTTCCCCAGATCTGGTTAATGAGGACCTTTCTCTCTAAAGTATGTGCAGTGGGCGAGCTCTCTGTTGATTACACATCGGATTAAGGTCGCTTTATTTAATATGTTTCAAAATTGTAAATTTCACAAAAAGAATAAACAGCCTACTCGCTGCATATACATTAATCCTTTGCAATTATATTGTGATGTGTGAAGCAGCAGAAGCTCACAATGCAGGCCTCCTGATAGTTGTTAATCCTGTGTGAATGTTGGCGGGGCACATTTGTAATCACACACTCGAATTAGCATTCCACATGCAAATTAATTTAGCTCGCCCGATCTATAAATCCAGCGCCAAGATGCGTCACTCTTGTCATATTTTCCTGGACAACATGCATGTTTCATGAGTCCCGTCGGAACGTTGGCAACCCTGCGCATCAATACGCCGAACTTTGTGTCCTCCGATCTGAATTTTTATGGCAGGCGCTGGCAGATGTCGAGTTGACCAGAACGCAGCATGACTTACTTCTTTACTATGTATGTCAGTGTTACGACCTTGGCAGAATCTCGTTGTACCGATGTGTTCACTTTCTCGGAAAAAAAAAGACACACACACTCAAATCACAACTTTCTTTCATGGTGTTGTCAGGTGTTCCGTATTGTACGGATGTCTCGTATTCGAGGCCTGTAAAACGTACCCCGTATGAAAACCACACGGAACACAAAACATCCCATATTTACGAACATTATGTCATAGACTGCCAAGGGAATTCGTTCAGGTTTTATACTAATCGGTTTTATATTAACTGTTGTAGAGATGAAATTAACAGCTCCTAGGATTGGGTCCAGCGGTTTTTTATTCTTCTTTTATTCTTTCCCCTTGCTGTTTGTAAGGATATGTATGTATTTATGTATGCATGTGTGTATGTATGTAACTTATATATGTATGTATCCAATGCCTACCCACTTCACTTTACGTGATTTGGGTTCCACATATTTGGGATAGATGGCAAGACTGTGACTCATTTTATAGTTGTATACCAATTCTGCCGGCCACACTGTATATGATGTGTATCTGTGGACAGTTATGTCGTTTGCTAGGGTGAGTGGATGTGTAAGTGTTCGTGTTAGTGTAGTGTCTGGAATGAGTGATGATGATGATGAAGATGAGGAAGGGAGAAGGGGAAACCCGGTGCCGGCACGTAGCCTACTCCTGTCGAATAGCATCAAGGGGGCCACCAGGCTTAACGTCCCCGTCCGACGGACGAATCACTATCAACAGTGACATATGCCTTCTCTTCATATGCACTGCGGACAGATTTGTGATTTAACCCAGGCATATTGGTGCACAATCTAGTGATCAGAAGTTGCGCACCGCCATCTCTCCTAGTCCCGAGGTAGAAATTTTGTACATGAAAATTTCTGACTCCGCCGGAAATCGAACCCGAGCCGGTTAGTCTGGAGACAGATACGCTACCACAGAGCTAACTCGGCGGACGTTTGTACGGATATTGTCATGTAGAAATTGAAACAGTCACTCTTTTATTAACATGAATGTCTTTAGAAATGTGAAAACAAAGTGAATAAATTTAAATCACTGACTGCTTCTGTTTCAGTTAAAAATAATTGTATTCCAAAACAGTAGTTGTTCATGATTATTGGTAAGGTAGTTCATGATTAGGGAGCGGATTTTTATGTAATTACATAATACTTATATTCCTTTCAACCTAACCGTATATAAATAACAAATCTTTGCGAATTTTGTAATTACCACTAATATATTAAAATTTGATACTACTGTACATATTTTTACATATTTACCGCACATTACATATTATGGCTTGGTATTACACAAATCTACATGTTTAGGAGTTTTATTCATTTTTACTTCTCTAAAAGGAAAAAAAAAAAAAAAAACTTTCTGCTGGGGAAGTTTACAATTTTGAATACACAGATTTAAAAAGCCTTTTTACCTACAAAAGAAAGGATATATTTCGGGACGAAACATAACATTCTTAGTTCCAGGAAGTAATAGAGGCATTCATCCCATACCACCCACTATAAGTATGAGTGAACAAAAGGCAACCTTTCTCATACCTTGTATTGTAAAAATCACTCAGAAAGTAGCGTTGTCTTCATGCGGTGGATGGGACGAAGACGACATGATTTGTCTCGAACTATAATTGTTCTGCACACGTCTTAACAAGCCGTTCTCATGCAATTTGCAACCTTACCCGCCCTCTTCCTAATCCTTCCAGGTAAAACCCGTGTCAAGTCTGGCATGAGCCGCAATAAAGTAGCCGACTTTGGAAAGAAGCTGAAGTAACGGAACAAACTCGAAAGATGTTGAAAGATTAAAATAAATAGTTTTTCAGGTTATTGCTTGACCTCTTTACTTTAAATTTAGTAGACCTATACGGAAATGGGATTTTCCGAGCAAATAGAAAGTATGGTTTTCGGCTGGATTAATCCTAGCCTTCTGAATGAGACAGAAATGTCACTTTTCAAACAACAGTTTGTAAATGCCTATAGTTTGAGATTTTAGTAGGTACTTTCTTTCTTACAGGAAGCAGCTAAAATGCATATGTCCCACATCTCCTCTTATTTTCTCCTATTCAGTACAGCGAAACAGTGCTTGCAGTACTCTTGTGTCATTCATTTCACTCAGTTCTCTAGTTTTAGTACTTACAGTACAAAGTGCAAGTGAGTTTATCTACTGCTTTTAACTAACTAAAATGTCTCCCGTATCTTCAACCCTAACGACAAAAATAAAATCATGGATTGCGATGGACGAAGCTTTCACTACAGATGGAAAAATAGTAATGTGTCAAGTGTGCGGTAAAAAAGTCTGGTGCTCTATGAAATCACAACTGGATAGTCTTACCTATCCTATACCTGCCAGATATTGATATTAAATATTTTCATGATTTTACATATTTTGGTACATATTCAGCTTATTTTTCTTACATAAATATGTACATATTTCACACCTTGATATTACATAAAAATCCGGTCCCTATTCATGATTATTGGTATGGTACAATCGTTGTTATTGGAGAAGCGAAAAATATTTAAAACCAAACTGAGAGTTTCCTCTCCGCATAAAACAAAGCGGATGTGTTGCATTTAGAAGAATAGAATATTATTTAGTGATTTGTATAAACACAGCTTTTGCAATTACCGCTTCCCAATCTGCATCTTTAGGGTTGCCATATGCCGCGAATTTCGCGAACAGTTCGTGATTTTATAGCGTAAGAAGGAAGTCCGCGATTTTGAATGAAGTAAGACGAAAATCTAAAAAATTGCAATAATTTGTGGGATAATGGTGAAATGACACTCAAGTGGTTGCAAGATAATGCGTCTTGCGAACTGGATGAGAACCTTCTCCTTCACCAGGTGATGAAATTGAAATCTTTCCTACCGGACAACAAAAAGGAATGTTCTGAAGATATTATTTCACACAAAATTTGTAAATTTTTATCACAGCTGTGTTTCTATGGGGCAGTAATCAGAACTGCTGAAAACTGTATAATTTTATTTATCTTTGTCTGGACATAATGCCAATGTTGAAAGAGAATTGTCTTTTCTGGATGCTGAGCGGTCAGAGGAAAGGAACGGATTATCACTTGTCAGTAAATGCATTTCTGCAAATACAGTCATTCATTCATTCATTCATTCATTCATTTAGGTGAATGCTAGGTAATCTATGGCGAATCCTCGGCCTCATCTCGCCAAATATCATCTCGCTATCACCAATCTCATCGACGCTAAATAACCTCGTATTTGATACAGCGTCGTTAAATAACCAACTAAAAAAAATCATTCATTCATTCATAGTGTTCTGTCCAAGGTTAGGACTTTCACTGCAAACCCAGTATTCTCAAGTCTTTCCTATTTTCTGCCTTCCTCTTAGTCTCCTCATATGATCTATGCATCTTAATGTCGTTTATCATCTGATATCTTCTTCTGCCTCTAACTCTTTTCTCGTTCACCATTGCTTCCAATGTTCCAGTGCATCCTTCAGGAGGCAGTTTCTTCTCAACCAGTAACCCAGCCAATTCCTTTCTCTCTTCCTGATCAGTTTCAGCATCATTCTTTCTTCACCCACTCTTTCCAACACAGCTTCGTTTCTTATTCTATCTCTCCACTTCACACGCTCCATCCTTCTCCATATAGTACGGAAAATGTGAATTGCAGTTAATTTCATAAAACCATTCCCAGAAACGAACAAAGTGTCTTTCTTCAGTTCACAGTTCTGAGAAGTAAAGTGGTAATGTGGTGGTGATGTACAGACTTAAATTATCTGTCGTTAAAATAAATGACTGTAATGTAACACCCATGCCAAATAAGAAAGTGATAGAAGAAAAAAGTGTAGCTATTACTGATGTGGTCAACCCTGTCTATATTAAGTAAATAAGTCATACTGATGTAGTGTGTATAGTAAATAAAAATATATTTATTGTCTATATTAAATGCAATAACGCAATAGATCTAAAATGGAATGGAATTTTCGGGAGGGGGACACTATGACACAGCACTGCGATCTTTCACGATCTATTGCTCTAACCCTCAAGCTACGGCCATTCCCAATCCCACACCGGCTGACTACACTAAGGTTCACTGCATAACCAAGTTTTGAGCAAGCCACCTCACTCATCCCTAGGCCAGCACTCTCCGTGCGTCGCCATCCGGCGTTCGGGGAATGCTACAGAATGACGAAATGGATAAATGTTGAAGGAATAACGTAGATGCCTAATTTGGGAAAACGGGAGAATCCCGAGAAAAGCCCCAACTGCGACCTTGTCCGGCACAAGAGTCACTATGGATTTTTCAATGAAAAGTCGAAACCCGGACCACCTGCGTGGCAGGCTGAAGGTCTGACCACCAGCCACCACAGGGAACAATAGACCTAATAAGGTCGCAGTGCTGGGTCGTAGTGCCCCTCTCGAAATCACGTTCCATTTCATTCTAAGCCCCAGGTCTAGGTAACACGGGTTTTCTTTGGGATCTCCGGTTTCCCTTTGTCATTACAATAAAGGTGTATACACACGTAGCGAACGAACAACGAATGAATGATGAAGCAAAACATCGTTGTTTGTTCGCTGTCCGGAGCAAGATACAAATCATCAGCAAATGGTCAGAGAACATTCGCAGTAATAGCAGACGAAGATATAATTATAGCAAGTGTAACCGTTGTTATTATTATAGGCAGTTTAACAAAAAGAAAATTAAAAAAAAACAAAAGGCGATGGTGGCAGACGCCACTCTATGAAAGTCGCAATCGATATAGAGGTACTGACTTGCTTCATGATTTATGTCGAATGGAATCGGGACAGTTTCACAATTTTTGTCGCATTTCAGAAACAGACTTCGAAATATTACCGTGCAAAATAGGGCCATAAAATTTCCTGGTCCCTATATACATTAATAAGTTTGATAACAGCTTCTTCAGTCGACTCCAGTTTCGACATCCTGTTGGTGAAATTAAACTAACCGCTGCGTTCTGCTACGAACTGCAAACAAGTGGCAAATCCCGTCCACAACGAATATCAACTTCCTTTGATGTACCGACAAGCGACGGATCACTTCCGAAGACAAACCAAACGTCGGTTTGCCTTTGCTGCGTCGTCCACACGTTCCGATTTCAATCACCGAATTCATTCATTTGTCGTTCGTTCGTTCGTTGTTCGCTAGCTAGGTGTGTACAGTACGATTATTTAGTCCTGACAGTCGCCGGAGATGTGCGCCTGGGTCAGGCGAGTCCATTTAGTTACACCAAGGGGTGTTTGGGTTATTCACTCGCTTGCAGTCGGAGCGATCGGATGCCATGCGTGCGGTATAGTGGTATGTTTCCAGTACAATTAACCTGTACAGCATTCCTTTACCGACCGTTCGCTCTAATCTCTACTCCGGAACTTTCCCCACTCCTCCTATTACTTCCCCTCTTTCGCGTCGCTGACCTGTCAGGACTGGTCTGTACGCACCTTAAGTGTCTATCATCTCATCTCAACGCGAGTGAAGTGTAGATCAGCCTCCTATGGCACAATCAGGGCAAGGACTCTGTCGGTAAATTGATCTACACAATAGGCTTCATGTGGGTGAATGATAAACAGTCAAGTACTTGCCATTAGTTCAAAAAATACCTTCAGCGTAATTACTTGTCTACAATGTTTAGATCGGGTTGCATCAGAACTGATTCAGGGTTGTCGATATGTCGCCCAATATTACAAGTCCACATCACCTTTACCCCCTGTTCCTGCCTGACAGAGACTCCATGTAGAGCAAAGCAGCGCTTTCCAACGGGAAGCTCGATTTTGGAGATACACGACGATAGTGATTTACGAGGCTGATGTTCCAATTACCGGTAGATGGCGTGGCACTAAAATGACGCCCGCCGTCGCTGCGTTGTCGATATGGCCGGAGTTGTGTAACGGTTGTTTACGCCTAGGCGAGCTGTCCGTCACGTGCTTGTCTATACTCCGCCCCTGCGTAATACATACAGTATGTCTACCGAACTAGTACACTCTGCGCCGTCGCGTGATGCCGTCAATATCAAGCTCTGGTTTCCGACCAAATTCTGGATAATCCTACACCGAGCGTCATAAACCATACTGCCTGTTCCTGCTGCACAAATTAGGTTTAAAACTATTCTCTCCTGCTTTTTATGCGTCTTTCCTCTTGGTTTGTAATAAAAATATATGAACGGATGAGGCTTTACTCTCAATTGTATATTCTCGTATATAAAATTATTTATTTATTTTTTATTTACGTATTTCCTCATTCACTTATTTATTTATTTATTTATTTATTTATTTATTTATTTATTTATTTATTTATTTATTTATTTATTTATTTATTTATTCGATTCTGAAATAAATTGAAGACCTGAATTGACAAACATCCCAAGTCAAAAATTTACTCAATTTTACGATTTACTTGATATACAGGGTGATTCACGAGGATTTACCTTCCTTTACGGGGCTTATTTCCGAAGACATTCTAAGCAAAAAAATACATATAAACATGAGTCCTATTCTCAATATTTACAGAGTTACGTGTCGTTATTGGAACGCATTGCTGTGAACGCGTGATCTTGGTCAGCGTGCAGTCAGCAGCCAGCGCGAGCGCTATGGAAATCAAAGATAGCCGTATGCAGTTACGTAGCCGTTCACAAGCGTGCGGCCAAGTGTGCTCAAGCGGACGGCGACATTTTTTTTTTAAATGTGTTGTAAACTCTCAAAGACTGTAAATTAGGATGCAAAATTGAACTGCAAATAATTAAATCGGTGGAAGTTGTGTGATTTGTAATAACTGTTGTGATAAGTGCGTAAGAATAATGTAATTTTCTAGTTAAAAATAGAAAAAGATGTCTGTACTAAGGAGTTCACAGCACAATTTTAGCTTCATAATACTTGTCAATTAAAGAAATGATACTTCTGAATGGTTCATTCTCTATTTGTATTATTCTTTTACCTTCAAACTAAAGAATAAACGTATATTACAAACAACTTTAAATTACTGTAGTGTAACTCTGAAAATATTAAGAATAGGAACTATGTTTATATGACATTTTTGCTCAAAAGTCTTCAGAAATAAGCTCCGTAAAGGATAGTAAATCCTCGTGAATCACACTGTATGTTATGTTTCGCATATTTTACTATCCTGTAAAAAAGAATATCCCAAGTCCGACTCTAACCCTATGTTTTGAATCGAACAAATATTTATTCCAATATTCTCATATTGCGTCCCCCGAGTTAGCTCTGTGGTAGCGCTTCTGCTTTCAGACCAGCCGGCTCGGGTTCGATTCCCGGCGAGGTCAGAGATTTTCGTGTAAAATAACTAGGACAGGTAGCACAACTTCTAAACCTCTCCGCAATGCATATGAAGAGAAGGCATATGTGACGTTGATAGTCATTCGTGCGTCAGACGGGGACGTTAAGTCTGGCGACCCCCTTGGTGCTGTTCGACAGGAGTAGGCTACGTGCCGGCACCGAGTTTCCCCTTCTCCCTTCATCATCATCCTCACCCATTCCCTACAGTACACTTACACGAATACTTACACATAGGCCTACACTCACCCCAATACACGATATAACTCTCCACTTACTTACTTACTGGCTTTTAAGGAACCCGGAAGTTCATTGCCGCCCTCACATAAGCCCGCCATTGGTCCCTATCCTGAGCAAAATTAATCCATTCTCTATCATCATATCCCACCTCCCTCAAATCCATTTGAATATTATCTTCCCATCTACGTCTCGGCCTCCCTAAAGGTCTTTTTCCCTCCGGCCTCCCAACTAACACTCTATATGCATTTCTGGATTCGCCCATACGTTCTACATGCCCTGCCCATCTCAAACGTCTGGATTTAATGTTCCTAATTATGTCAGGTGAAGAATACAATGCGTGCAGTTCTATGTTGTGTAACTTTCTCCATTCTCCTGTAACTTCATCCCTCTTAGCCCCAAATATTTTCCTAAGAATCTTAATAACTCTCCACAGATACACATAATGCACAATGTGGCACGTCGAAGTGGTGTGTAACTTGAAAATAGGTCACAGTCCTGCCATCTATCTGCAATATGCACAATTCAGATGACGTAAGTGAAGTTGGTAGACATTGGACACACACACATTGTTATATTGCAAGTCTATGTAGTTTTCTTGCTCTCCTAATAATTTCTTCAAGATGTTTGTCAATTGAAGGGTTCAGAACAAGAGTGGGCCAAGCGCCATTTACTAAAACCGTAGAAAACAAGGGTTAAAGTGAAGTTATTATCACAGTTCAATGGAAACATACAGCAAGTAATATAAAGTATAAACATTAAAACTAAATTATATATCAATCTTCATTAAACTATGGTATTCACTTAACTTTAACCCTTGCTTTCTCCGTTTTTAATAAATGGCGCTTGGCCCACTATGGCTATGAACCCTCCAATTCAGGTCTTCAATAGTAACCAGCTAATTGCCGAATTAAACCTCATCGCTCTTGAATTTCTGTGATGTAACACAAGTATTTTCTGTCTGGATAACCATATGGGAGAATATTCATGAAGGGACAGTACCAAGTTGCAGCTAAAATGTTGTTTACCATATTGCAGCACTGACAGTTCAGATAGCTGTACAAACGTGCAGTGCTACAGTAATGACGTCGCTACAAGAGGAAGCACGTTTCATGTGCCTGGAGTTGTGGATCGACATAATTATCGGGTGTACAACGTTATAAAATCTGCATGAACTGAACTGATGGAGTTCGTCCATAGCAGTTAGAAAGTCAGTGTCTGGAGCGCATGCTTGATCGCATTGTTGAATCATATTTTATTGTTTTTTCTACGAGGAGACGATTAGAGGAGAGACATACCTGGATGTTCTAAAAAAACGTGTGTTTCTCAATATGGAGAATATGGATCCATCCAACAGGATAAAGCACTGCCACTGCATTGTGCGGAACTCAACAACCGAAGAGATATCTATTCAGTGTGCTTGCCAAACGTCACACAGACGTCACTGAATGCTCCGGCCTTGTGGACAGGGGAACAAACTCTTTCCCCATGATTCCACCCCTCTCTTTCCCAATTCTGCAACCCTGATATAGAACACCCTTTCAACAGAAACAAGAAGATGGCTGGATCTGCCGGACTTGAAGCTTTCATGAAATCAGAAAATTGTCTAAACAAGAAATACAAGATTAACCACACTGAATTAAACATAAAACTGAAGACGAAGAAACATTTTGAATATATTGCAGCGAACAATATGAACTTACACAGAAAGAATGGATTACATGCAAAGAGTGCAAGTTATGGGCGCATGAATAGGTACAGATATGGAGAATGTATTTGGACACTTCATTTGCGATATGTGCAGATGTTAAATTTAACTCTATAATAGTTTTTTGCATTGTAAATCAAATCTGAACTTCGAAATACGTTTTTTTGTTGATGATACAAATACTGCCCCAGAATGCAGTCAACTTCGGCAAATGTAGCATCTTTAATTCATGTTTGTGTTTAATTCAACGATTCACTTTTTGTAAATACTAATCAATTCATTCAATCATAGTGTTCTGCTCAAGAGCAGATCTTTCACTGCAAACCCAGCTTTCTCCAGTATTTCCTATTTTCTCCCTTCCTCTTTGTTTCCTCATATGATCCATATATCTTAATGTCGCCTGTCATCTGATATCTTCTTCTGCCCCGAACTCTTCTTCCGTTCACCATTCCTTCCAGTGCATCTTTCAGTAGGCAGTTTCTTCTCACCCAGTGACACAACTAATTCCTGTTTCTCTTCCTGATCAGTTTCAGCATCATTCTTTCTTCACCCACTCTTTCCAACACAGCTTCATTTCTTATTCTGTCTGTCCACTTCACATGCTCCATTCTTCTCCATATCCACATTTCAAATGCTTCTATTCGCTTCTCTTCACTTCGCCATAATGACCATGTTTCTGCTCTATACAATGCCACACTCCATACAAGTCTCTTCCTTAGTTCTTTTTTCAGAGGTTCGCAGGAGATGCTCCTTTTTCTATTAAAAGCTTCCTTGGCCATTGCTATTCTTTTGACATTCTGGCAGCAGCTCATGTTACTGCTCATAGTACACCCCAAGTATTTGAAGCTGTTCACTTGCTCTACTCTCTCTTTTAGAATTCACAAGTTTTTTTTTCTTTGTTTTTCTTCCTATGACCATAATATGTTTAAACCCAAACTACAAATCCAATACAATTTTTTATATTTTTTTTATTAATTTGGAGAGCATTCGTCGTTTAAATAATATTAGAATAAAATTTGTTTAATAATCTGGGACCATGACTCATGCTATGATAAAAAGCTGCATTGATTTTGCATTTAGGTTCAGCAAACGCAGAGAATTCATATTTTTAGTTCTATATTTATGTATATACCTTTCAAAGTTATTAAGATTTCTGTGAAAATATTTTAATAAAACAAAATAATAAATTTGTTTAATGTTGAAAACTTTGGAATGTTTAAACAACAATTCAGTTGAGTAATCTTTCTGCTTTTTTAAACGAACATAAAACGAATAAAACTTTATTAATACTGTTTAGTTGTTATTGGTTATCACGAGCGACCTCATAACTGTGTAAGCACTTTAACAGTCTGTAGAACCATAACTGAACACTTCTTACTTAACAAAATTTGCTAGTTTTGATTCGTATTATCCCAAATTCTTGTTTTTCACTCTGTACTGCGTGTTCAGTTCAAAGCGTGTCATGGCTCGCTGTATGCCGTCATATGGCTAGTCGTTGAGCCTAGAGAATTCAATCTTCCTACACTTCCACAGAGGCGTATTATTTATGTGCCAGAGAAGTTGCTTAGCAAGTACGGCGTTCATTCTGAAGAGTACTTACCGATACGTACGGCATTGCCGGTAGTGGCAGGAATGTGAACTGTTTGAAAACACGTACTGAGGTGAGTTTTTTCTTACTATCGGGATATGGGGAAAGGGTTAAGACATTACTTACGTATTTGTTGACATTAACTTCGACGGTCAGCATGGACACGGAGCATTTGATTTGTGTTCTGGAATGTTGCCGTACGCAACCGAATGATAACAAATACCCTGCGTACGACTTGGCCGCGCAAAACACAGTTCGAAAGAGGTTATGGTAGCACACAGACTTTACAGACCGCCATCTGTTGCTACGACGTTCAAATTAATCCGTACACGTTCTCAAGTTCAGATTGAACGCCTTGATTAATAGGCAACTTCTCTGACATAAAAGCTGAAACTCGCTTCAAATCGCTGACTCACAACAGTGACGTCATGACACGCTTTGAAATGAACACCCAGTATAAACTGTTAAACTAAGGTGGTCGGTCCCCTTGAACGTGCGAGACAGTTCGTTCCCGTACGCCGAGAACAGATATGTAAGAACGTACGTAGTGGCTAATAAACATGTTGGAATTAGTGTTAGTTATAACGAGGACGCCCACGGAAAGATTTATAGATAGGAACTCTCTGCACGTGAAGAAACATTTAAGCTGCAGAACTTTTCCGCAAAAGCATGCTAGAAGATCCGAGATATCTTAATGCTAAACTCTATCCACTGCTTGCTACGGGATTTGTAGAGACGAGAAAATAATTTGTTATACGAACTAATAAGTCTTTTATTTCCGCAGAGGAAAGAACGCATTTAAGCAGGCCTATTACATTCACAGAGAGTTATTCAAACTTATTTGTAGATAAATTAAGAGAATGAAAAACAGTGATTATTACTTTCATTCATTCATTTATTCATTAATTAATTCATTCATTCATTCATTAATCCACACCAAGTTTCATACCAACACTCACAATATACATTTACAAATTAAATAAATTAAACAATATTATTATTTTATTTGTTCCTTAATCAGTTAATGAATTAGTTTCAGAATAAAATACTCTACCTACCTTAAAACATCTTCCTTAGTCTATCTATCTCCCTATTTTAGATTTTATATATCTACAAATGGAACGAAAGGAAGTCTATCTTGTGTTCTATAGAGCGTTCGAAATTTAAGAAAATGCCATTGGGTATACCTAGACGTCTTCTTAGCGGACATCCCCCTTTTTGTAGTATGACTAAAATGAATTATTTGCGTATTTTCTAACGTATGCATTGTACTAGAAATAAATCTAAATACTGCAAGTAAGCATTGCTTCAAATATGAAGGCTTTATATTATTTATAAATAGACATATATTAGTTTGTTTTATTTCCAGTAACAGACAAATGGAATAGATTTACTTGTGTTATTTTATATGAGGGAGTCAGAAGCAAAGAGGTGTAAATGCACTTAAGTTATTTGTGAGAAAATGTGTTGAAAGTACTTAAGATTTCGTAAATTACGTGAACTTTTTTGTTTCAGTTTTAGTGTGTGGTGTGGTTAAAAGCTGTATCCCTTTGTCACTAAAATTTTAAATGTTTTAGCTTGCCCTGGATGTACTTAACTCATATTCTTAGAAATGTGCCCATTTGCTTGTGACCCCCTCATATACGTTGTAAAATATGTAAATAACTTATTTAGTCCAAAAAAAAAAGAAGGGGGATGTCCCTAATAAGACGCCTTCATATCCTATAGTATTTTCTAACACTCTGTACCACCAATAATTTATGTATTACGAATGTCTGACTTCCTGGAAAGAGATGTGGATATACGTCCTTAGATATAGCATATACTATACAGGATCAGATAGTTTTCTAACGGTCACTAGATGTAGGAATCAATCCCACATACCGATGGGTCCTGACAGATGGGTGACCCGGATAGTACCGGTGCTTATTCATGAACGTTACAAAGAGAGAAACTTGTATTCAGACTAACAATCTGGCAATCAGCATCCGATCACTTTCTGCATATCTTTTCTTTTTCGTGATACGAAATTAATAGAAATGTAAGGTTAAATTGGAAGTGTCTATATAATGAATTTGTGAAGTTTAGAGAAACAGTGAACGAAAGAAACACTATAATCATTCGATCTTATTCGTCACAATTATTCCTTCGGTAAAAGCCGACGATCGAACCAGATTCCACGGTGTAAGTCAGCGCTCTAGCTCTAGATCAACCATTCATTCATTCTCTATTTCACAGAACCTTCTAGGTATAGGTTTCGCAAGCAGGGAATACTGACGGAAGGAATGCGAATGAAACAATGTCGAAACAATGCGATAAGGAAGATCGGCAACACGAAAGGTCACGAGATAGCTTGTATGATATTCAAGTGTACAGTCGGAAGAGAAATTACATCGACAGAATCAGTCTTGCATTGTGATAGTTACATTACGACTTTAGTTTGTTCCATTGCACGTGAATACGTGTCTTGTATCGCACGGGATCATTATTTCATTCGCAAACATATGTTGCTTCGAATTTTTCTCTTGCTACGTTCTTTATTTCCACAGCGATGTTCTTATTTGTTCATCTTTTTGGAAGAGACAGTACTTGCATCGGCCCGCACGTCTCGCTCCCTCGGCGTGCCTACATACACACGTCAAAACAGACAGCAACGCCACCATTGCTTTTCGGTAATCGTTCCTTGCGCGAGCTATAATCCTGCTATTGTTCGGCCTTGTAATAGTTTTCTATTACATCTGTTCAAATGAAAAACATGCAAATGTTCAGTCTTTTGACTTATTTAATGTAAAATACTAAGAAATTAGTTGTCAGATCATAATCTGATCCTCTATATATTGCACCCTCCACGACCCAATTCAACTTCGCAAGATTCGTGAGTCTTACATATATTCATATTTCTACGTTGGAATCCCATGATGGTTGTGCAAGCCCATGATAGTTAACTTATCGTCATATATTTATATTTCTACAACACATATGAAGACAATGAACAATCCACATACAATTACTTTTATTTTATGTGGCCAGTAAGATTCTTTTCTTCACTTTCTGTATTCTACACTTCGTCCTTTTGTAAATTACGTTTGTATTTTAGCTTCATCTTATCTTGCATCATTAATATCCTACATTAATCTGTACCTAATGACATAAAATATAATACAGCTTAAATTTAATTTCTAATGTAATCCAACGAATGCTTCTTCAGGTACAATTGAGACTCGGAATCCAAGAGGAGCACAATATTTAATCACTTTCAACATTTATTTATCATGCAAAATAATTAGTAGAATCTTGTTGCCATGGTTATATGAAAAGATGTAATGGAGATGTACTTACGAAATAAAAAATAGTCAGAGGCATTTTGTAGCAACAGCAAACATTTTTTTCAATTTCCCAAAAGTTTGATGAAATTGACTTGGGCCCCCCTTGGATTCCGGGTCTCAATTGAGTTCGAATATTAGTCATTTACGCCAACTCACATTCATTTAATATTTAAGAATCCAATAGTATTTAATTTACATTAAGTTCTTTTCCACTACAATTTATTATTTTTTAGTTTTTTAGATTTTGTATCCCAATTTAAAAAGTCATATTTTTCTAGTTCATTTATATTATGTTTATTTTTTTATGTATATTTGTTCTTTATTTCATTTATATCATATTTTTCAACAACACGATCTGTTTCATACCATATAATTTATTTCACACATGTTAACCTAATAGGCTATACATTTAAAAATATGCATATTTAATAAGTGTTTTTATTCATAACGGTGTCATTCCTACAAATCAGTTGATCTTATTCCTGTTCACTTTTTCAACAATCAATAGTAATAATACGCATTATTTTTCATATACCGTTTTATTTAAATATGCATAATTATATACACCACATGTAATGATGCCTTTTATACTGTTTTAAACTTATATCATTTTCCACTATTTTAACCTTGGACATGTCTTCATATTTGTCAATATTTAATATGTATTGCTTATTTTTCACATAGATATCGAATTTTATGTCTGAAGATGACCACAATTGGGCGAAAACGTTAACACTAATAATGTAATTGTAAAATAACTATCTTAGTATTTTACATTAAAATAAATCAAAAGACTGAACATTTGCATGTTTTTCATTTGAATATACTTGACTTATTGGAACTCAAAAATGAATTCAAAGTTATTGCATTTGTTGTCTCGTTTTATTTTCTGTTGAATCCTTAACGTAGTAACTTTCGTCCCAATTATTGTTATTTATTTTTACAATATTTTATAAATGTGAATGTCACCTTCACTCGGCTGATATACCGCCACAGAATTATAAACTTTTATTATGCATTCGTTTGTCTTGAAATTTCATAATCAAAGAACATTGCCTAAACCTCCGAAATATGGCGACTATCCCAGGCATTAAAGAGCAAATTAATAGCGACAGAAAATAATGTTTCACAATATCGATAAGAATATCTAAATTCTATAGTTCGAAATGACGGAACACGAGAAATCGTGGATATAACACATTGCTTCCCTTGTTTATAAAGCAAAAAAGAAGAAATTTATTGCAGAAATTATATTTTAATCATGAGAACTATGAATTCTCTAATCTTAAAACGTCACAAAATTCTTTCTCTGAGCGCCTGTCCTGGTCGAGGCGGATTAGTTATTCATATTCTACAGAGAAGAAATTACTGGAAACCATTCACAGTAATGAGGACTTCTATGCTTAGATCATCGATGATTTTTCCGCTAAAGAGAGGAGAATTGCTTTGGTCTTCAAATATATTTGAGTTGGCTGCTATCAGTTTTGTACTATAACATATAAAAATTTGTATTATTGCTTTCCTCACATAAAATTGCACCGCACGCCAGATAGCAGAGAAACAACAATCAATATGGTACGATCACGTAAAGGAAATTAATGGTTGGAACCGATCAGAGAGACTGAAGAGGGTGACACAGAAAGGTTGGTTAGCCAGGGTGAATGAGTGGATGGAAAATCGCGAATTTGAAGCGGGATGGCAGCTACTGAAATCGATGACTGGAAGCGGGAAGATAACATAACTCGTTACAAACTCGTTAATTGATGGAATTAATTTAATCATCAAATTACTGATTTATTGGTTGATTCAATTATTCATCTATCGGCCAGATGGTTGATTTGATATGTTCGGGATAGGGTTGGGTTGGGTTGGGTAGCTTCGTTTGTATGGCTGTTTTGGTTGTATTAGTTTGTTAATTTTATCGGATTTGCTAGTTTCGTTAGCTTGATAGTTTTGATTGTGTTGATTTGTTAGTTTTGTTGGATTGGCTGATTTCCTTTATATATATTTCAAAATTCAAAATGGTGGCAGTTTACTGTGCAGTGATGAAGCGTTTCCCTCATAACTCATAAACTTGTTAACTTTTTCATGTTCTCTCTCTTTTATTTTATTGCTGAAACTCATGTTTACAATATCCTGCTCTTTCAACTACATTCCTTAATAAACATTTTTTTTTATTTTGTGTTAGAAGAAAATACTGATATTTGACCATTTTTAAAAATGAATTTATTTTTTATCAGACAATCGATCAGAGGTAGATAAGTGATCTTGCATCATATTGTAAATATGGAATGCATAAATACACACAAAATATTTCATCACAGAATGTTGGATAGTTTTTTAGTTATGTGGGAAACGCTTCATCACTGCACTGTGTTTTACACATACTAATTTTCATTATTGTAGGAGATACAGTAATGGAGGGAAAAAATGTTGAATATTTCCAAAATTCTACAACTGTAAGCTGTACCTAACCCCTTAAGAAAATGTAAAGAATAATTGTTGTGTAATACATCATAACTGTTTTTATTCCTCTTCAGACTTACATTGTACTTCATAATTTCAACTTGGTTTAAACCTGTTTTCATCTTACATGCACTTTGTATTTATATTATCTTTTTAAATATTTTGTTTTGTACAAATAAACTTCTCTCATACCATAGGTGTTCAAGTACTGTATATACATATTAAATTAGATAATATGCTCTTATAAAAGAGCGAAAACAGTGTAATGTTATAAATAGGCTACTGTGTAAAAGCATGTAAACACACTTGATAAGTTATACAAAAATTATACAAAATACAAATAAAAGAATAAATCATAACTTATCGGAATACTCAATATATGTTAAAATATGTTGGCTGTTTTGGTTGTGTTTTTTTTTGTTTTTTTTTTTTTTGTTTTTGTTTTTTTTTTTTTTTTTGTTTTTTTGTTTTTGTTTTTTTTTATTGGCTTGTTTCGTTGGCTTGGCTATTTTGTTTATGTTGGTTTGATAGTTTTGTCGGGATGGTTAAGTTGATTTTATTGCTTTTGTTGTGTTGGTTGTGTTTATTGATTTCGTTTGATTGGTTAGTTTAGTTGATTAGCTTAATTTAGTTAATTTTATAATTTTGGTCGGATTGGATGGTTTTCTTGGTTTAATATACCTGGTTAGTTTTGTTGGCATTATTTATTTACGAAAAATTCGTTCCGGCGCCGAGGTCCTTGGTTCTACGTACCAGGCGGTCTAATCATTGAGCTACGCCGAAGATCAATTCACAGCACCGGATCGAATCCCACTCCTCTAGTGTTTTTTTTTCTTTTTGTGGCCTTACTCCAAGTTTGACATGTATGTTTACGTATTTCGAGTCAACTGCCATTATACAAGGAGCGCACTCAATTGAGTGACTTCTATAGGACCAAAAATTAATCTTTACCTAGATTCTTCGCCCAACAGTGTATACATACATACATACATACATACATACATACATACATACATACATACATACATACATACATACATACATACATACATACATACATACATACATACATACATACATACATACATACATACATACATACATACATACATACATACATACATACATACAGGGACATCATTTTATTTTTACTAACATTTTTAATATTAACCTAGCTATACCTTTAGAGAACCGGAAACACAGATTGCTACCTCCTTCCACGACTGTAGTTCGATTATACTGGCGTAAAACACAAACAAATCACTCTATTAGATATAGGAGGGAAGAAAAGTAGTTCATTTATGTAAACTAGGAAATATCGCGATTTTGAGTTCGATAATTTTCATTAGGTTTTTGTTTAATCTTAATACAGTACTGTATCAAGAATAAGCCTTTTTACTCACGAACTGAGTTAGCCATGCGAACGTATTCATTATGAAGTGTATATTATACTGTCTATAGCACATTAGCGTACAATATAGAGAATGAAGTTAAATTGAAAAATAGTCATAATATGGATATTTAAACACATTTTTGGAAATGGTGGCCGTTCATTTCGATACAGGCTTCAGTTTTGTTGTGCATATTATGGCACTGTAGACTATTGCATCTAATTCCAATTGCCAGTTTCGTCCTTCGTACTAGTAACTCATGTTGAAATAATTTTGTATCTAGTCTATAAAAGAGTACCTTACGCACTGTAAATTCAATCTTCACTTCTGCCCGACCCGCACAGATAAAATTACTCAGACTCAGATGCTATCTACTGTCCGTCCAAGTGGTTATGCCGCAGAATCGTAGAAAGGGGGGAAATCACGTGACAGTTAATTACTTAACGAGCCCCTTTTATTTAAGTTATTTTAAACAGTTGTATAATATTACGTAAACATCCAATTCCTAACAAAAATTAATGTTTTCAGAAAAGAGCTAAGACAGCCCTGCTTTTACAAAGGGGCGAACAGAAGCAGGTGGAGGAAATAGGGATGCGACGTAGAAAACGGACAGTACCTGTGCGAAAATATGATTCAATATTGAAAGCTCTTTCGTCACTGGAAAACGCGAACATATTTCTGGAACGTACTATACTCACTAACTCAGTGCTGTTTACTATATGCGGTCTTGGATATGTGTGTAGTAGAGGACAATTGGAACTGCATTAGTAGAAGGGGTGGGAGTGAAGTACATTCAAAAACTCAGATACAATAAAAATTGAAGTAAAAATAAAATGATGTCCCTGTGTATATATATATATATATATATATATATATATATATATATATATATATATATACTGTGGAATCTCGGCCACCAAGTCACTCAATTGAGTATGCTCCTTGTATAATGGCAGTTGACTCCAAATATGTGAACATATATGTCGAACTTGGAGTAAGGCCACAAAGGGAAACACACTAGAGGAGTAGGATTCGATCCGATGCTGTGGATTGAACTTCGGCGTAGCTCAATGGTTAGAGCGCTTGGTACGTAGAACCTAGGACCCGAGTTCGATCCTCGGCGCCGGAGCGAATTTTTCTCCTCTAATTACAATTATTTGTTTAATTTTTTTTTTCCTCGCTGTTATTTATACTCGCTTTAACATCTTTGGTCATATCGCGAGTTAATCTTTGGTTGATATCCGAAGGCCTGTGTACTATTGTTGAGACTGGTTCTGTTGTTGTGAACTAGATGGCGAGTGTATATATATATATATATATATATATATATATATATATATATATATATATTACTGATTTGTTATGAATATGATTTCGATGATGAATGAGGCCGGTGATTTTCAGGGATATTGTGGCCCGAATTTCCTGGCATTTGCCTTACGGTTGAGGAAAACCCTGAAAAACCTCAACCAGGAAATTCAACCCGATCGGGAATCGAACCTGGGCCCTCTGCGTAAGAACCAGCATGCTGATCCCTACACCACAGAGGTGGTCTTTGTTAATTTTATTGACTTGATTTGTTTGACTTAATTTATTTTGTTGGGTTGGTTGGTGTTGTTGGTTTTGTTTTTATTAGATTTTTTTTCACTTGATTGCTCTTCGTGGTTTGATTACTTTTGTTAGGTTGGTTGATTTTGCTTGTTCCGTCTCTTTTGTTGGTTTTGTTAGTTTGGTTTATGGTTTGGTATTTTATATATATAAAATATATATATATATATATATATATATATATATATATATATATATATATATTTCAGTATCCAAAAGAGTGTTGTCAACCGCAACATTAAAATAATAGCTCCTTAAACATGTGCTAAAAGTTATGGTTATTAAAATAGTTGTTGAAGAAATTTATTTACTGTGTGTACGTTTCTTAAACAAAAACAGTCAGTTTCAAAAGTAGGCTTGGCGTTATTCTAACTGTTTTTGATCGATTGCGATTGCTGCTGCGTCGCATCTTTTGGAAAACAATTGACAATCGGCATAAACAGATCAAAGTGTTGAAAATATTAAATAGATTATTAAATTAGCTAATATATTCATAAATATTTGGGACTATCTAAAAAGTGTGTTATTTTGTTCGTAGATATGGTACACTCGGCAACATCTCTGCTCACAAAGTATAATGCCATTTTAATACTTAATATCGTAAATAATTATTACACCAAATTGTGTAAAATGATAAATCATTCTCCACATTCAAATGCTGAATTCTTTCATCCATTCCGTTCTCATTCGTGTGAGGATTTTGTACCATCATATTTTGATATTGATAAATATATAATTTTTCTAATTATCACTGAACAACAAATTTTTACTTTTTGTCTTGTTCCGAAATAAAAGTAGGTGAATATTACTAATATGTGTGCCCTAAATCCGAATTTAAAATCCAAATTTCCCTATCACGTACCATTTTCCGGGAAAAATTAATTGAATTTTTACGACAAAACTGATTTCTTTTTAATTTTTCACTGATACTGATAACATTACAACATACTAGGGATTCAAAATTCCTCATAATACTTGAAAAATGTGTACTGGATACAAAAATGATGTTACATAGTTTAAAACACAACAATAAAGATATTTCGTATGTATAATGAGAAAAATCTCGGAATTTGAACTTACACTTAAAATAATAGTTCCGGGACTGTATTTTACAGGGAACCAACAATAATCTGAAAGCATGTTGGATGATGATCTTCCTTTATATCGCCTTTCTATTTCAGATATTTCTTGATGAAATCTTCCCCCATGCTCGTCGCTTACCGCTCCAAAATTAGGAGGAAAGAAATCCAAATGAGAATGTAAAAAGTGTATTTTTAGACACATATTACACTTCATTTTGTCGTATGCACTTAACATGGTTTCCACAACAAGTTCTATGTAGTTCTTTGTCTTAGAATTTCCAAGGAAATTTGAGCAAGCGTCTTTGAAAGCGCGTCATGCCATTCTTTCTGTAACGGAAAGTTTTTCCTCAAAGAGACACCCATAAATTTGTGAACCGATGAAAATTCCCTCTTTTAATTTTCCTTCATTCAGACTGGTAAACTTTTCCTTTAAAGACTGAAAACCACACCCTTGTTTGTTCATTGCATAGACCTCACTTTGAACTGTTATGAAATTTACTAAATATCAGGGACCAGTATCTGTTTATTTATTAGAAGTACAAAATAACATGCCAACAACCATAAGAAACGAAATAAGTCATAAACTCATAAACTGCATTAGCTTTTGTTTCGGTTTATACCCCAGTCCGCGCCAGATGTTTTCTGGGGGAGCGCTTATCGATAAGTGAAATCATAGTATATCTTAAAAACCTTACGTTATACGAAGAAAAGAGATGCATTTTCGGATTCAGCGCACACTAAACCATAAGAGGCACATTGTTTTAAATCGGAGAAAAACTCTTGTTGTTCAGTGAACTACCGTGGCGTAAAAACATCGTAAGAAAATATCCATTTCATTTACTTAATGGGTGCGTACACTTAACTTATGAAGTCTCCAACGCATTTCACTACTTTTGTTGCACATAAATATTAATGACTGTCTCACAAACAGCGTTGTGATCGGATCTCTTGAACTGCACCAGGAAATGGGGTGAATCTCTATCTTGAGAGTTCGTGTCATCCATGTGATCTCTGCAAGTTCTCTGTTGTGCTAAGTGGGTGCACAGCCGTCAGATTCACCCTCATTCTTAATGGATTGTCTCTGGAGCGTTACGTTGCTCTTGTTTGACCTCAGTGTTGAGCTTTAGTGTTTCATCTTGAGTCCGTGTTTCGGAAGTGCTTACTGGTTACATGATAGATAATTGTTAGGATGGCTTTTCGCATGTTAACTTACTAGGAAGTGCAGTAATTAAAAGCTCCATCGCCATCTTTATTGTCAGACAGAAGGAAATATTGATCTCTAAAGCTGTAATTGAATTAGTTTTTTACTAATAAGAAATTAATAACAGTAGAAAATAGATCCAAAATATGTACTGTGAGGGCGTAGAACGCGACAGATTTATTCTAAAAATTATTATTTTTTTTTTGTTCCTTCATTATGTAGGGTAAAGTTGCCTAATGCCGTGATATCCCTAACTCCGTGATACGTTATTTCACTGACTATAACGTAATTGGGTATTTTGCTTGAAACCTCACCGATGTCTCAACAGTAAGTGAAAGATGCACTCTTTCGAGAAAGATGTCTGGCGCTGTGATCGAATGGCAAAGCTTTGACTGATATTCAGTTTAGAAAAAAAAAAAAAAGTATCACGGGATTAGGGGTATCACGACATTAGGCAAATTTACCGTACATAATGCAAGGTCATATTTTAGCGGGATCTATGTATGGTTTAGTGGCTATCGAATTGCAATTATGTTACTATGTGCAATGTTTTGTATTTCATATGTTCACACTTTTATTATTTCCCTCGGTATTTAAATTATTCCCTTTCGTACACACCTGTGGAGTAACGGTTAGCGCGTCTGACCGCAAAACCAGGTAGCTTGGGTTCGAATCCCGGTCGGGGCAAATTACCTGGTTAAGGATTTTTCCGGGATTTTCCCTCAACCAATACAAGCAAATGCTGGGTAATTTTTGGTGCTGAACCCCGGACTTATTTCACTGGAATTATCACCTTCATTTCATTTAGACGCTAAGTAACCTGAGAAGTTGAAACAGCGTCGTAAAATAACCCAAATAATAAATAAATAATCTTCCCTTTCCTTGTTCGTTATTGTATCGGACACAAGCTAAATGATAGAACAATAGAATATTCTGAAACCGTCAAGAATCTTGGCTTCTTTATGGACAACAATCTAAATTGAAGAAAATATTCTCGTTGCCCTATTCTTTAAACCACATAAGGAAATTTCTGCCATGTACCCTTAAAAAGATTCTTATTCAGACGCTTGTGATACCCCATTTTGATTATTGTGATTCCTTACTGACAAATGTAACCCATAACCTAGCTGAGAGATACAGCGTGCTCATGATATGTGTATAAAATTCATCTGTAATATGCGCAAATTTGATCGTGTTACATCATCCCTTGAACTTCTGTCAAGGGTTCACCTGAAGGAACGAAGAATCATGCATGCTATTTAAACTCTTGCATAGTTCTACTCCCACTTATCTGGTAGCACGTTTTCAATTTCTCACAACAGTACGCAATCAGAATCAAGCACTTCTTTCTATCCCTCATAATAGAACGTCATTATACTCATCCTCCTATACCTATACAGTATCATTATCTCGTCTATGGAATTCTCTACCTAGTGACATCAGGGATTGCCGAACTCTATAGAAATTTTACTTAATTTACAAATTTTAGTTCGCAGGTTAATTACATAATATACAGGATGTTTCATAATTCCTATTAAAACTTCTAGAGGTTGTAGAGGGGACTAAGTAGATAAAGTTTTGATTAGGAACACATGTCCGGAAATGTATCGTTTCGGTGCAAAATAAGTTTGAAGATCGAATCGATTTCACATCTCTCACTTCACTAGAAACAATGAAAATCTTCCACAGATGTCTCATAAACAAGATTCTTCATGTGGCCCCATACTGATCAAGGAGTTGGACCACCTCGACCTATCTACCTTTCCCCGAATGTTTGGTGGAGATGTTCGCTGATGGCAAGTAAAAAGTGCGCGGATGCGCCATCATGTTGGAACCACATTTATTGACGTAGTGCCAGTGGCAAATCCTCACATAACTCTACCAGTACCTGGAACCCTTTAGGCGATACGTGGAGCCACTCTTGTAGTGCACACTGGCAAGAACTCATTGTCTCTAGTGAAGTGGGAGATGTGAAATCGATTCGATCTTCAAACTTATTTTGTATCAAAACGACACATTTCCGGACATGGGTTCCTAATCAAAAGTTTATCTACTTAGTCCTCTCTACAACCCCTAGATGTTTGTAATAGGAATTATGAAACACCGTGTAATATGCTTAATGTTCACAAACTAATATAAAATAACTATTCTATATTGTTATCATGATAATATTGTCAGCAATTACAAGTAATGTGAATCTTAAAGAAATTAGTGATTTTACTGAAATTCTAAGCAAATTGTTTTCTTTTCAGACTCAGGAATGATGTCTTCAAACCATTGTAATATCTTGTTTTTGTGAAAATGCACAAGGGTTATTTACAACTAGTGATCGTTAATTCTTTAAGAAGGAGCAAAATTTCACTACATGTACAGCCATATGGCAGGAGAAAGTTAACACTTAAACTAAAAAATTCCAGCGGAAAGTATAAATAAATCTTTGTGTAATGATCGAATTTCTCTTAGCATTTTGTCCTATTCTACGCAGTATGAAAGTCACGATGAAAAGTCGTAGAATTTAGTTTGAAGTGAAGAGCCATTTTATGTTTTTACTTCAAAAATATCTATTAATTTATTATTTGAGCCGTTCAGAGCAAAAGTAGTGTAAGTCAAAATTGGGTAATGAGGTTTAAAGTAAAAATCTGTAAAATACAGCGCAAAGTAGCAATTAATATGTCCTTCTTGCTATCCACTGACTACTAATAGTTTAAATAAACTGAATATTAATTGCTGCTTTGCGCTGTATTTTACAGAATGTTTACTTTAACCCTCAATACACATTTTTTACTTACACCACTTCTGCTCTGAACGGCTCATTTAAAGTTATACTGTAGTTCATATTTATAATTCCTGGTCTTATAGATAGTGAATATGTACAACATCCATTCAGTGGCTCAGGAGAAATCTCCTGCACACAGACAAACGACTTACCCAGAACCACTTTTTCTATAACAGATAGGCTGAATGCGTTTCCATAAAGATATCGACATACAATTTTTTGGAACGTGACTATTTCTTCTCCTTACAATTGATATAATAACAGAACAAAATAATTCATTATAAATGGGGTTTTTGTGTCTACTTCTGAAGACCTACAATTTAATACAGATGTTCTTAATGCAAAGTATTTTGAAATCGCAATCTCTTCTATGTTTTTCCTTTGTTAGCAGTCACATACCGATACGTATACATGAATATTATCTTTAGTAAGCCATAGACAGGGTGTGATGTTTCCTAAGGCATGAAGACCTTGCTAATCCGGATAGATGAGGTAGATATAAAGAGCAGAATTGCGAATTCCGCGGGATTCTATACACGTGAAGAAGTAGAGAAAATAATGTCATTACATTAAGAAGATTGAGGAGGTGTATTAGCAGTGCGATGCATTGATGTACGAGGCAGTAGATGCCATTGTCATAATTCCGGAGTATTAAACTGGCACCAGCGACAGTAACACTTCAGGAAATGACTCGGACCAGTGTAATGGGACGTCATTAGCTACACTAGCGCCACCTTTAGCGAGTGACGTGATCAGTACGTAAAAAACAAGGTCATTTTTTAGTTACTGCATCACTTCCAACTTTCTTGGATGAAATATATCTCTCAAAAGAAGAACTGGATAGATTAAGGCCCAGTTGCACGAACACGGAATAAACTCCTGTTAAAATTAATTCCACGGTTACGCGAGAAATGTGTTGTACGAACTCGGAATAGAGTTTTATCCGGAGGATATCTTCCGAATAAGCTATTCCATGCTTTCAGTCGCTGTTAACTTGTTATCTGGAGAATAAATTATAAAATGGCAGCAACATTAGGCATGAATCTTTGTGATAGTGTTGATGAATTATTATAATAATGTATTTTTGGGAACGCTCAAATAAAAGAAAATAATAAGGTGTAATAGATTTGATCTATGAAATAAGTACGACAATAAAGAATTTCTGGCAAGATTCGCACTGAAAAAGGACACTGTTTTAAGCGTGTTGGAATAAATGATTTGAAACACATGATAGACAGGTAAAAATAGTTTACATTATCAACAGTGTAAAGAAATTGTATCTTTTTAATAATGAAAATTAAATTTTAAGCAAATTCATTATACATTAATTATTATAATATCAGTATCACGTTTTACATTCCTGTAGGTAATAGTCTGAGCATATAACCTAACTTTAGACTCCCATGCTCTTGCATTTTGATAAATGTTATTGCGTCAGTTCTTTTATTCTAGTACGTTCTGTTAACTATTCATATCTCAGCTAGCTTAAGTGCATCTTCTATCTTATAATATTGATTTCTAATTAATTTCTATTTAGGCCCTATTCATTTATTTATTGTTTCTTTGTTTGTTTATTTATTTATTTATGTATTTATTTATTTATTTATTTATTTACTTATTTATTTATTTATAATAAACCCCATAGACAGAAAAGTATTAATATGTTCAGAAATATTAAACAAAAAAATACTGTTATTGTGCATGCACTTTATGAATAAAACATCATCTAAAGTATTTCCAACCTCTGTTCCAATTGTCCTAACAACGGAACAGATGACCTTGGAATAAATGAACGTCATAGAGCACGAATTTCATGAATTGCTATTCCAAGATTTATTTCACGATCGTACAACTGGGCCTAAGTGAATATTCTGTGGCGCGGCAGCCCAGGATGGACCAAAGTCACAGTATCTTGTTTGTGCTGAAGTTTATTTTCTATTCATGATTCTAAACTAGACCTCATAGACGTTTACAATGCATTATAGTGATAAAGACTGATATTACGATGATGTTTTCTATAATTTGGTCTATTTCTTCATTTATTTAATTCACTTATTTTCACTGGCAGAGTCAAGATTCCTTCTCTTCCACTCAATCAGTGTAAAAATGCACAGCATATATAAATAACAGCAACACAGGTAACAATGGAATAATAATAATAATAATAATAATAATAATAATAATAATAATAATAATAACAACAAAATGTAGATGTGTTTAGTTAGATGTAATTCGAAGAGTTAACAATTGCAATTTAGTATTATGATATACCGAAGTACATATGATATTTCCGTACAGAAATTCTGCATTACCATATTATGGTTAAGAGTGGGTACAACGGAGAAAATTTTTCTTCGGCAACGGGACTCGAACCCGGGTTTTCAGCTTTACATGCTGACGCTTTATCCATAAATCACACCGGTCCGGTTCTCTGTTCTACCCATTCTTTAGAATTTAGTGTTACATAAGACAATTTGTATCAAATAAATTATATTTCATAATGAAGGACAATAGATTGATAAATGAAAAATTAAAAATCATATTCCACAAAAGTTATATTTGAAGAAAGATCATATTCTAGAGACGAAAAAGTCTTTTTACAATCGGCTTTTGAAAGTAGTCAATGTCTACAACCCCTTTATACTCTATTATATACTATATTTACAAAATAAGTAGGCTATAATATAATGAAGTGATAAGTGGAATATGTAGCTAATTGACGATACATGCAATGGAGGGGGAAAGAAACTGGTCATCCTACCCAGTTATCACCTGGCCTACTTGCTTCATAAGTGGTGTCATGTTGGCAATCACTTGTGGGGTCAGACCTGTCTTCGGACAATTGACTAAACAACAACAACAGTATAATGAAATAAAGTACTTTTCATTACAATACACAACACTGTACTTAATAGTGTAAATAATGTTTGATCAGTGTAAGTCTGCATTCTTAATCACAGTGTAAATTTTAAAAATAGTGTGTTCTAGTGTACTGTAGCCTACATAGTTTAAATCAGTGGTATTCAAACTTTTTTGCTAGCGTACCCCCAAAATATTTTTTTTTCTTTTTACTTTCGTATCTCCTAAACTGCATTGCAATTATATACTGTGAGAAATAACAAAAGGGTATGATTGATGTATGAAAAAAATATTATTATTATTATTATTATTATTATTATTATTATTATCATCATCATCATCATCATCATCATTATTATTATAAATTTACAGTAATTATTGATGCAATAGTAATAATTAGTAGGCTAATACATTTTGTGAAATGTTATTGAAGCATGGAGAAACAAAAGTTGGTATTGTAAAAGAAAATATATATGTAAACTGCAATAATTATCAAAAAGTATAATAAAACGAATGTGTCAGCATTTTTAAATGTCTAGTCAGTGAAATGCGTACCCTTTGAGACAAGTCCGCGTACCCTTAGGTGTACGTGTACCGTAGATTGAATACCACTGGTTTAAATAATATAAATTGTAAATATTAGTATAATTGTTAAAGTGGTCTATGTTTTGTTCTGCCCAACTTGACCACACAGGATTCGCGTGAGCAGACAGAAGTACTTCGCTTGCTACATGCACGCACTCATCCGTTACAGTAAAAACTCCAGTAATACTTAATGTTGTAGCGTCCTGGAACAAAGTACGGTCCTATATAGGGTGTAAGGGGTGTAAGTGCCATTATTTTAACTGATGATTGTTCATGTCATAAGAAACAAAAACTGTTCTCAGAATTTTTTTCTAATTGTAATATTTAACTAATTATTAATGTTTACAATATTAGGCGTTTGGCAACGTTGCTGGATGGGGAGAGGGAGTTTACAAATACACAATACAGCTCAAGCAGATACAGACATACCGGTATAAAACAGATGCTCTGTTCTAATGCAGGGGAGGACCGTTGTTTACAGAAAACGAACAGCAAATCTCATTAATAGAACTTTATGGTGATTTCCATTTTATTTAACAATATTGGCAATATTGATTCATTTTTTATTGTACGTCTAAAAAATAAACAATAATGGTTTACTGCACAAAATCACACGAACTTTTTTTTTTAAATGCAACATTTTAATCTCTTCCGCTTCCATAATGCAGTACCATTTTTAAAGAAATTCCTGTTTGTGTGATTTTCTAAACGGGTTAAGAGACTCCTAGTTTCTAATAAAATCGTTGAGAAACTGCTACAAAAGTTCGGCGATTAGGTATCCTTCCTTGCGGAAAACATTGGCTGTATATCCTTCTTGCCTCACGTGAATTACGACGACTTTCTCCATAAATTAATAACATATGATAGGCCTTTTCCTAAACTGTGAATGACATTGCAAGTTGTTTATCGAATACCTGGTACCGAACTACCATTCGCTTGACAGTAGACCTATGGACAGGGAGAACTCAGCTGACATGTACGTCTGTGCAGAGTATTGCCTGCTCAACATGTTGCCACGTTTCTCACACCACAATATTAATAAATTAAAACATGCAGTTTTATTTAATTTCACGAAAACGTAATAGAACACACAAATATGTATTTAAACTAATATTAACTCTTTGCAGATATGCCTACTGATGTAATATTTTTTTTCGTAATTTTACTAACGATATAAGCAGTATACCGCGAATAAAATAAGAGGAGAAATATTTTTTTTGGGAAAACTATCGAGTTATGACCCTATGTTGTAGGGACTTTTTTGATCCTGTAGACCGTCCCCGACGACTGTGAAAAGGACGGCACTTATACCGCTTATACCCTGTATATTATTTTCACTCTGTATAAAGTGATCGACGTACTGATATTAAACGATCGTCTTTCCGATCAGCTCTTCTTTCCATCTAGTTCTCAGTCGTTGGAGGACCCTGAATGGCAGTATTAGGTGTCCTTTAGGTCTTTTAGGATGCAATAACATTACATTTTAATTTGTATTGCTAGCAATATATGAATTTGAAATAAATCAAAGGTTGATCGCCACAAATCAATGGTGTATTTGCGGTAATGTTATACGAAGACATCGTGTTTTATTTTTGCTTCATTAGTAAACTACATCATGATCACCCGTCCAGGACGATTATTTACCTGCCCAAAGTGCGGCTAACCGCTGCACTGAACCTAATATTAGATCTCTTGTAGTTTATTATCACAAAGATTTTGATTCCCATATATTCTATTTTTAATCTTTCTAGGAGGAATACTAGTACTATTTATTTATGAATTAAAATTTTTAGTTGACTAGCTACTATATATGGATCCCAATTATCTTATAGAGCACCATGTTAATGATAATTGGGATTTGTATTTCTATTCACCATTAGTTGAGTAATGTAGGGGATATTTACAGCAGATCTGGTCCCTGTGCTCACAAGCAAACATCTCATGGGGACAGATAAAAAAGTTTTTTTTATCACGTTAATAATGTCAAAACAAGTGCTTATACAAATTTTGGCCACTCGACCACAATTACGAGACCGTCCAGGAAGTGATTTTCCCTTGGGCAGTTTGTAGAAAGAATGCACAATTTCATGTAAAGATTTATTGGAACAGACACAGTAATTGTTGCGCTATTTTTCAACATATTCCCCACCAGAAATGAGACATTTGTCATACCGCTTCCGATCCCAGGCGACAGACTTCTACGAAACAAGGATACAAAAATTTATCCCATGGTATGACGAATGTCTCAATTCCAGTGGGGAACATGCTGAAAAATAGCGCAACAACTAATGTATCTGTTTCAATAAATGTTTCCCTGAAATTGTCCTTTTTTCTGTAAACGGCCCTAGAAAAAATCACTTTTTGGAAGACCTCGTAATTGCGGTCAAGTGGCCAAAATTTGTATAAGCACTTGTTTCGACATTATTAACATGGTGGAAAAAAAAATAACTCTTGTTTTTTATCTGTCCCCATGAGATTGTTTGCTTGTGAGCGTGTTACGCAGACGCTCTGTATTCTTGTTCTGATCAGGTCTTGAATTTTTCATTTAAAGATTCATAGCGACACTTGTGGTGAACAAGGTCGCCAGTTAGGGGCTTTGTTGGAATTCTGCTTCCCCAAACTAGGTATTAAAATCAATCCTGCAAATGTACTGTATTATCATTAGAGTCGCGAAATGGGCTTCGTAAAAATTAGAGAAAATTCCGACTGTTTAACAGAAATTCTGGAAACTGGTATTTTAGACATTTTAAATTTATCGCACTGATTATTAAAATAAATACGTTATTCATAAAATTAATGTCCTACTAACTAAAACAAAAGTAAATTTTATGAAAGTTAATACTAACTTCCATAGAGAAAAAACATTTTCAAATATATTTCAGTTCTTTTTTATTTCTCTAAAGATCTAGCATCTCTTAACAATGGCACATCATTTTCACTACCTAATAAAAATCTCGACACTCCAATTTTGAACTGGCATAACCTTGCAATTCATTTCATTAAAACAGTGGATCATCTGTTCCTGCTGTTTGATCATTAGTGATTCGTTATGAGCAGGGAAAGGATTTATATGTAAATACATATTTACTTATAAAGCTAATATAATTTATATTTTGCATTATCTTTATGTTTCACAATGTGTAGGGTTGAAAAATCCTACTTTTATTTTCCATATTTTTCCATATTTTAGAGTTTAGTACATATTTTCGTTAATTTCCATATATTTTCCATATTTCATATAAAACAGTCCATATTATATTAGGTTTAACAATAAAACAAAACAAAATTCCATTAACTTTTAAAAATACATTTCAACAATAGAGATTTAAACACATGTTCAGTAATCCCTTTAACATCAGAGTTATTTGAAAATTAGCAGTCCTATCAACAATGGGAAAGTAAGTTACAAAACTGTATTAATTTAATTTAAAATTTTTAACAGACTTCAGTTGTGCAGCTCAACAGTTAAATGCCAGTCAGAGTACACATAGGTTCAGTTTTGTAAATCATACTATAAAGACGGTAAATATGCCAAAAGTACGTCATTCAGTCAATTTAAAATCAAAACTAACAAGTTACATTTCAGAATTTAAAGAAGATGGTTTATCAACTGACAATAAAATATTATTTTGTAATTTGTGTCAGTGTGCAGTATCATCTACACAAAAGTTCCTGGTGCAACAACACATTACAACTAGTAAACATCAGGCCAACAAACAACTAAATTCCAAGCAGAGACAATTGTTTTTAACACAACCAACAACATCGAATGTAAGATCTGAGTTTAACATCGACCTGTGCCGTTCTCTCATCTCTGCTGATATTCCTCTCTACAAACTAAAGAATAAGGTCTTCAGGGAATTCCTTGAAAAATATACTCAACATACAATCCCGGATGAGTCAACACTTAGGAAGACGTATGCTCCATCCATCTACGATGAGACAATACAGAAGATAAGAGATGAAATTAAAGATAGTTCAATTTGGGTTTCCATTGATGAGACTCCCGACAAAGAAGGTAGACTTGTTGGTAATGTAGTTATCGGTTTGTTAAGTGAACAATATTCTGAACGAATTCTTTTACATTGTGATGTTCTAGAAAAGTGCAATAACAAAACTATAGTTAAACTGTTCAACGAAGCTATGGGTATCCTGTGGCCAAAGGGTATTATGTACGATAATGTGTTATTCTTTATTAGCGATGCTGCCCCTTATATGGTCAAAGCTGGACAAGCATTATCTGTTGTATATCCTAAATTGACTCATTTTACTTGTGTGGCGCATGCATTTCATCGTGTGGCAGAAGTGGTCAGAGACAATTTCCCTAAAGTAGATTTGTTGATTTCATCAGTGAAAAAAGTATTTCTCAAAGCTCCCAGTAGAGTTAACGTGTTGAAAGAAATGTACCCTGAAATTCCATTGCCACCAAAGCCAATTTTAACTAGATGGGGTACATGGCTAGAAGCAGTTGAATATTATGCCGAACATATAGACTCTATTAACAATGTTCTCCTTGCATTGGACTCTGAAGATGCAGTCTCAATTGATACTGCGAAAACAGTTACCTGTGACATAAGTGTGAAGAATGACTTAGCTCACATTCAGCATACATTTTCATGCATCATAAAAACGCTCAAAAGTCTCCAAAATAGGCACCTTTCACTATCTGAAAGTTTTGAAATTATAAATAGTACTGTGGAACAACTGAATCGTGGTAGAGGTAAAGTTGCAGATGCAGTAAGAGCTAAGGTGGACACTGTACTTTCAAAAAACCCTGGATATGAAGAACTACAAAAGGTTGTTGCTGTGATGAGTGGTGAATCAACAGTGAAGATTAACTTGGACTTATCCCCAGCAGACATTGTGAAATTGAATTATGTACCAGTTACTTCTTGTGACGTCGAACGCTCTTTTAGTCAGTATAAATCTATCCTCAGAGACAATAGAAGAAGATTCACTTTTCAGCACTTGAAAGAAATGTTTGTAACCTATTGTTATGGTAACAGACAATAAAAATTGTGTTTTGTTGAAACTACATTGGAAGATAAGGTACGTCCATTATATTTTTTGTTTAGTTTGATTAAAATGTACCAATATTTAACGTACATAGTCATTTTTTTATAATTTTAAGTCCATATTTAATTCCATATTTTGGTAAAAATCCATATTTAATTCCATATTTTGGTAAAAATAACTACATATATATTTACATATTTCATATATTTTTAGTCCATATAAATCCGTTCCCTGGTTATGAGCTTCAGTGAGGTTATTCCGCCATTTATACACATCTTTCCACCTCTTTAAATAAACACGTTTTTTTTTTTTTCTTCGATGGAGAATCCTCATCAGAATTTCGCTTCCCTAAATATTTAGACAGCATAATTGATTGGTATGGATTTGAGATTTATTACTTGGACCATAGAACAGAAACACAAAGACATGATGAAGACACATTTCAAGATGGATTTATGCCTTCTCATTACGTCACTATCCAGTATCGGTTAGTGAGCTAGTGATCATTATGGTCGGACAAAGTAACTGTATGAGAATAGGCATTCTTGTCCGTGCGTTTTGTTTACAAACATTAACTTGTTGTCCATGTCCCCCAGCCATTTCACCGATGTTTTGGCTATAGGGTATTCCACCTTAAGAAAAAAGCATTGGTCTTACGGGTCTTGGCTAGTACACTGTTACAGCAGTGAGTAGAACAAGTGAGGTATAGTGTCGCTATCTCACTCTCTTCCTAATACGTACAGCGTTTTAGCAACTTTCTCGCACAAGATAGGTACAATGAGTCCGTTCACATGATAAAAAACCTATTAATGCAATAATGATGCCTGAAAAAAGATACAAGTTTTATATACATTATAACTAGATTTCGGATATTTAGGCCATCAACCAACTTTTAGACACCTCAACTAGGCTCCATAATGATCGAAAGTAAGCATCAAAATACAGTTTTAGGGACCTAAAACGTTACTGCAATTACAAATAATAGTACCAGTAATAATAATAATAATAATAATAATAATAATAATAATAATAATAATAATAATAATTCATTCATTCAATCATAGTGTTCTGCCCAAGGGCAAGTATTTCACTGCATACCCAGCATTCTCCAATCTTTCCTATTTCCTGCCTTTCTCTTAGTCTCCGCATATGATCCATGTATCTTAATGTCCTCTATCATTTGATATCTTCTTCTGCCCCGAACTCTTCTCCCGTTCATCATTCCTTCCAGTGCATCCTTCAGAAGGCAGTTTCTTCTGTCAGTGACCCAGGGAATTTCTTTTCCTCTTTTTGATCAGTTTCAGCATCATTCTTTCTTCATCCACTTTTTCCAACATAGCTCCGTTTCTTACTCTGTACATTTCACACGCTCTATTCTTCTCCATATCCACATTTCAAATGCTTCTATTCGCTTCTCTTCACTTCGTCATAATGTCCATGTTTCTGCTCCATACAATTCTACAATCCATACAAAGCACTTTACTAGTCTCTTCCTTAATTCTTTCTCCAGAGGTCCGCAGAAGATGCTTCTTTTTCTATCGAAAACTTCCTTTGCAATTGCTATTCTCCTTTTGACTTAGCAGCTCATATTTCTGCTTATAGTACATCCCAAGTATTTGAACAATAATAATAATAATAATAATAATAATAATAATCATTATTATTATTATTATTATTATTATTATTATTATAGTAATAATAAAACTGTTATTTTATTGGGTTAAGAAGCGCTTATAATACAAATTTAAGTAAAAGATTGGATTGTTCCTCTTGAAGGCGAGAAAGATTAGAACTTCAGCTGTTGAAGTTTGTGACGCGAACTGAGGAATGGATAATAGTATCCACCCAACTGTACACTTTTATGTCTTTTAGGTTAGGATATATTATATAATGTGTTTTATTGTGCCATTTCCATTTTAATATGTATTTTTCTTTTAGAGAATAGTTGGATATAATCATAGGTGGGGGGGGGGGACCTACAAAGGAGGACTTGTTTTGGGTACACAGCACGTACGGTCAGAAGACCCGTGCATTGGATTTTAGAGAAAATTATAATATAAAACTGTATGTAATACAAATTTAAGATTATTTGCAGCACACGTTTTCCGTTATTAAATGTGAAGGAACGGCGGGTGCAGGAAAATATGGCCGGGAAAGTTGCATCCTGAATCGAAATGAGTCTAACACTTGAGAAAGAAAGTGACGTTAGTAAATGTTAGTTTTCTATATTGAGAACAATGAAACAAGAAGCGTAGTGATGTAACAATTCCCCAGAGACTTTCCATGAACGGTAGTTAAACACTGCTGCATTCTGAAGCCAGAGAATGGCTGGCTAGTTCCTCGCCGCCCAATTATACACAGCACGGCGCCTGCTGCTTGTAAGAGATTTCACCTGCGAGTAGCAATTAAATCACTTCGTGTAATTGACACTTGAAGGAGATCCTCGCTCCGCTCACTTGAGACGTCCTCTAAAGCTCACCAGAACACACTCCAACTACTGAAACGGTGTCGCATGTTACGAGATATTTTATTCAAAAACAAAATGATGCTTGTGAATATCAAAAGCGGGGACTTTGTGGACATGAAGTATCTTCACTCTGCACTTTCATGATATTCTGTTATTTACTAAGTTACTAGAGACAAACAATTCTATTCATTAATTGAAAAAAGGATGTACCACTATTAATTAAAATTAATTAAATTATGTTTTATTTAACGACGCTCGCAACTGCCGAGGTTATATCAGCGTTGCCGATGTGCCGAAATTTTGTCCCGCAGGACTTCTTTTACATGCCACTAAATCTAGTGACATGAGCCTGTCGTATTTGAGCACACTTAAATGTTATCGGCCTGGGCCGGGATCGAACCCGCAACCTCGGGCACAGAAGGCCAGCGCTATACCGACTGTGCTACCCAGGGCGACTGTTTCATTATTCTATTTTTGTATTAATTTTTGTTTTTATGTATGTCGTAATTCATTACTTATAAACTTATTTCAGACATACATGTGCGGCATTACACGGTACATTTAAGGAAATTATGCTCTCAGCCAATTATCTTGCGTATGATTTCAGTAGTAGACCTACAATTTTTGTTCTGTCCAATGCAACCAATTCTTATGTTCGTGGTGTTATCGAAGGACATTTAGTAACGCACATTGTGGCATTAACTGAGACGTCAATGATAACTGGTTTTATGTTAGCTTGCACGTTCCATATGCCTTGTATTTCTATTTTAGATCCAAATATTTAGTAGTTTTACGCCTCCTTTTTATTGCATTTCTATCAGATTGAAGCTGAAATAGCTCCATGTAAACAATCTGCAGTTTCGGATTATGATGTCTGGTTTATTTTCTTCTGTATTTCTGTTGTTTTGTGGTAGAGTGTTGTACAGCGCAATGGAGTGATTCTGGTACTAACGATCATTGAATTCGTGAGAAAGGTTAAAAATAAAGCAAAAAAAATTGTACATTTTTTATTTGGTTATTTTACGACGCTTTATCAACTGTTATGCTGATCTAGCGTCTGAGTGAGATGATGTTGACTATTACACTTTTACTACGTCATACTACTTTTGATCAATAAAACGGTACGAAAGGACGTGTTTCTACCAATCATAGCTGTTTATTGCTATAATTTCATTACTTCCCTAGTATTTTTATGTTTTTATCACTTCCCTAGCATTTGTTTCTGTTTTGGCAACACTTCAAAACGCATTCTTGCGGTACTATAAAACATGCTTTTCGATCGTCATTTGTTTCCCCCATAGATAGTCAACTGAAAATGGCGGTTCCGTTAAACGTTTTGTTGAAGCTAAAATTAGTGAAATAGAATTTTAGTAAGTCAATTAATACCTATTTTATTGTATTAGAGTAGGCCTACTTTATTTATTCTAATCTTTATATATTTTCTTCTGTTCTTCTGTGTGGATATAAAGGAAAAAATTGGATCGGTGTCGGGTAGAGTTCCCGGGTAGCTCAGTGGGAGAGCGTTGGTACGTTTAACCAAAGGTCACGGGTTCGATACCCGGCCCCGGAACAATTTTTCCCTCGAAATTATTCAAATTAACTTTACAGGGAGTTATTCCTGAAAGCTTAATTTGCATAATACACGTCACTGTACTTAACAGAAAACCACAATTTAAAGTCACACAGAATTAGTGTGCACTCAAATGTTGGTTGCTTGACTGTTGTCAGCCCACTTTGAGGTCTGTGGATATAAAAATTGGATCGGTGTAGGGTAGAGTTCCCGGGTAGCTCAGTGGGAGAGCTTTGGTACTTTTAACCAAAGGTCCCGGGTTCGATACCCGGCCCCGGAACAATTTTTCCCTCGAAATTATTCAGTGTATTTTATTTATTCTAATATTTATATATTTTCTTCTGTTTTTATCACCTCCCTGCCATTTGTTTCTTTGTTCGCCAACATTTCAAACTGCAAATTCTTTATGGTACTATGAAATATGCTTTGCGATCGACATTTGTTTACTGTATAGATAGTCAACTGAAAATGGCGATTCCGTTCAAACGTTTTGGTGAAGCTAACATTAGTAAAATAGAATTTCAGTAAGTCAATTAATATTTTATTGTATTTGAGTGCTTTATTTCTTCTAATCTTTATATACTTTCTTCTGTTTTTATCACCTCCCTGCCATTTGTTTCTTTGTTCGCCAACATTTCAAACTGCAAATTCTTTATGGTACTATGAAATATGCTTTGCGACCGACATTTGTTTACTGCATAGATAGTTAACTGAAAATGGCGGCTCCGTTCAAACGTTTTGGTGAAGCTAACATTAGTAAAATAGAATTTCAGTAAGTCAATTAATATTTTATTGTTTTAGCGTACTTAATTTCTTCTAATCTTTATATTCTTTCTTCTAATCATGTAATAGTCAATTAAATCCCACTCCAGTTTTGATTTTCTCTAGATAAATCAAAACCTCTAGTGAGATTACTTTTGTAATGCTAGCTAGATGGGTTCGGAGTCCAGAGCCGAAAGTGACCAAACATTTGCTCTTAATGGGTTGAGGGAAAACCCTGGAAAAAATCTCAATCAACTAACTTGTCCCAACCAGGATTTGAACCCGGGCCCGGTAGTTTCATGGTCAGACGTTACTCAACAACGTGGACTGTACGTATTGACTGGTTCTTGATGACAGTGGTGACATAACTAATACAGCAAAGCTTGCGATTTTTATTCCTGGGGTTGATGAAAAATTCAATGTCAATGCACGAACAACCACTGTTTGTAGTTTTTATGCCAAGTATTTCTACTCCGTCATCTTATTTCGTAGGCTGTTTTTCGCATGCAAACGTGCCGTTCGAGTTTTCGCCATTGCTGATTTACGTAAACAATGATAGCCTCGTAAATTGTCTGTTGGTCCACCGTTGTGGAGTAACGGTTAGCATGCCTTAACGTTAAACGAGCGGGCCCAGGTTCAAATCTTGGTTGAGACAAGTTACCTGGTTGAGGTTTTTCCGACATTTCCCCTCAACCTATTAAAAACAAATGCTAGGTTACTTTCGACGCTGGATCCTGGACTCATCTTCGCCGTCATGATCACATTCATCTCACTCAGACGCTATACAGAGTGATTCACGAGGATTTACCGTCCTTTACGGAGCTTATTCCCGAAGACATTCTGAGCAAAAAAAGTCATATAAACATGGGTCCTATTCTCAATATTTACAGAGTTACGTTTCGTTATTGGAACGCATTGCTGTGAATGTATAATCTTGGTCAGCGTGCAGTAAGCAGCCAGCCCGAGCGCTACGGAAATCAAAGCTAGCCGTATGCAGTTACGTAGCGCGACGAGTGCTGTTCACAAGTGTGCGGCCAAGTGTACTCAAGCGGACGGCGATTTTTTTTTTAATGTGTTGTAAACTTTCCAAGACAGTAAATTGGGATGCAAAATTTAACTGCAAATAATTAAGTCGGTGGAAGTGGTGTGATCTGTAATAACTGTTGTGATAAGTGGGTAAGAATAATGTAATTTTCTAGTTGAAAATAGAAAAAGATGTCTGTACGAAGCAACTAAGGAGTTTACAGCACATTTTTAGCTTCATAATACTTGCCAATTAAGGAAATGATACTTCGGAATGGTTCATTCTTTATTTATATTATTCTTTTACCTTCAAACTAAAGAAGAAACGTATTTTATAAACAACTTTATGCTCGACCATGCCGAAATGTAGTAATTATACACCTGGTAGTAGCCCTTTAATGCACCTCATTAAAGTACACCTATTCATTATAATTCAGTTGTTCAGCCAATGATAAATCACCATTGTACCGTTATAAACCCGCCAGTATCGATTATTCTCGGATATGCAATCGAAAGACAATTAGCGAAAAGTCACGGAGGCTGGAAATCCAATACTGTCGCAGAAGGTTATGTTCTGTTACTATAATAATTAGCGTTAATTGTAAATAATAATCAAATAAATTCAATTTGTCATCTCGTTTTTCAATTCTAAATCAATTTCCAGGTTATATCAAGACTAATGTTCTCTAGGTTATAATATCAAGGTCAATGATATTCGTGCCTCGGAAAAAATCAATACTTTCGCGTCTGCGCACATCTCACAAGTCAGGTCAGTTCCGTTCGTCACTACATAATCATAACATGAAAACTTATGAATAATTTCAAGTTAGAAATATGGTCGAGCATAAAAAGTCGTATGAAACTTGCCTATAATGGTCATTAAGACGCTCGTATGAAAATTATGAAACTCGCTTGCGCTCGTTTCATAAACAAACATTCTCGAGTCTTAATTACTGCCATTATAGGCTCGTTGCATAATGTACTATTAAATTAATGTAACTATGAAAATATTGAGAATAGGGACTATGTTTACATGACAATGTTTTGCTCAAAATGCCTTCAGAAATAAGTTCCGTAAAGGACGGTAAATGCTCGTGAATCACCCTGCGTAATCATAGGCATTGATAAAGCGTTGTAAAATAACCAATTAAAATTGTCTTGTTATTATTGTTCGATATTAAAAATTGGAATATTTTGACTGCGAGAGATAGAAATTTTGGAGACTGAAATGTGAATAGCTTAGCCCCTTCTGACTTAGTGAGCAGAGCTCTCGTCTTGAGAGAGAACACAGTCAGTTGTCACCTACACGTTGCCTGCTATCCGCGCTCTCCACACGTGGCAGATGGCCAGTTTAACGACTCATGTTACGTCATGTTCCTAGTGCTCTCAACGGCTCACACAGATCGAATCCCCATTTTTGTGCACCTCGACTGAGTGTTCAAATGCTCGTCTACAGCACTCAGCTGCCCTCAGTTTGTATACGTCCGCATCACAATGCAATTTACGTTTGATCAGTATATACCGTTCTATATCACACAATGCAGGCTTCATCATAGAGAGTGATTGTTCGCTAGAGGCCCCTAAATTTCCGTAATAAACCCATTACATATTTTTTTATTTGGAATGAAAATTTATATATATATATATATATATAGTGCACATTGATATGTAAAGCAGATCTCCTCCCTCATTTCCTTTTTATTTTGACTTTTTTTTAACAATTGAAGTGGTGAGATCAATAACCATCCATGTCCACTTCCGGCCATTCATTTTTTGCAAATTTGAAATTAAATTTTGGATATTTCCACAAGTGTTACGAATTTAAGAGTTGGTGTACTACTTTATCTTGATCTCGAAAACAACCAGAAATATTATGTGCAAAGAATAATAAATAATTAGGCAAGAAATAAAAAAATTGTTTTGCATTTTTTTCGAAACTTGTGTAAATGGATTTCAATGGTTATTGATCTCACCGCTTCAATTATTTTTCTATCCTTAAAATGCTGCGATTTTTGGACACAGCTCGGTTCACGGATGAAACATGGTTTTATTTGAGCGAATATGTCATGAACTGTCAAAACGTGTGTATGCAAAAAGAAAATCCTCATTGCGTGCACGCAGAGCTTTTGTAATCTTAGAAGTAGTGTGTGGTGTGCTTTTCTCGTTAGTTACCGATCCATTTTTTTACCACACATACCTGCCTCCATGAACTAACTAACGGTTATTTCCAACAAGCTCATGCAACCTGTAACGTCTAAATTGAACGTATGACAGAAAGAGTCTAGAGTAGGCGATAATACATCCACTTAGAGTAATTAAAAGACATAGGCTATATTAAAAACTACTCTACTATGTATTTTGAGTTTAAAGTATGAACGTTACAATAGTAAGTGTGTACATATTTGCTCTTCTATTTTGTAACTGTTTGGAATTTATTTTATTCTTGTATTTGTTTACATGTCAAATTTTATCTATGCATTACGCTTATTTCCTTTGTTGTTTACCGGTGTCCATTAGTTGATTCATATATTAGTTATGAAGTTAAATGTACCAAAGTGTCCAATCAATTATAATCGTATTTCAAGCTAAATTACTTACTTACTTACTTACTTACTTACGGCTTTTAAGGAACCCACAGCTTCATTGCCGTCCCCACATAAGCTCGCCATCGGTCCCTATCCTGTGCAAGATTAATCCATTCTCTATCATCATATCCCACGTCCCTCATATCCATTTTAATATTATCCTCCCATCTACATCTCGGCCTTCTCAAAGATCTTTTCCCTCCGGCCTCCCAACTAACACTCTATATGCATTTCTGGATTCGACCATACGTGCTACATGCCCTGCCCATCTCAAACGTCTGGATTTAATGTTCTTAATTATGTTAGGCAAAGAATACAATACGTGCAGTTCTGCTTGTGTAACTTTCTCCATTCTGTAACTTTATCCCTCTTAGCCCCAAATACTTTCCTAAGAATCTTATTCACAAACACCCTTGCTTTAGTCCGCAGTGAATTGGAAAAGTATCAGATAGAAATTGTCCTATACAGACTCTGCTGTAAGTTTTACTAAGACCTATTTCAATTAATCGAACTAGTTTCTTGGTAATACCAAATTCAATAAGAATATTATATACAACTTCTCTCTTAACCGAGTCATATGCCTTTTTGAAATCTATGAATAACTTATGTACTGTACCCTTATACTCCCATTTTTTCTCCAATATCTGTCGAATACAAGAAATCTGATCAATAGTCGATCTGTTACGCCTAAAACCACACTGATGATCCCCAATAAAATAATGTATTGTTTAATAATATAGGGCATACTCAGTAGTTGCTGTTAGATACCTCATTTCAGCCATTTTTATGGCTCTTCTGTCTACTCCAGTCTTCTGCTGTGTATTTCAGCACAAGCACATCCGTTACAGCATAAAATTTTGTTATGGAATCTCTTCTTTTTCTGTTCTATGACGTGCGTCTTATTAGAGTAATTAAACAAGCATCGGGAAGCCTCGAGAATATTTTCGATACAAATACGTGCTGCTTGATCTGTTAATTATCGATAGTATGGTCATTCTGTATTTTAATCTGGCCGTAATTACGGTTATGCTTCATAATTAACTGTCAATCCCTATGGCTGATGTAATGATGACGTATGAACGACAGTCGAGTTGAGAGCTCATCAGAAGTTGGAACACGGCTTGTTCTGTTAATTTACACAGCACAAACGTCATGCACACAAGCGGTAATGCTGCGTTGTACATACAGTTCAGGGACGTCGCAAAGCCAGCCAAGTCCGCAGCTTATTACGTTTGCATGGGAATCTACTATTCATATTACATTTTGGTGTTGTCATGTTTACTATATTCGGTATATTATAACAGTATATTATACATTTGTATTCATGATAGCTTTTTAATGGAGTTATCCCATCCCTGATAAAATGTATATAGATCTACAACACGATGTTTCTAAGGTTGGCTTTACATCATCTTGAGATTTAAAGGACTGAGAATTCTCCAGAAAAAGAAGAGTTTTGGTTTGTAGACAGTGTGTTGAGAAACGCTGCTCTCAGAGAAAATATTTTTTTAGCTTTTACTTATATATTGAGATACATACATCTCGGAGAAGATGATTTTAGATTTGTTATTCATGTGTTTAGTTATGATTCTCTTGGAGAAGAGGATTTCGGATTTTTTATTCGCTTGTCGAGATACGGTCCTTTCGGAGAGGATAATTTTGGATTCTTGTGTTGAGATATTGTCCTCTTGGACAAGCTGAACTTATGCTTGATTCGTATGTTGATGTACAGTCCTCTTGGAGGAGATGATTTAGATTCTTGATTCGTGTATTGACATACAGACCTCTTGGAGAAAAATATTTTAGTTTCTTGATTCGTACGTTTAGATATAGTCCTCTTGGAGAAGATAATTTTAGATTCTTGATTCGTGTATTAAGATGGGGTCCTCTTCGAGAAGATGATTTTGGATTTTTAATTCGTATGCTGAGATACAGATTTCTTGAAGAAGGTGATTCGTTTGTTGAGATACGGTATTCTTGGAGAAGAGGACTTTTCGAGTATTGATTGGGGTGTTGAGATAAGATCCTCTTGGAGAAGAGAATTTTGAATTCGAGTGTTGAGTTGTAGTCCTTTTGAGGGAATTGTAGATTCTTGATTTGAGTTTTGAGATACGGTCCTCTTGGAGAATAGGATTTTCGATTCTTGATTCGAGTGTTGAAAGACGGCCCTCTTGAAGAAGAGTATTTTGAATTCGAATGTTAAGATACAGTCTTCTTGGAGAAGATAATGTTGGATTCTTAATTCGTGTGTTGAGATGGGGTCCTCTTAGAGAAGATGATTTTGGATTTTTGCTTCGTATGCTGAAATACAGACCTCTTGAAGAAGGTGATTCGTTTGTTGAGATACGGTATCTTTGGAGAAGAGAATTTTACGAGTCTTGATACGAGTGTTGAAACAAGATCCTCTTGGAGAAGAGAATTTTGAATTCGAGTGTTATGATGTAGTCCTTTTGAGGGGATTGTGGGTTCTTGATTCGAGTTTTGAGATAAGGTCCCCTTGGAGAATAGGATTTTGGATTCTTGATTCGAGTGTTGAAATAGGCCCTCTTGGAGAAGAGTATTTTGAATTCGAATGTTGAGATACAGTCTTCTTGGAAATGAGGATTTTGGATTCTTGATTCGAATGTTGAGATACGGCCCTCTTGGAGGAGAGGATTTTTGAATTCTTGATTCGAGTGTTGAGATACAGTCCTCTTGGAAAAGAGTATTTTAATTTGAATGTTGAGATAGAGTCTTCTTGAAGATGAGGATTTTGGATTCTTGATTAGAGTGTTGAAATACGGCCCTCTTGGATAAGAGTATTTTTAATTCGAATGTTGAGATACAGTCTTATTGGAGATGAGATTTTGGATTCTTGATTCGAGTGTTGAAATACCGCCCTCTTGGAAAAGAGTATTTTAATTCGAATGTTGAGATACAGTCTTCTTGGAGATAAGGATTTTGGATTCTTGATTCGATTGTTGAGATACGGTCCTCTTGGAGGAGAGGATTTTGAATTCTTGATTCGACTGTTGAGATACGGTCCTCTTGGAGAAGAGTATTTTTAATTCGAATGTTGAGATACAGTCTCCTTGGAGATAAGGATTTTGGTTTCTTGATTCGAATGTTGAGATACGGTCCTCTTGGAGAGTATAATTTTGGATTTTTGATTCGAGTGTTGACATACAGCCTCTTGGAGAAGAGTATTTTGAATTCGAGTGTTGAGATACAGTTTCTTGGAGATGAGGATTTTGGATTCTTGATTCGAATGTTAAGATACGGTCCTCTTGGAGGAGAGGATTTTGAATTCTTGATTCGAGTGCTGAAATACGGCTCTCTTGGAGAAGAGTATTTTGATTCGAGTGCTGAGATACAGTCTTCTTGGAGATGAGGATTTTGGATTCTTGATTCGAATGTTGAGATACGCTCTTCTTGGAGGAGAGGATTTTGGATTCTTCATTCGAGTGTTGAAATACGGTCCTCTTGGAGAAGAAGATTTCGGATTTTGAGTTATATGGTGGTCCGCCGTTGTGGCTATGTGCATAACGTGTTCGCTGCCTAATCAAGCTCTCCGTGGTTCGATTCCCGGTGTGGACAATGGAATACGTATGTTCATCTTCCTTCTATGGGACTGTGTGTTTGTTAGTTGTTATGTGCTGTCCTGTGTTGTCTCAGCGGTGACCGAGATTCGAAACGGGACCGCCTGCGTGGTAGGCTGGAGGTCTGACTATAGACACTACAGAAACGTTATGAACAATGTGCCCTACTCTAGAAACACAAAATCCGGTACGGAGCTGCAAAAATTCCGCTACATTCCGTTACGGTTATCGCTAGTGAAGAAATATGTTTAGGGATAATAGAAAGAGATTTTATTGTGCTTTCTGACATAATTTATACTCTCTCAAAATCTAAGTGGGGAATTATATTCAATTTATTTCATATTTATTGACAAATGCTTATAAAAAACGTGTTTTGTAAACATAAATACAGTTAATTAGGACCTAATGATATCGAGGGCATCATGCCAGAAGAGCGTCTCAACAAAACTGAAAGCTTGCATTAGAGGCATTTAAATATAGAATAATTTTTGCTATCCTTATCTACTTAACAGGGTACTTTCTTTGATTCTTCCTCATATACATTGTAATTCCCAAACGATTATTTTCAAGCTTATAGTTTCCATTAAAATATTTCAGTAAACCTGCATTTGTTGATACTCCCTTCTGGTACTTCGATATTATATTTTTATTGAAACATATTTGCAAATTTTAATTTACATGTATTACTATAAAGTTGGAATGCATGCAGGCCTAATAACATATAATATATTTCTTCACTTACACCGAGCCTAGAATAAAATTTATTTGGGACGTTTAAGAGAAAATATACAAATTTAACCCTCTAACCTGATTTTTTTTATTCCGTTACATTTCAGGGTGATTTCGGTTATCGCCGTTACGTCCCCCGAAGCCTCAAATTCACAGTTGGATACACTATTTATGAATATAAATTCTTTATTTAAACTTTAAATTAGGGAGGATGTTTTGCCGCACCCTTTATTAATTTCGAACTGAACGTTCGTCATTTTGTTAATGGCAATGTGTAATTTTCTAGGTGACAGTGTTTTTATAAACCTATAATCATTATTGGATGATTCCGACCTTGTGCAGATAGGGAGATGGATTACGTGAGGTCAGATATGTAACACAAACGTTCACACTGTTAATTGAGATTCGAGTCTATTTCCACTACTTCTATCCATTTTAAAACTGCGAAAATTATTCAGAAGCGTCAAATAAGGAATACGGTACAATAATGACTTCATAGAAATGGCATTATACCATTGTGTACTCTCTTTCGATAAATTATTGTGGCTCAGTTTATACGAGAGGAGAAAGTTACATTTTCTTTCTCTTTTAGCCTATACCGAATTTTGCACACCTCTGCTTCCTATTACTTATTTCTTCGATTCCACAATCTTTCTCGTTATCATAACTCAAATACTCGGTCACAATATAACACGTTAGAAATTCCACTCCATACATCATCTCTATATTATTCATCTTTCACTGTTGCTACTTCACGTCACTGGAATTCTCTGCTGTCTGAAGTCTAGGGCTGCCGAACTTTGATTTCTTTTGAATATAAATTAGAAGAATATCTTATTATGAGTTAACTTAGAAAGCATGATGGAATATTCAGATCGTCAATTTCTATAAATGAATACAATATAATATTTTATTACTCAGTCAATGACAAATCAATGTAAAATAATGACTTATTTTATAGTCATTAAGTTTATATACATGAAGTACAAAATTGCGAACGTTTTCGCCTATTCAGGCTTCCTCAGGCAGAGTTATACAATATCTCAATGTCATATACGTAGCTATTGGTGGTGAGTACTATTTAAAATTAATGATGTACAGGACATCTCCATTATTAAAATGTAATATTACAGGTAGTAAGCTTAAATAATGTTAAAAATGTTAAAAACCATGCAGTAATTAAACTTCATAATATGTGGAACTCTTGTTCAGTCCAATGAGTGGTGAATATATCTGAAATATATAAAAATATACGAATAGAAATGGGAATTGTCAAATGTAAATTATAATCGGATTGGATATTTAAAAGTACTCACGTCGTTTAGAATGTGACAACTGCATAATTAGCAACTGTATGGATCACTATAGACATCCTGTGTTTAATGTAAATTATCTGTAATGAAATAATAATTAATATAAATTTTAGAGGAATTTGAAAAATTAATTGGAGGGCTAAATTATGGACGTACTTACGTAGACGTGAAACGACCTGCTGCTATTAGGACTGTAACTGGTATGACGTGGGGGAGGTGTGTATTCTTGTAAATAACTACGCGGAAGGATATTGCATGGTGACGGGGTTAGAGGTTGTACAGGGGATTTCGGATTTGGGTTAAATTTTCATTAAGAATGCTGTTCTCTATTTGAATCTGTTTAGCAATATAATATTCTTCTGTAGAATTTATCAATTTAGTTTCTATTCCTGATTTTAATATTTTTAAAGTGTTATTTGCTGGGCCTAATTCATGTCCAGTATCTATTAGATGAGATGCATATGTAGATTTCTTACGATTATGTTTGAAATCAGAAATGTGCTCATTGTATCTAATTTTGAAATTTCTTTAGGTTTGTCCTATATATTTTTTTTATCTTTACATGTAAAACATTCCAATCTGTAAATACCATTATTGTGGAGTTTGTTAACGTCTTGAAGTCTATTGTTTAAATTGTTATTGAGTTTATTAGCTGGTTTGTGTGCTATGGAAATATTTTATTTTTTAAAAAAGTTAGCTAATTTGCTAGATATATATTTATTATATGTTAAACTGAAGTATTTTTTGTTGGTCTTGTTTTGTTTTGTTAATGTAGATATATTACTTAGTTCTTTTTTCCTTTTACTCTTGTTTATTAGTTTTTTAATCAAATTAGTACTATAGCCATTTTCGTTGGCTATCTGTATTATTTTATTATATTCTTTCTTGTAATTGTTTTTACTTAGTGGAAATTGTATTAATCTATTAATCATGTAATTGAAGTTACTTAATTTATGTGCAGTAGGATGTTCTGAATTTATGGGGATACTATGGTTAGTAATTCCAGGTTTTCTGTAAATATTAAATTCTAATTTATTTTTATGTTTTTTATCATAATGTCTAAAAAATGAATCCTATTATTAACTTCAATTTCTTGTGTGAATTTAAGTTATTATGCAAATTATTGAAAGATTCTAATATTTGTTTATTGATTTGTTGGCTTTCATAAATTATTAAAGTATAATCTACGTATCTATTGTAAAATTTAATATTGTGTGTTTTTAGAATATTATTGACTTCTTTATCTTCAATATCTAATAAACAAGAATAAAAGGAAAAAAGAACTAAGTAATATATCTACATTAACAAAACAAAACAAGACCAACAAAAAATACTTCAGTTTAACATATAATAAATATATATCTAGCAAATTAGCTAACTTTTTTAAAAAAGAAAACATTTCCATAGCGCACAAACCAACTAATAAACCCAATAACAATTTAAACAATAGACTTCAAGAAGTTAACAAACTCCACAATAATGGTATTTACAGATTGGAATGTTTTACATGTAAAGATAAAAAATATATAGGACAAACCTAAAGAAATTTCAAAATTAGATACAATGAGCACATTTCTGATTTCAAACATAATCGTAAGAAATCTACATATGCATCTCATCTAATAGATACTGGACATGAATTAGGCCCAGCAAATAAAACCTTAAAAATATTAAAATCAGGAATAGAAACTAAATTGATAAATTCTGCAGAAGAATATTATATTGCTAAACAGATTCAAATAGAGAACAGCATTCTTAATGAAAATTTAACCCAAATCCGAAATCCCCTGTACAACCTCTAACCCCGTCACCACGCAATATCCTTCCGCGTAGTTATTTAGAAGAATACACACCTCCCCCACGTCATACCAGTTACAGTCCTAATAGCAGCAGGTCGTTTCACGCCTACGTAAGTACGTCCATAATTTAGCCCTCCAATTAATTTTCAAATTCCTCTAAAATTTATATTAATTATTATTTCATTACAGATAATTTACATTAAACACAGGATGTCTATAGTGATCCATACAGTTGCTAATTATGCAGTTGTCACATTTTAAACGACGTGAGTACTTTTAAATATCCAATCCGATTATAATTTACATTTGACAATTCCCATTTCTATTCGTATATTTTTATATATTTCAGATATATTCACCACTCATTGAACTGAACAAGAGTTCCACATATTTTGAATTTAATTACTGCATGGTTTTTAACATTTTTAACATTATTTAAGTTTACTACCTGTAATATTACATTTTAATAATGGAGATGTCCTGTACATCATTAATTTTAAATAGTACTCACCACCAATAGCTACGTATATGACATTGAGATATTGTATAACTCTGCCTGAGGATGCCTGAATAGGCGAAAACGTTCGCAATTTTGTACTTCATGTATATAAACTTAATGACTATAAAATAAGTCATTATTTTACATTGATTTGTCATTGACTAAGTAATAAAATACTATATTGTATTCATTTATTATGAGTTGCGAGACTTAACGTGTTGCAAATATTCAATGCCATGTATTCCACTGTGCTTTTTTTCTTTATTGTGTAGATTTTATTCAATTATCGGTTTCTGGTTTAATTATGTGAATCCTACTTGCTTGTAATTTAATATTACTCGACCAAGGCGAGTGGAGCCGCGGGCGTAATATAAAGTATCGCGATGCGGTATTACGAACGAAGGAGTAGTAGCGCCACAGGACTCCACTGGCCTTGGTCGAGTAATAGCAATATGTATACTAATGTGTTTATTTTTATTTTTTTTATTGTGTACATTTTATTTAATTGTCGGCTTCTGATTTTATGTGGTTCGTATTTGATTCTCACAACATTAATATACAATTCACTGTGTTTATTTTTATCTTATTAAGCAAATTTTTATGTAACTTCCCCTTTTTTTATCTCATTATGTAAATCGTGTCTGTATGTAATTTCTTAAATCCGATTCAGTTTTATGTTCAACTATACACGGTGATTCCAAAAGGACTATACAACTTTGTACGCTTATAGAAATTTGTTTATAAAACATACAGATTTGGTTTTAATTCCATGTAATAGCAAAACTCACCAAGTTTTCACTGAATGTGGTTCATTATGACTTCCATTGGTCATGCGGCAGACATCCTACCTGAATTCAATTTCTTGCCAAACTCGCTGCAGCATATCAGGCGTCACTAACTCAACTGCGGCTGTGATTCGGTTTCTGAGCACAGTAAGATTGGAAGGAAGAGTGGAACGTACACTTGATCTTTAAGGAACCCCTATAAGAAGAAATCAAGCGATGTAAAGTCGGGGGACCGAGGTGGCCATGATGTCGGTTATTTACTTTACCAGTGACGTGGAATGTCGACGCGTCGCTAAAGATCACGTGGTTCAATAACGTCTCATTTTCAATCCTACCAAGCATATCTACACAGAAATCCAGTCGATCCATCTTATCTTCATCAGTAATGTGTTGCACCATCGTAAATCGGTATGGTTTTAAGTGCAAACGTCTCCTTAAAATGCACCAAACGGTTGGTTGTGGAATTCCAGTCTCACGAGAAGCACGCCGCGTTGATTTGCTAGGACTTCGAACAAAGCTTTCCCTCACTTGTTCGACCACAGCATCAGTCATCAGTCATCACAAATCTACGCTGAACCATTGTCGCAGATTTCGTTTCTTCAAACAAAAACACACAGCGAGCTTGCTCTGCACCCGTGAAAGCAGCCATTTTAAAATGAACTACGTTAGTGTACGCGGTGAAAGAACTAGATACTACAAAGCTATGTCTGTGAAATCTTGATGAGTTTTGCTATCAGATGGCATTGCAACCAGCTTCGTATATTTTCTAAATAAATTTCTATAAGCTTACAAAGTTGTATAGTCCTTTTGGAATCACCGTGTATAAGCAAGTTTTAATCCTGGTTGCGGTAAGAGAAAGTCATACGGCCTTAACTCTGCCAAGTTAAATAAAGTCATTATTATTATTATTATTATTATTATTATTATTATTATTATTATTATTATTTATATATTCATGAATAACTGCCCTCAAACGTTGTTTACCTCAGAACTGAAATGATTTCCTGGAATCGAACTCTATTCCCTTCGATTAATGTGAAATAAGTTGAGAGGCGTGAGTGCTAGGGAATCATTGCTGTGTACTGTACATGTTACATTCGCAAGGAACTACATACTGCATTTCACAGTAATCGCGCGAGTGGTTGCATAATTGCCGCAGTATTTTTGTTCGTGATTATGTAATATCTGTATAACATAATCTAGTAAACAATCTGTACGTTTGTGCGGAAGTGAATAATATTACCGCAGTTTATTATCATTCCCGATTAGTATCTGAACTCAGGTACATTGTTCGATATTTAAAATTGCAAAGCGACCTGTTTTCCCAACGGTTATGTGGATCTATATAAACAAATCTATCGAACTGACCCCCACGTTTCATAGCATTGACCTTTTAATCACGGACAGACATCGTTCCACGCAGACATTAGCCCTCATGTATCGAAAATTCCCCAGGTCACAGATGGTGACGTTTCAATTTGCGTGTCATGTGCAAAACTGTTAATCTGTTACATGTAAAACCGATACGACCAGCTAACGATATTCTGCCACTTAATTGCTTGTCATTTATACCGCGTTCATGTTTTCAGAAGTCCCTCCTACGGAAATCAGGATGTCCCAATTTGTACAGAATAGTAGGGAATTGAAGTACATCCATTTTAACTGGTAATAAATAGCTGTCATTTGAAGAAAGGAACAGAATGTATGTGCCCTCACAAGAGGATTTCCGTGCGCTGTCATAAATTAAAAATTATATTTCTATTTGACATTTTATTTCCATTCATTTTTTTATATTACTTCATCCATTCATTCATAGATTTTAGGCAAAAAAATCACAAATGTTGCTTCCATGCATGTTCTTAAGTAGAGATGAATGGAAACAAATATTTATGTTCATAGTCTAATCTGTTCTCAATTTTAAGTACATATAAATTAAATCAAAGTGAACCCTAAGTCTTTGTAGAAAGGAAGAATAGTAACTAATCCTAATAGATAATCCCTACGGTGGTTGAGTGGTCAAACCCTCACCCGTCATGTAGACGATCCCCGTTCGAGTCCCAGTTATGCCAAGTTTCTCATAAAAAAAATCCACAGTGACACATGTGACGGACGGACAAGGTCATAGTTTGGGTTTTTCTCGAAGTTCTCCCTATATGAGGAGGTAACTTCCAAAACGTGTTTGTCACATTTTTTTTTTTTAAATTTGAGATATTGGTACCAATGGTTTCTTTGTCATCAATTAAATCTTGTTCAATTTTATTTACTCAACAAAAAAACATTTTATCCCATTTAAAACACTAAACAAAATCAGGCTTTCAAGCAAAAGAGGTTTTGTCCTCACCCTGTTTTTAGATCAAAGAGTGTTTTGTCCAACTGCTTCTTTTTACAGACAATTGAGTAACTTATACAGGGACATCATTTTATTTTTACTTCAATTGTAATTGTACCTGAGTTTTTTAATTTACTTCACTCCCACCCCTTCTACTAGTGAACTTCCACTCAAGGCCGCATATCCAGTCAAAGTCGTCTTACGGTCACAGTATACAGTACTGAGTGAGTGAGTGAGTGAGTGAGTGAGTGAGTGAGTGAGTGAGTGAGTGAGTGAGTGAGTGAATGAGTGAATGAGTGAATGAGTGAGTGAGTGAGTGAGTGAGTGAGTGTAGTACGTTCCAAAAATATAGTCGTATTTTCCAGTGAATAAAATGCATTCATTACTGAATCATATTTCCGCACAGGTAAAGGCCGATTATTTAGTCCTGATAGCTCAGCGACGCGAAAGAGGGGAAGTAATAGGAGTAGTGGGGAGAGTTCCGGAGTAGAGATAAGAGCGAGCGGTCGGTAAAGGGATGCATTACAGCTTAATTGTACTGGAAACACAACGCTGTACCCCATGCGTGACATCCGATCGCTCTGACTGCAGGCGACAGACTAATCTGAACATCCCTTGGTGTAACTTAATGGACTCGCCTGAACCAGGCGCACATGGATGGCGACTGTCAGGACTAAATAATCGTACTGTACGTATTGTGTCCGTTTGGTTACGTCGCTTCCCGGTTTCCACCACACGTTTCTGTTGATCCCTTTGTAAAGGCTAGTAGCTGGGCTGTCAACTCTTTTCTGAAAACATTTGGGGCCGTATTCATAGACATTCTTAGCGCGGGCTTCCGGTGGATGATCAGCGAACTAACGTTTTTCGTATTCATAAACCAGTGTTAGCGATATGATATGATATGATATGATATGATATGATATGATATGATATGATATGATATGATATGATATGATATGATATGATATGATATGATATGATATGATATGATATGATATGACATGATATGATATGATATGATATGATATGAATCCTGTACAAGTAACCAGTCGATAGCCGGGACTAGTTTAGCATCCTCGTAGCGCCGGTAGCGAAATGTCTATGAATAGCACCCTACGTGTCAGAAATTGGACGTCTACGTAATATTATACAACTATTTAAAATAATTTAAATAAAAGGGCCTCATTAAGTAACTGTCACTGATATCCCCCTTTCTACGACCCTGCGACATAACTACTTGGACGAACAGTAGACAGCAATCAGAGTAAATTTATCTGTACGAATCGAGCAGAAGTGAAGATTGAATTTACAATACCTAAATAAGGCACTCTGTTATACAGTAGGTACAGAATTATTATTTCAAGAGGCGCAGGATTACGGCCCCTCAGGTCGACTGATGCTTTGCATTATTTCTTTAGGGTTTACTGTAAAATAGTTGTGTTTGTTAAACATCCTACAACAATACAAGAATTAAAGAATTACATCCCAGAAACAGTACATTCAATTTCAGAAGATATGCTTAAAAAGGTTTTCGATAATATGCACACAAAAGAACTGAAGCCCGTATAGAAATGAATGGCCATCATTTTCAATAATTTGTTTAAATATCCAGATTTCGATAATTTTTCAATTCAAATGCACTCTCCATATCGTATGCTAATGTGCTGTAGTCAGTATATTACACATTTCACAATGAATACGTCCGCTTGGATGGTTCAGTTAGTGAGTAAAAACACTTATTTTTAATATTGTACTATATTTTGGGTAAATAAAAACCTAACGAAAATTATCAAATTGAAAATCGTAAAAGTTCCTAGTTTATATAAATGGATGCACTACTTTTCTTCCCTCCTATAAGTAAAGTGATTTGTTTGTATTTTACACTAGTATTATCAAACTCCGGTCGTGGAAGAGGGTAACATAGTGTTTGCGGTTCTCAACCGTTAATCCAAAGGTATAGCCAGGTTAATATTAGAAATGTTAGTAAAAACAAAATGATGACCCGGTACAACCTAGTCAAGTAGCGCGATCAGTGTTATCAGTATGTGATTGTTTGAGGTTAGCTCCGCATTGGAGAAGTGTTATTCAACAAATTCTTAAATTCTAATGATTAATAGTCAATTGATCATTATGTTGTATTGTGTTTTTGTCAAAGTCCAAAGCAAAAGTATTAAAGTAGTCTCAGCATAGGAAAGCTCTAGTTTTTAATCTGAGTGTGAAATCGTATACGTCCCCCCTTAACGTATGGTGAATACTGCGCGGCGATACATATCGAAAAAATGAAATTGCGACAAAACTAGACGTGATATATAAAAAACGAAATTACTTTATAACTCTTTTTTACCGCAGAACAGTTGTTCCCTAGTCTAATCAATCATTCATCCATATATAAAATAACATAGGCAAACACCCGAATTGCCACTTCGTACACACTTTTTGAAAGCAACACTGGCAGATTGAAATAGAGATTGAACACGTTCAAAGGATGCGAATCAAAATTCCGATCAAATATGTATTTATGACGTAAATTTGTGCAACTTAGGCAGGCTTGTGTGCGCGCTGTCTTCTTCGTATGAATATGACATCAAAGCAACGGACTGGCAGCCGGTGGGCACTGGCTCGGAACGCTTCGAAAGACTCTCCGCTCGCTCCAGGTTTAATTAGTTGCGATGGATTGCATGTGAAAAGCACAGAAATTGATACAAGTGTACGATTCTGTGTAGTTGAGGTGAACCTTTCAGGTAAAAGTGCGCAGTAACTGGTGTTACGTAATATTCTGATTAAAATGCATATACAGTACATATTTATTCACGAAGTTATACAGTCAGTTACGGTGCTTAATCCTTTATTTTCAATAAAAATGATCAAATGAATATGTTTTCCGATTCTGAATGGATGTAGAGTTCATTTCAATTTTTAGAAGTTGATCAAACTCAACCAGACTCTGTGACTCGTCTGAGTCTATATACTGTAGCCTTGTGAAACGTACTATGCGTTCAATGTTACGATACATGACCGCTGAGCGCTGATGTCGCCACAGTCATATGCAAGACTTCTCGGGCGATTACGGAGCGCGAGGCATTGAGGGAATCAAAGCAGTCCTGGCCAGAGATGTGCAACTCTTATTGGAGAATTTTTTACATGAAATAGACATCTAACGGCGTCTGTCTTCAATAATTCCTCGTTCCTTCAATAATTTCTCAGTAGGTGACAAACAAATCGAATTCTGCTCCAAACATGAGCGACCGTATTTTCATTTGAAATTCAAATTTCAACGTTCGAGTTCACTAACCACAGTACCAAGTAGAATGTACTATTCACGTCTTTTGTTAATGTGTATTATACGTGTTTTTTTATTCTATTCAATGGAATATCAGGTAAGCAGTTAATACATATTTACTGTTGATTATATAAATGGAAATGTATTTAATGAAATTATAAATATAAATGAAACATAATGAGAATTGTTGCGATGTAGTTTTCACATGCTATCACTGAGCTCATTATAAGGTGAAGTGATTGATACGCTTCAAGCAAACAAATGCAAAATAATTAAATGTATAGTAATATGTGTTATTTATTAGAGACGTAAGAAACATCGCGACAAAGTTGTCTGTGATTCCAGCACGTCACAGAAAACCAGGGCCAGAACATGCTGTGTACCTGGTTGTCTAGGCTCAATTAAATTACCACAGATGATGTCCACGATACCAAATAAAAACCTTTTCCTGTTTATTAACATTAAACATGTGTACAGGTACAGTTTTTCCGAATATTGCGATATAAAGACACACAGATAATCGTATGTTTCAATGTTTTATTCGCCTAAAAAAACATAGTTGTATTACTCTCTGTAGCTCTGAAGACGAAAGTAATTTAAAGAAATACATTAAGAAAACAATATTACATGCCTCTCAACATATTTCGGAAAGTGGAAAGAATGCCAAGTCCGGATCCCTTCTATTTGAGTCTACGTATTTAATTATTTCGTATTCGTTTTCTTGAAGCGTACCAGTAATGTTTCATTTCTATTTATAATTTCAGTAAATACATTTCCATTTAAAAATCAGTAGGGGAGAGTTGGGTAGTATCGGACATTAGGGAATATCGGACAGTGATGTTCCTTTCATCTACTATGGTAGTACACTGATGTTTCTTTCATCTATCACCAGATGGTAGTAGCAGTGTTCAGATGTCGCATACAGAAACGTAACCACGTCACTTAGGTACTACCGTCTGGTGGTAGATGAAAGAAACATCACTGTCCGATATTACCCGATGTCCGATACTACTCAACTGTCCCTAAATATCAACTCCTCACCTGATAATCTGTTGAATAATATAAAATAACACATATATAGTAAGCTATTTTATTCCTTAAGAATTACAAAAAAAAAAACATATCCTTTCCTTTCCCTTCCCAACCCAAAATACCAGGCTGAGAACTACTGACTATTGTTACCGACAGGTGGGCTGGGAAAAGAGGGATAAAATTATAATAGAAATGCAATATAAATTAATGGCACTGTACAGTGCAGTACCTAGTGAATAAAACGATATGGTATATTAGTGAATATTTTTACCGATACAGCAAGAGACATGGGTGGTAAGATATTAAATGCTGTTACCAACTTCAGATTTGCAAACATCCACAGATGACTCTACGGTCGTCCTGACATCCTAAGTTGGCATCGTTTAAGCATTGAGCTGCACATCTTTCTGTGTGTGATTTGTAGTCGTGGCTGATAGGAATCAACACCAGTCAGTTTACAACGGATGGATAATACCGTTGCTAGACATGTCTAATGAAAAGGGAAAACATCAGCTGACTGGCCCCTATGTCTTTGAATATCGTCTAGACATGCAATTCACACATAAAATTGTATGAACAGATGCATTGTAGCTGACAGTGAATTTAACAACTACGTTTTATACGTGATTTTGTGAAGACTATTACACTTTTACTACGTCATACTACTTTTGACCAATAAAACGGTACGAAAGGACGTCTTTCAACCAATCATGGCTATTTATCGCACAATTTTATAGCGTCCCTAGCCTTTGTTTAATTTTATCGCTTCCCTAGCATTTGTTTGTTTTTATCACTAACCTAGCATGTGTTCTCTGTTTGCCAACATTTCAAACTCCACTGGTCTGGACGTCAAAAAAACAGAAAATTACAAACCACTCCAGTCGATGCACAGCAGTTTCAAATATGATTCGCATTGACATTCAAGAACAAGAATTAATAAAGATGACTGGTCATAGCTATGCATCTTCCTTGAAACCCTATTAAAAATAAATGAAGAGCACCATTCGGAAATCCTGAATAAGTTGAGGAATAAACCATGTACATCAACGAGTTCCACTTCTTTTACGCACGCGTCCAATATAACATCAGCTGAACCATCAACCACTAAAACATTCAAATTTAAAAATTGTACTTTCAATAACTGTTCCTTTTAAATATGTTTATTTTTTATTTCATCGTCCTTAATTAAAACTTTTCTTGTTTATTTCATAATCCCTAATTAAAACTTTTCTAACACTTGTTTATATTATTTAGGTTATGTTATAGCTTCTGATATATGATATTATGGATAGTCACGTATCAGGGATTGTTTAATATTAAGATTTGTTGAAAATCATCTGTCAAGTGACGTTGATTCCTGGGATCCGGATAATTGAAGTGGAATGCAACTGTTTTAATAAAAATGAAACTGAATCAACAAAGCCTTCTTGACTAGTAACCGTCCACAGAGTTCAATGAAGATTCCATAGTTGGTACAACTGATAACAATAAAACAGCTAATCATAACACACTACTGCCATCTAGCGTAATATTTGTAATGTTGACATTTGAAGGCAGTTGTATTTTCGTAACTCAATATTTTATTGTATTGGAGTACTTCATTACTTCCAATCTTTACATACTTTCTTCTAATCGTGTAATAGTAAATTAAATCCCACTCGAGTTTTGATTTCCTCTAGATAAATGAAAACCTCTAGTGGGATTGCTGTTGATAAAACGGATTTTGCTGGATATGAAGCACAGATTATTTCCATGTCCTGTAAAATAAAATAACGAAAGTATTTTTGCAGGATAAAATCCATGAAATCAACGTGTAGCTCCAAGAGAAGAATATAAAAAATTCCTTCTTATGGACATGTAATAATTGAATGAATTAGTGTTTCTGCAACTGTTTATTTAATTTTTTTTTGTAGTTTTGTTTCATTATCTATACAATAACACGGTGATAGCAATGATTTTGTAAAATTTCAGTTGTATGGGTCACAAAATTTTATATTAACTGTCACAACCAAAATAAATAAACAAGATAAAATAAAATAAAAATTACACAAGTGAGGTTTCTAAGACATCTAGGTGGATAGTCTCTACTAGAAAAAAATGAAAATATAAGAAAAAGAAATCATTTTATAATTCAACGTAATAGAGAAATTTAAATAATGTAAATAAGATAAATCGAATACCAAAACCGTCACTAACGCAAAGTCCTAACGGACTTAGAACTATAGGAAACTCAAGAACGAGGTGAGTGGCTCGTTTTCTGCTTGAGAACGCAACGAATTGTCGGTTCAAGGTTGAAACTATGAAAATGTTGATAGTGATGACGACGATGAGGATAACGATGTTTCATAATTATACAATTGTTAGTTAGTTACATAATGTATTTAAATAGGCTGCCTTACATTAATAAAATGAAACAGGTGTTCAATTGAATTTTTGTTATGCTCAAAATTAATTTTATTTCGACTGCAGATTTAACATTCATGTCTGCGTCCCTTGTCTGAGGAAGTAGTAATTTTGGCGAGAAGTTGTCAGATTGGCTCGTTGGTCTAGGAGTATGATTCTCGCTTATAATTATACAATTGTTAGTTAGTTACATAATATTTAAATAAGCCGTCTTACATTAATAAAATGAAACAGGTGTTCAATTGAATTTTTGTTTTGCTCAATTAATTTTATTTCGAGTGCAGATTTAACATTCATGTTTGCGACCCTTGTATCAGGAAGTAGTAATTTTGGCGAGAATTTGTTAGATTGGCTCGTTGGTCTAGGGGTCTGATTCTCGCTTAGGGTGCGAGAGGTCCCGGGTTCAAATCCCGGACGAGCCCGTTGTTTTTTTATTATCATTTTCTGCTCAATTTTTATCAGTTTTTGGATAATGTCAGATCTATTCTATCTAGAAAAATTGATACTATGAGAGATTTCAGATTTTCACAGCAATTAGTTATTGATTTTGAAACCTTGAAATTCAAACATGGAATATATATAGGAGGAGATATATTTTGAAAATATGCATTTTTTTTTACTTCAGTGACTAAAAAACATTCATCTGATCATAATGAAACTTATATGCGAGAATACTTAAAGCAAAATATGAAGTACCTACCTTTAAATTGTGACAAAATAAACATTTCTCCCATCACTTCCTTAAAGGACTTTTATTATTAAACGTATCCATAAATCCCTAAGGTAACTGAGTGGTCAGACCTTCGGCCTGTTACGCAGACTATCAGAGTTCGAATCCCGGTCTGACGTGGAACCTTTCATTTCAAAGTCCATAGTGGTTCTTGTGACGGACAAGGTCGCAGTTGGGGTTTTTCTCGGGACTTTTCCCGTTTTCCCTTATTATGTATCAATATCATTCCATCCGATCTCTCCATTTCGTTATTTCCCGAATGCCATCTAGCGACGCACGGAAATGAGTGTTCTAGGGACGAGTGGGGTTGCCTGCTCGAAATCTGAGTACGCAGCGAACCTTAGTGTAATCAACTGGTATGGGTTGCGAGTGTGCAGCTCGAAGATAAGCGCAATAATTTTTCTAGATCGCAGTGCTTTGTAGCAGTATCCTCCTTCCTAAATTAAATGCAATTTAAGTTTATAAGTACTTTTTTTAATAAACCAGATGTGGTGTCTGAAATTAAATTAAGAGAAATTGTATTGATTGGATACGAAATTAGGGCATTACAAGAAATAAATATGAAGGTCATCACAGGGAAAATAACGAATAAGATAGGCTATGTATCCAGATATTGATATAGCCTACTGTAATAATAACTATGTATTATTTCTTTCATTATCTTATTATAGTTGATATGGTTTGCTTTAATCTGTGGTATTCTGGCATGTTTCGACAAATTTACTTGGTATGTAACCACAATCTTAGATAGACCTGTCAAGCGAAATTAATGATACCCGTATTACTCAACCGAGGCGAGTGGAGCCGCGGGCGTAATGTGAACTATCGCGGTGCGGTATTACGAACGCAGGAGCAGTAGCGCCACGGCTCCGGGCTGCAGGACTCCACTGGCCTCGGTCGAGTAATACCTTCTTTCTTATGCACAATTTGGTTGTACTATATTTCTTAGAAAGCAAGCAGCGTTCATTAATCATAATTGTCATCATAACTATCATCATCGTCGTCATAATTATTACATTCATAATAAATTTCAAGGTTTGCCCTTGTACACAGTCGATCTAATTAAATATGTTATGTTTTAATATTCTATCCGTCGCTTTCTAGAAGTATTAACATTTATTTTTCTGTCTGGTGACACACTAGTACAAGCTTGAGAATTGTACAAAATATAGAAAAAATATGACTTTTTTGACAAATCGTGGGGTTTATACGTGGAATAATATATGATGATTTTTATTAAGATCTTGTAATATGGCTGCTCCACCTTCATTAAATTTATTGGGTGAAATTGAATTATTAAATAATTTAGCAGGTTGATCTTGATTAACTATAACTTATATACTTTATTGTTTTTGTCTTTTTTAGTGCTGCTTTTACCTTATACTTGTATTCTTAAAGACAACATGCAATATTATTATTCTGGGATATAGTTCTACAGTCTGATCCGTTTAGGAATGGATAATATTAATTTATTACTATAAAGCTATTATGATACTAGGAAAAATTTCTTGCTGGTTATATTATGATTAAAAGATGGGAGTTTCCATATACGACAATCAACAATGGACAATCTGAAAGGACAAATGAAAATCGTAGATGATTAAAATGGCTACTACAAATCAACAACGGGCACAATGTGTTCTTTTGTATGCTAAATTTGAGAGTGTTAAAAGAGTTCAAAGGGAATTTCGACGTGAGTATGGTGTGCGTAATGTACCTAAATACGATTCCATAATGTTGTGACATCGAACATTTGTAGAAACAGGTTCTGTGTTAAAAAAAATAATCATGCAGGAGGTCGCGGGCGAAACCCAGTACGAGAAGAAGCTATCTCTTGGTCCCCAAACTCCCCAGATCTAACCCTGCCTGACTTCTTCGTGTATGGTTTTGTTAAAGACATTGTCTATTCACAGAAACCCAGGAACATTGATGATCTGAGAGTAAAAATTACTCAAGCTTTTCAACAAATCACCCCTCTTATGTTACAACGGATATGGACTGAATTGCATCACCGTTATGATTTGTGCAGGGTGTGCAATGTGGGTCATTTTGAGCTCTGAGAAATCTTCCTTCTTTCAGTGTTGTATGCAGAAAGTTTCAAAAAATAAAGTTCAGTAGTAAATGTTTTACGGTGTTTTTATTTCATCCATACCCAAACGGATCATCCTGTATATTTCTAGGAAATTTGATTGTCATCTGTGGATATAGAATTAATCTTAAATTCATTGTTTGTAGGGATTTCTTGATTTGCCTTTAGAAACGAAATCTTTTCTTTCATTTCATAATCTTAGTTTTTATATATTTAAAACATTCTCTTTCTAGATATATTTCCCAACAAGAAAAAAAATGTGACTTTCCATTTCTATCATATTTCTCATTGCTATTAGAGAATAAAGAGTGACATCGGAGATTGTGTGACGATTCTTCACCCGTTTCTTTATTTGCAGCTTTTTCTCATAGGAAAGTGTTTGGATAAGGCAGTTGTATGAGTTCATTTGTAACTGGGGACTTGCCCTTTTCTCTACTGGACTTTCTTACGGCGAAACTATATTGAGTTGAGTTCATTACTACTTACAATCAGAATTCAGGCGAAGCGGATTGAGATTATGGTGAAGTAATTTTGTGATTTATGGTTTAAGCAAATGATATATTTAAAATTAAGTAAGAAAAGGATATATTTGTGTGCGTCAGTAGGCCTGATGGGAATCTGCTGACAATTAAATTAATCTTCCCTTTAAAACTCAAGTAAGTAAACATTTTTCCCTCAACAAGTTGAAGCAGAATTGCAGGGTAACTTTCGGCGTTGGACCTCGGACCCATTTCGCCATCATTAATTCACATCTCATCATCCATATCATAACCCGGGTTAAGTTCACGGTGCGGCGTGCTGTACTTGTACAAGAGCGCGGCCGTTCGGCTACCCAGTCATTCACAGAACACAATAAGCCTTAGGCTATAGTGCAAGCCTTTGGGTTCCTTCTCCATACAAGAGAAAAAGAAAAAGAAATAAATAAACTTTCATATGAAACTTTTTCTTTGTATGATAAGATATGCGATGGCTGAGAACCAGACTGTCCTAAGTCCAACTTTTTATAAGAAAGAAATCTGTGATTCCTCTCCATAAGGTTGCTATGAAGCTATTCCATATTGTTTCATGACGCTTTGAATGTTAGGAGCTTAAAATAGCTCTCCTGAAAAAAAAAAAAAAAAAAAAAAAAAGTAAAATGGACTTGGAACAGTCTGGTTCTGAGCCATCGATTAATGTTTCATCATTTGATAAACTTATAGTGAGGGGAGGGAGTTAAGGATACTCAGGAAATAAAAACTTGGAAGTTCCTCTTGGTAGATAGTAGTCTATGAGGGCTAATGAGTGCAAAAATAGTCTACTAAATGCTTATATTTACCGTTCAGTTGTGTTTTGTTGTTATAAGTTCTGTCAATAAATGTTACTATTCAACCTTAAAGTGAAATTATATTTTGAAATTAGGGATTTTTTTAATCTAGGGAAAAATTAGTAGATATTCTAGGGATATTTAGTCTAAACAGGTTAGCAATCCTGCATTAGACTGTACGAAACAAAGCATGGTCGCTGACCTACAGACTGTCCACCCAACCCTAGCAGAACTAAATAATGCTCAGTGGTTGAAAATAGCTACGATGGTCTATACTAGATGTACTCGTAGCTAAAAGCTACTCCTTCTGTTATGGCTTCTGCGATGGTTCGATTGAGAAGCAGGGAGACTAATGGCAGAGAGAACAGCCGTTGCCATGGTGAGTAAAGTTTGAGCACACAACCAGAGTGCTGTGGTTATACTTCAGTGGTGGTCTGAGGCCGCCAAATGGAAACGCCTCATTACGAAGGAATGGAAGTTTAGTTGGTGCACTACAATACTGTTTACGAAACTCAATACCGTATTCTTGTCGACATGTGTAAAATGTAAAGGATAAGTCGTAAATATAAATGTTAGGCTCCGGAAACTTGACAAAATGCCTTCTATTATAAGCTTTCTTAGTAGCTAAGGATTCTTATTTTGTTGGTAGTCATTAAATTTTTTCTTCATCTAAATTATTTCCGTATTTTATCTATCACAGACTATTTTGAAGTTTGAAATTTAATACTTTATTTTGCGCTCTTTACGTTTTATATTTTATTGTTTCTAATATTATTTGAACATACTATAAACATAAATGAAAAATAGTAAAATATAATATTTCGGGTCTACCGTATAATACGATACGGAACTATTATTTTGGTTGATGTTCTTTTGTTTACTGTTGATTACGTTGTTAGTAACGTCATCAATCAGTGCCTTCTTTATAAGCGGCTGTGGTTCTGTGAAGTGTTTCTATTGTTAAATTTGTTTTATTATGTTGGTGATTCTGTAGTTTGGTGTTTTCTGATAGTAAGTTTTGACGTGAATAGTGAAGTAGGTTTTAACGAGTTTTGCAGTGTAACATACACTTGGTAAGTTTAGTGATGTAATTATTATGATACATTCTATTGAGGTACAAGTAAAGGTAATATAGAGGCCGAGGTTTGTGACAAGGTTAGAGGGTTAGTTGGGGTGATAGCTAAATGACGTGAAGCCGAGGTTTGTGACAAGGTTAGAGGGTTAGTTGGAGTGATAACTAAATGACTTGTGTATGCGCTTCTAGTACCACAGTGGGTTTCGACAGTTCCGTCTCACAAACGGCACAATTCTCAAATGGAAAAAGAAGAGTTCATTAATTTAAAATCAATAAAATATTCTATTTTCCTTTAACAAAAGTATCACTACAAGACACAGAACCAATTCCCATTCAAATGGCAAACTCAAATTTTAGTGCCCGTATCCTACGTAAGCAGTGGAACTACAGGATGTCGAACTTGTTTTGTGTCGAACTTAAGAGCTTCCACTGTATAAGCTTCAGTCCGTTTCACAATATATATCTGTTCATTATACAACACGGTCCCGCCGCCACGAGTACGACAGGAAGTCATTGCAATCGTTTGCTGATGCAATCACAACCGCACCTCGAGGCTCTCGGGCCAAGTTTTACTCAGCAACACAGTTGATGTTCTTGCGTAATGTTGGTCAGTGTTATGTCAGACAAGTGGCAATATATTGAGAAAAGAACTGTTGTGTTGGCTCGTTGGTCTAGGGGTATGATTCTCGCTTAGGGTGCGAGAGGTCCCGGGTTCAAATCCCGGAGGAGCCCGTTACTTTTTTATTGTTTTATTCATTTACCCTAATGAGAAAGATTTGTTTTATAAGAGATTTAATATAAGATATTAATGGAAATTGGATTGTAAACTTTTTGTATTTCAGTTTTTGTATTGTCAGATTCAACGACGATTTTTTCTAATGTCTCGCATATTATTGGCATGTATTCATGCAAGTACCTTTGTCTATTTTTTTTTTTGGGAGGGGGGCGATTATGATGAATCCTGTCCTGAGGTTCGAGCACCCAACAGGTCGGATTCTGTTCGTATCTTATGGTAGGATGACATGATATGGAAGTAGGCAGGTTGGATGCAGATGATGGTGACAGTGACTGCAAAATGGCTCGAGGAGACGTGCAAATGAGATTTGTTGCTGTTTCGATAAATAAGCATTTTCAGCCTCATGATCACAGGAATATTTTCTTTATAATTTTTTTATCCATGAATACTAAAAGAAATTTTCGAACATAATTTAATCGGTTGTTTCGTAAACGTAATATGTAACATTTCCGCGCATGTTACTTTTTTCAACTAGAGTTCTCTTTACCTGTAACATATTATTGTTAAAAATCACAAAATGAGTCACGTATTTCATCTATAGAAATGTCCACACCTATGGAGTAACGGTCAGCGCGTCTGGCCGCGAAACCAGGTGGCCCGGGTTCGAATCCCGGTCGGGGCAAATTACCTGGTTGAGGTTTTTTCCGGGGGGTTTCCCTCAACCCAATACGAACAAATGCTGGGTAACTTTCGGTGCTGGACCCCGGACTCATTTCACCGGCATTATCACCTTCATTTCATTCAGACGCTAAATAACCTAGATGTTGATACAGCGTCGTAAAATAACCTAATTAAAAAAATCTATAGAAATTAATAAGGAACTGACTTTTAGCTTGGTTATGTTGGTTATCGGAAATGAAATAGCAGACAAACTGAACACATGAACGAAATATGTAGAAGAGATATAATATGAGACAGGGAATCGTCCAGATGACTTAGCTGTAAAAGACGAAGCAACCATATCAGAAGACGGAAAAGGGTTTTCTATTTTAAAGGGAAGAAGTTGAATTAGCGCTCAGGGAAATGAAGATTGTGAAAGCAACAGGAATTGATGAAATTTCCATTGAATTAATGAAATGCATCGAAGAAGACAAGAAGGAAATTCTGTCACTATGCAACGAAATATATGAGAAACGCGAATGGCCTGAAGATTTTACGAGGACAGTGTTGCTGCCAATTCGGATGAAAAATTATGTCAAAAAAACGTAACGAATTCAGAACTATCATCCTGATATCGCACTCGTAGTTGATACAGTGTCGTTAAATAACCAAGTAAAAAAATATATCATATATCTTACCATACAGCTTGCCAAATAACACTATAGTTTGTAGATCGTCATTGGCACTTAGCAGAAAATGTAGTCTGAGTTTACAAGCATTGTTCTTTGGTTTAATATAATTATTCTGGTCAAATATTACAGCAGTTAAGGTTGCACAGTCTTCTTGGAATTGGGACATCTTTTGTGAAGAGCTTAGTGACATCTAACGATAATGGACGATGTAACTGATTCGAAGCAATGATACAAATGAAACTAATCTTGGACGTATCGATTCACTTGATTGTGATGGAAATCGTACCTGCATGTAATCGTTCTGGACAGAGGGATTCAGTCGCATTTGTAGTCCACTGCTAATCGTCATTGACGTACCGTTCTCCAGGATTAGCCGTACAGCTGTGTGTCTGTCTGTCAGTCGGATAGTGCTGCTTCACTGTCGAGAGCCTCATCCTGCCGTAGGACAGTCCTCACAGGCATGCTCACGATTCGAAAAAGAGTAGCATTCGGAACGGGTTGCTACCATCCTTCCTGCGCGTTCTCTATAGAATTACCGTTTTTAGACTAGAAAGTAATTATTCCTCGTCATTCTTGCGAGGCGTACTCGAACCTATTTATAAATATATTTATCCATAACTGAATCAGTTTTTTTTAGAAAGCCCGTAAGTCAATTTTAAGAAAACTGAGTTTATTACTAATTCCTGTTCTATAGAGATAGATATACCATTTTGTAGAAAAATAGAAAAATACCACAAGTCAAACGGTATTTCTCTTGTGACATGTACGATTGAAAATTAGGTTTCGTGAAGAAGCGCCATACAAGGCTGATACAAAATGAACAAAACTACAGCCTAAGCTGTTGTGTTTAGTAAATTAATAATTTTGTGTCTGAATTTTGGATTTTTTAGAATAAAGCTTTGTGTTTTGTGTAATATATTATTGCATTAGATTATTTCATGCAGAACTTTGTTCACATAAAGCAAAATATAAAGTCAGCTTCTAAATACTAAATACTGGTTTTGAGAATCAAATTCGTATTATATTTTTTAACTAAATTTTCAATTTTATTAATTCATGAAATAAAAATGTTGTTTTGTTAAATCTTTACCAAATTTTGAGAAACCCCATAAGTCACACATTTTCAAACATGAATATTGAGTTATATTCTATTAAACATATATTATTTTGTATACAGAAATATTAGTTATATTTTTACCAACATTAAACGTAAACAAACAAACAATAACAACAACAACAACAACAACAACAACCCTTCTCGTCTCTTACAAACATCTCAACAAACAAATGGGGGTGCACACATTCTCATATATTGACATACGCCCGCGCAAAAACATTTCCAACGGTAACTTAGAAACGATGCGTCAAAAGACATAGGTTGTTTAACAAAAATGATTCCTTATTGTTAGATCTATCGCCCTCAGAGTTTGTCGCAGAGGTTTTGAATCACTTGTAGATATTCACACAAGCGTACAATAGTATGGGGAGGCGTCAGCGAAAAAAGTACCTTGGCCGCTCCTTAAATCTTTTCAGCACTGCTGTCTTTACTCCATTATGTGTGCGGAATCTTTGCCGCTTTAGATCTTTCTTCAAGGTCCAAACCAACGAGTTAGAAGTAAGAATATAGAGTGGCGATCGCGCCGCCATCTTTGAAGCTTTTGAACCTATATCCGCCATGTATTAACTGGTCAACAAGTGGGCGTGGTTACTATAGGATAATACGGAAAGTGACTGTATAGAATATGTTGCATCTTGTAAATCTTATTTTATATCGCATTAACCAATATATTTCAATTTGCTAACATTTCATTATTTTAACAGCTGTCAGAAAACCCATGCAGCAACAGTTTATTCCATACATCTTACGTTAACATCGAAGCTTAAAGATGTGGATACAAGTGGGCGTGGTTCCTGTAGGATGAGGCTGAAAGGACTGTTGCATCTTGTGAATTTTATTTTATATTACAACTACTCATGCATCCCAGTTTTATCAGTGGGAAGGAAACCCATGCAACATTTTATTCTTTACATCTTATATTGACATTGAAGCTTTAAGATGTGGAACAAGTACAGAAATGGGCGTAGTTCCTATAGGATGAGACGGATAGGGTAGTCCAATACAGTTGCATCTTGTGAATCTTATTTTATATCGCAATAACTCGTATATCCCATTTTTACTAACGCTTTTTATTTTTAACAGTCGTCAGTAAACCCATGCAGCAACATTTTATTCCATACTTCTTAGCTAACTGGAGTTGACATGTTTTCTTCTTTTCGAGTGCAATGAATCGTCGATAGAGTGAAACGTAAGTAATGAGCATATTCACACACATTTTTTTGTAAATTAGTAATGATGGCATTATGAAAATGCAGGCGAGATCGAACACGCTTTCAGTGGAAGACACGTAAACTTCAGTTTCGTTGGTCAGACATAAGCTGCTTGAAGTCGTATTCATACCAGTATGTTATACAGACCTAAATTCTGGTGGCTAGTGGTGTTCTACTGAATTTTCCTGTCACAGAAGGAGGCCTAGAAATATCTTTTCTTTTTAAATGAGATGGAAAATCGAATATGGTTGATATTGCTTTGGGCAACAAACGTCTCCTCTCGTTTACAAAATACATGTATTTAGTATCGAAATGCGCGGAACACAAAACACTATGTATTGTGGGAAACCATTTCTCTCTCTTAATTTGTGAAACCCACTGCTTAGTTAACAAATCATTTTTCAGTGGGAATCTGTGAAAACAATGAACACGTTACAGAATCTTTCTATCAATAACTGTTATATGTATAGTAATACCAAACTATGGCAAACTACTTACTTTAAATATGACATATGTTTTGTTTTATCGCTACAGTTATAAGCAGGGCACACAAGAGGCATCTTAATTACGGGATTTAAAAATCTCCACGTGCTTATACGTCTCCTGCTATAGCGAGCTAACCAGTTAAAACATGGCGGCCTGTAGTTCAAGCTAGTACCACTAAGAGCGCTGATACAGACGTGAACGCCACTCTATATTCATATTTCTAGCTCGTTGGTCCAAACATATGAAATTCACAGTGACGAATACGGGCTGCAAGCCAAGTAGCCCAGAGCCTTCTGCTGTTAAGCCCTATTATTTCTGTACTGACTTGGAATACCACTAGCCATATTAACAGGCGTCTGTCAGCTATAGAATCAAACTTTTCTCGATTGTTCTACGCATTGTAACTATCAGGCGACATACCACTTCAAGGAAGCTGGGCGAACGGGTTTCACTTGATCATGGTTCGTATTATACAGTAATAGAGGTGAAGAACTAACGTGTGACAATGTGATGTATGGCCATTCTTAGTTTTATATAGCACCGTGCTACTGTACATAATCCCTCACACCACAAGCTCAGCAACAGTTTTTGTTTTATCCTTCGCAGTTACCGCGAAATCGGCCGCCGTTCCTACGGTCGTTACTTTAGTTTCTGAAATCTGTTTAGCTGAGAAAATGTTCACGAACAGCTTGAAATGTGTAAAAGTGGATTTTACCTGTATCCCAAGAGATGTTCAAAGTGTCCTTCTGCTTCATTACATGTTTGACATCTCTGAAGATTATTCTGATATGCTCTACCAATCTGTTCTTGCGAAATGTTCGAAATGACTTGTCAGATATTTTCTTCCACTTTTTCCATAAGAGCAGTAAGTTGGCAAAATGCACAGAACAAAATAATGTTAGCAATATGACCAGATTGTTGGTTGGTCTCGCCTTTACCCTCTTCATCCCGTCCAAATATGTGATGCTTAAATGTCCCTTCAGACGAATTCACTTAGTGGTGCTTCTCGGAAGCGCTGCCGCTTGTGAATAATGGACGTAAATTAGGACTTTCACACACAAACACGGCCACAGAACAGTGGCGCTGCAGACGTTCTGTGTAGTTGGCTTCGCTGTCGGTGAGGGTACTAAAATGGCACTTCCCCTCGCGATACCAGGAATTCAATTGTAGGCTTCATGCGAAGGTGAAGCTACACGACTATTTTAGTGGCGCGACGGTAGCAGCCTATTCATGTCATTCATTTAGTGTTCTGCCTAAGGGCAGGTCTTTCACTGCAAACCCAGCTTTCTCCAATATTTCCTATTTTCTGCCTTTCTTTTCGTTTCCTCATATGATCCATATAGCTTAATGTCGTCTATGATTTGATATCTTCTTCTACCCCAAACTCTTCTCTCGTTCACCATTCTTTCCAGTGCATCCTTCAGTAGGCAGTTTCTTCTCAGCCAGTGACCCAACCAATTCATTTTCCTCTTCTTGATCAGAGTAGCCTATTATGCCATGGTATCTTTTTTTTTTTTTTTTCTTTTTCGAATTTCATTGCTAATTCCAACTAGAAGTTCTTTAAATGACTTCTCAGACATGCGAAAGTACGGAAAAAAAAAAGTTTTATTGTCCTAATGCAGGCCTGCACAACCCCTAAGTAGGGGAAATATAACGTCAGTCTCACTCCACTTCTATTGGGGATGATCGACTTCCGCGTAGAGTTGTTTACATTCTCTGGCCGTCAAAGGTCCATCAGTGGCGGCATGTAATTTTAAAAAAGGATTGTAATAAATTCATTGTAGCCTATTTATAATGCGTTACCTCGTTTCAAGGTTTACAGTTATGCTAGATTTCCTGTCGGTAGTTTCTTTGAGATTTCTTTGCACCTAACCTGCGTTAGGTTTTCGAAAACTTTTCTCCTATCATCACCTACGGAAACAAATTTATAGCATTTAAGTAATGAACCTTGAAAGTCACTATTAATTTCAATTTAAAATGAACACAACGAGTGACGTCTTTAATTTTACAGTATAGAAATAAATAATCAATATACAGTTTGTAATAATGAACTTATCCGAAAGTTTGTGCATTCCATAATTCTTAATATGGGCTTTGTTCAAATGTGGTTTAATACTGAAATTACGAATAGAAGTAAATTGAGTGGGACACAGTAAACAAGCAATTCTTTCGTCTTCAACAACAAAATAATCATATTCCCCATTTCCTTTGGAAGTAGTATTTCTTCACGGATTTAGATTTTGCCATTTTCCAGTTCTCTTTAAACTGCAGTACACGTATTTATTTATTTATTTATTTATTTATTTATTTATTTATTTATTTATTTATTTATTTATTTATTTATTTATTTATTTATTTATTTATTTATTTATTTATTTATTCATTTATTTACTTATTTACTTATTTATTTATTTATTTACTTTTATTGATTTATTTATTTATTTATTATTTATTCATTCATTAATACATTCATTCATTTATTTATTTGGCTGGAGTGCGTTTCAATGTTGAATGGCAGCATTGACATCCGGTCATATAGCTATTACTCACTTATCAACGTACAATGTATTTATCGTCCTAATACTAGTACAACCAGTTAAGACCAATAATGCAAGTTTTTTAAAAACAGAAATTAAAACTTTATTAATGCAAGAAAAATCATAATAAATTCTTCAAATAAAGTAATTGGTTTGTTGCCTGCATGCAACATTTCGGACATATTTCATTTTAGTAGAATACAGAGCACGGAAAGACAAGTCGGGGGCTGTACTTAACTAATTTTGCACAAAAAGTGGACTTAATCGGCTTTACTAGTAATAGGACGATATATACATAGGTATACCATCTTACATTATGCGCTCACATACATTTTAAAATTTATTTTACATGTCTTTTAACTTATTTATTTCCCTCATTCATTTTTCTCTTACTTTCTAAAGGTATGTTCCTAAGGATTTTATTATCTGTTCATTTGCAATTCTTGATAGCGTATTGTATACCTGCCGCCGCGAGAATTAATGTTGATGCAGCCGAGCGTAACTAGAACGCCATGACCGCACTGGTAGAAAAGGTGGGTGGAGTAAGAGGGGTAGTAAAGCAGTCCTTTGAGGAGCTACAATTCTGCAGGTCTGTCCTAATGTAAATCATCAAATAGAAATAGTCCTCGATGCAGTCTTTCCAAAACCAATGGATGAACCCACATTCTTCTCCTAATTCTACATCTATTCTTTCTCCGTATGAGCAGCGTTGCCAAAAGTAGACCTATATCTCCTAATTAAATGTTCTCTGAAAGACTGAAAAATTCTCTACAAAATCTGCATTGAGCAGGGTACAAACTCGCTTTCCAGAGCCAACAACGTTTCGTGAAGCGCCACCAGCAAGCCACTAAGTGGCGCTGCTATGCGTCCTTGTCTGAAGGAGATCTAAGAGGTTCCAACCCCGCTGTTGCCGTGTAGTACTCGTAATTAATAAACTGTCAGCGACCCTGCTAACACAGCTATAAAAAATTATAGCCACGCAGTGAACAGACGTTGCATCTTTCACTCTCCTTCCCCCCTTCTATTTTTTTAGGTTCAACAGTCCGCTATGGCCAACACAAGGAGTTAGACTAATATTAAAAAATATATATAGAATGTTGAATAAGAAAGGTTTGTAAATAATTTTTGGAAAATTTTAATTTGTTTTGAGTCAAATTTCTACGTTTTTACGTCATATTCTGGTATTTTTTCGCGCATAAGTGCATGCATATTTCCAGAGTTTCTAAGTAATAGATATCCTAGCGTTAGGATTTATTAAATGGAGCTATATTATGAAAATTAAAAAATGTATTACGAATATTTACTTAAACCGTGCGCAATATAAATTCAACCAAATTTCCACACTTCTTTACTTTGGGTAACAGAGAACACATTTCAGTCTACCCATCCAAGCTGTCCGAGGTTCGATTCCCGGCGTAGGCAATGGAAAAAAAATTATCTTCCTTTTACGGGACTAATTGGTTGTTCGTTGTCTTGTGATTGTCCTGTGATGTCTGTACGATGGTCCTTCATTATGCCAATTCCTCAGCCAGAGAGGCCCGCAATATGAAGATGTCTAGTATTGATTCACAGACAATACCCTCCTTCACCTACACCACAGTGGTCTGTAAGTTGGTAGCCTACTACAGAGGAGGTAAAATGGGTAAAAAAGGAAGGAAGGAAGAGAGAGAAAGAAAAGGAAGAAATAAATAAAGGAGAGATGGGAAGAAAAAGACAAAGAAAGAAAGTAAAGAAAGGCAGAAAGAAAATGAAAGAAAGAAACAAAAAGAAAGATAGAAAGAAAAAGAAAGAAAGGAAAAGAAAACAACAAAGGAAGGAAAAAGAAAGAAAAAGAAAGACAAAGAAAGAAAAAGAAAGGTAGAAAGAAAGGGAGGAAGAAAGAAAAAGAAAGAAAATGAAAGAAAAATAAAATAAAAAAGAAAGAAAAGTAAGGAGGAAAAAAGAAAGAAAGAAGGAAAGAAAGGAAGAAAGAAAGTGAAAGAAAGAAAAAGAAATGAAAAATGAAGAAAGAAAAGAAAGAGAAAAAGAAACAAAAAGCAAAGAAAAAAGAAAGATAAAGAAAGAAAGGAAAGAAAGAAAAAGGAAGAAAGGAAAATAGAGAAAAAGAAATAAAAGGAAGAAAGGAAAAAGAAACAGAAAAGAAACAAAGAAAAGAGAGAAAAAGAAAGAAAAGAGAAGAAAAATAAAGGAAAAAAGAAACAAAAAAGAAAAAACAAAAAGAAAGAAAAGAAAGAAAGAAAAATAAAGAAATGGAAAGAAAAGAAAGACATATAGAAAAAGAAAGAAAAAAGGGAAAAAGGTACAAAAAGAAAAGGAAGAAGAAAGATAAAGAAAAAAAGAGAAAAAGAAAGAAAGAAAGAAGGAAAGGAAGAAAGAAAGTGAAAGAAAGGAAAAGAAATGAAAAATGAAGAGAAAGAGAAGAAGAGAAACAAAAAGCAAAGAAAAAGATAGATGAAGAAAGAAAAGAAAGAAAGAAAAAGCAAGGAAGGAAAATGAAGAAAAGGAAGAAAGGAAAAAGAAACAAAAATGAAAAAGAAACAAAGAAAAGAGAGAAAAAGAAAGAAATAAAGGAGAAGAAAAAAAGAAAGAAAAAAGGAACAAAAATAAAAAAAAACAAAAAGAAAGAAAGATAAAGAAAGAAAAGGAAGAAACGAAAAGAAAAATAAATAAAAAAAGATAAAGAGAGAAAGAAAGAAAGGAAAGGAGAGAGATAAAGAAAGAAAGAAAGAAAGAAAGAAAGAAAGAAAGTGAAGGGAAGAAAAAGAAATTAAAAATGAAGAAAGGAAAGAAAGAGAAAAAAGAAACAAAAAGCAAAGATAAAGAAAAAAAGAAAGAAAGAAAAAGGGGGAAAGGAAAATAAAAAAGAAAGAAGAGGAAGAAAGGAAAAAGAAACAAAAAGGAAAAAGAAACAAAGAAAAGAGAGAAAAAGAAAGAAATAAAGGAGAAGAAAGAAAAGAAGGAAGAAAAGAAACAAAAAACAAAAAGAAAGAAAAGGAAGAAAGAAAAAGAAGGAAACGAAATGAAAAGAAAGAAATAAAGAAAAAGAAAGGAAAAAGGAAAAAAAGAAAAAAGAAAGATAAAGTAAGAAAGAGAGAGAGAAAGAAACAAAGGAAGGAAGAGAGAGAGAGAGAAAGAAAGGAAGGAAGAGAGAGAGAGAGAAAGAAAGTAAGAAAAAGAAAGGAAGAAAGGAAAAATAAAACTGTAAATGGTAGTATTATTCTCAAAATGAGAAAGGAACTGGAATTGGTGCGAAGCGCATGGAACGTACAATGTGAAAGTAGCCTAACTGTGATCTTCGTGGCACTCATTTTTCCTCTTGCTTTCTCTATCCACAATTCATTGCCAATTAAAATATGAATTCAAATATCAAATAGTACTGACGACAATGTTGCCATCAGTCCTTGATTACGCGCATATTTCCAACAGTCCTTCCATTCTGATCTCACAGCATCAATACTATTGTCTGGAGATTGACAATACATATTATCAGTATGTTCCCCAGTCCTTCAATCCATCTCTAACAGATTCAGTACTATTGTGAGCACTCCAACAACATCCGTCTCTCTCTGTTCGGATGTCATTGATGCGTGATTGGAAATGTTAGCTACATGTCATTCGTTATTTCGTGAAACCAAATGCATTCGTGCGCCGTAGATCATAGTAAGAACCTTATGGTGGGGTGAGGGAGCCAGTTAGTTTGCAAATCGAGGGAGGGAAGCTTCTCAGTCCACTTTTTCCTTTCCCTCATGCGCAGATTGGTTTCACGAGATACTGAATGACCTTAAGTTCTTAAAAGTACTTAATAAAAGACGATCTCAATTTCTTCCTATTGTTTCGCCTTTACTGCTTATTTATATCGGCCATAATATGTGAAAACAATTACGAGTAGTACACTATTTAATTAGCTATACTGTTATATTGTTTAGTTTCGTAATGGATATTTTCTCGTTTTTATATAATTTTGATAAATCAGGATTTCATAATCATCATCCTAATAAGTACTGTACTAGGCCATAAGACCTGTTACGGTCTTGGATTTTCTATCTGTCTTTTAAGGAGCTGCAGAGATCTCTTTCCATTATAACGATATTTCAAGATAGCCTTTCGGAATCGCATATTAGACATTCTTTCAATACAATTTCTTCCAGAAAGTTCAATAGCTTCCGAAATAAGCCTAGTCCAATATTAATTTAGTCTGTAATTCGTTCAAAAAGTTTTCATTTCTCTTGTGGAAAAATTTGGGGTATCTCATTGTTCGCCTGATAAAACACCTTTGCGTTTTATGACACAAATCAGAATCTAAATTCACAAAATTGACGAAATGGACAGGCATTTGATCTTCTGTAGTTGTCAAGTTGCTAATAATGACACAGCTGTCAGTATTTAATTCATTCATTGATTCATTGATTGATTGATTGATTCATTCATTCATTCATTCATTCATTCATTCATTCATGCATCCATCCATCCATCCATCCATCCATCCATGCATGCATGCATTCATTCATTCATTCATTCATTCATTCATTCATTCATATACATTGTTGCATCATGAGCTGTGAATCTACAACAGACCCCAGTTTTACTCCTCTTCCGAAGGAACTGGCCATATTTTAATCGACCTCAAAATCATATAATTCTTGGTCGAGTTTGAACCGGCGAACCTCGCATCCAATGGTATCGCATGGCAACTACTAGACCACCCAGTACGACAAATTTATATGCATACATTCATGCTCAGATAAGATGTAATTCAAGTTGAGAACAGAGACAATGTAGAGCAAATACGACTGCGACAGTTCTAAAAGCTTATAAATATATGCATACATACTTACAGTACTTTATACGCTGTACACATGTACGCAGTTGACGCAAATTAAAATCGTGGTAGTAGTGTAAATGTGGCTATACAGAAAGGAAATCAAGATACAATTTATTTCACACCAGTGTTACAGGCTATTATAAAGGATTTTGCAATTAAAACTCAATGGGGGCAGTTTGAACAAAAATCTCAGAACTGTCAAACCTTGTATTTAGAAAAAAAAAAAATAGTTTTATGGAAACAAAAATTCTGGTCATTATTTTTGTGCGAGTTATTTCATTATTGAGAGAATTTTTAATTATCACTCTATAGTTTTTATCATCATCTGAAATAGCAAAATTTTTATGCAATACTACATTTGCTTTATATAGGAGAACTATAATTTATTATGGTTACTGTAGTAAAATGTCATTTTTTATATATTTTGTTAGTCCTTTGTTACAAAATCAGTTTCATTCATAAAACCAACATAAAACAAGATGTTCTTTAAGAGAAAGTGAGACAAGTGAGATCCTGATGATAGGATTTGGTGACAGAAGACGTACACACAATAAGAGATATGCATATTCTTTAACGAAGCCATAGGCTATAAGACAACACAAGAGCATGAATTGCAACTGGATGATACTGACAGCAGAGTAATGGGTGTAACAGAGACTTCTTATCAATCCGAGTAACATGTGCAAAACAGCTGTTTGCCCGCCAGACTGCCTCATAATACTTCCTTATGGTGAGAATTAACACGTTCTGTCCTCCTTCCCTCCTGCCCACCAGCCCGCCTATTATTGCTTTCGAATGGCGGGGATCACAGAGTTCTCGTCCACTATATGGGATGGTGAATTCCTCGCGGGTAGAGGAAAAACCTCGTCAGGTACTTCTGTCTCTTCGCTCCTGAATATAAATCAATACTAGATAATTACGCGCAGTAGAAATTCCTTGTCATGTTGTCAGCATGGCACAAGACCACCTTCTAAACAAGTCAGGGTTAAAACGCAAGAGCGTGGGTTCGAATCCTGCTTGAGCTGAGGGTGTAAGACGTTTGAAACGGTTGTGTGAACACAATGGATCGTGTGTTGGTTTACTTGAATAACGGAGGTCGTTTGGTATCCGATAACTGTCTCACATAAAGAACGCTAGCGGTATTCAGTTTGTGGGGCGATAGCTTTACTGTGAAATGGAGGAAGTTCCTGCTATAGAATACGTATTGACTACAAAAAGTGGCAATGTTTGTATTGTCTTGACAATTTCAAAGTAAGTAAGCGATGTGAATTAAAAGATGGCAATGTGAAGTGTCTATGTACGAATAGAAAATACAGTGTAGTGGTATATAGCGACTCAAAACTTTCGAAAATTATGTATGTGTGGAGACCATAATCACGAACCCATTGCAACAAAGGATATTTCTTTAGAAGTTCTAAGAACTTTTGCTAAAAGGAAAGGAAAGGGACCGAAGAAAGAGAGGGGAAGCTATTAAACAAATTTGAAGAATATAACACTGGGGAAGTATCCCTAATGGAATATTTGAAATGTGCTTCGTTTCATTATGGTCCAAATTCGTCTGAAATCTGCAAAATAAAATAAGGTGACGACAGTTTTCTGGATTACAGTTTTAGTTTAAGAAACAACGTTTTTAATCATTCTAGGATATAATTTTCAAGTACCTGACAGTCCCAAATCTGCATAAAATGAAAGGGAGAATTTTGTTTCTGTAACCGTCCCAAACATCCTATGGAAATCGTCTAACGGTACGCATATAGGTGAAATAGTCCCAAAGGTTCAACGCTGTGAGTTGATTACCTAGGTGAGTTTTTCCTAGGTTTTTCACAATTGTAAGATGAATTTCATGCACAATTCATGGCGAATCTTCGGTCTCATCTCGCCAAATACCATTTTGCATCACCAATTTCACCGACACTAAATAAACTAGTAGTTGATACAGCGTCGTTAAAAATGGCCTATTTAAGAAGAGTTTGACGGATAAATGCCAACGGACCTAGAACCTTGTCTCTAAGACAGCCTTGGCGAAAATGTGATCGTGCGCCGAGTCACTGTGTACCTTGCAACGTGCATAGCACCTATGGAGGGAGGCGGACACCCGAAGGGGAAGTGAAACAACTCTCAGACTTATCAACGGATTTTCATTTTCCTTATGTCAAGCACTTAAATATATTTTTATATAGTATAAGGTTACAAACTAATGTTTAGTACGGGTAACGAAGAAATGAATGAATAAGAAAACATAGGACACATTATCATCACAACCTAAAATTAACTGTCTTCAGAATGTCTCTGCGACAGAGTTTCAAAATCAGGAATTATGTCACTTACTGCCAGTCGTAGTTAATCACGAAGGTCTGTCAGTCGTGATCTAAATTTGGTTTTTACTATTTTTACTGTTGAAAATGATTTTCACAAACGTAAGTTGTAGCGAACATGGCTTCAACAGAGCAAGCGAAAGAACGAAGCTTCGGATATTTATTTTCTGGCAAATATTTGAAAAGTTTAACATTTGTCACGTCCTTACATCTAGCTTTCATTTAACATCACATTGTAAATCTGTGAGCTAACCGCATTATTCGTACATCTGCTGAAAAAGAATCGACCTACAGAGATAATAATAATAATAATAATAATAATAATAATAATAATAATAATAATAATAATAGTAATAATAACATTTAACCTTTTAATGTTTCATGAGTGACATGTAGTATAATGCCGTTTTATGTTACACAACCGTTTTCCTCGTAATACTTGTGAACAAATTACACATTTAATATTCTCATCATATTGGCAGCAAAAAAAGTGCGTCCTCCCATCCTAGATGAAACTTTCGTTTTTGTAGAGGTACATGGTTTCGAGAGAGATATTGCGACGATACGCCACTCGCAGCTTAGAGACAAATACAAATGGAACGGAGTTTGACTTCAGTGAGTGAGAGGGTGGGAGTTGGGGGAGGTAGGAAGCAAGAGAAATGCTTAGCTATCATTTCGAGCCACAATGTGCTCGCGAATCACATTTTCGCCACTGCTGCTCTAAGAGATGGAAAAAATTAAATTCCTTATCGACAAACGAAATGAGTTCTGTTGAATTTGTAGCTAGAAGCATTAGCGTTCAAGCCAAAGGGAAGGACAGTCGTTACTGGTGAAGTTTGAGTATTAAACCTTGTTAGGACCTAATGTACAACAAAAATGCAGACTCCAAGAATGTAGTGAGTTAAAAGTTGTTTTACTTTTTACGTACTAGTGTATAAGAAGACAGTGAGTTTAGTGAAGCTCCTTTGAAGAGAAGATGTCCCGAATAATTGGCCCCTATATACGGTGCTTTTTGTCTGACAATGAGCTTGCGTCGTCGTGCAATAATGGTACCGGTAATTCTATCCTTTCCATTCGGACTTCCTCCTACTAGGTCGTGACGTCAGAATACAGGACAGCGCCAAGTGGGTTTCTGTCGTAATCCTATGTACACAGCAAGTCCGTTGGGGGGGGGGGGGGTGAGGGTCAATTTCAATTCAGCAGCTTGGCCTCATATATGCAAGTCGAGAGTAGTGAGGTCAAGAGTGGTTCAAGAGTCCCGCTTCAAGAAAGCTCCTGTTTGCCTACTGTTGTTTGAAAGCATTGGTTGTCGACAACGTTGTTCAGAGAAATTACAACACTTATCTACATTCTATGCATTACACGAGTGCTCATTGAAGCTCCTTCCTCTCAAGACAAGTACTGTAGAGTTCGCTATTCGAATTCTTCAGCTCCATTTCCTGTTTTACAGTCACGCATTCATTTTCTCATCAAAAGAAACATGATATTGTTAACCGTGCATAATACCGATAGAACTAGAGTGTAGAAGTAGTTTTCTTTAATTAAATAAAGTACAAACAAGCCGTACTTTTCATAGAGAATGTGTGTATATGTGTGCGTGCGTGTTTTACATAATGCAAAATAGAAAAGAACGGCGTAATTTTTTGTCTTATTCTTCTGTTCTTCTTTTCCTTTCTTCATCTTTTCGTATTCTACTTCTCTGATTTTTCTTACTTCTCTATTTGCACTCATTCTCTTCTCTTTCGCTTTCTCTTTCTCTTCTTTTTGTCGTCCCCTTTTCTCTTTCTCTTTCTCTTCTTTCCTGGTCCTTCTCGTTTTCCTGTTCTTCATTTCATTAGCTTTTCTTTTTCTCCTCTTCTCCTTATTTGCTTCTCCTTCTTTCCTTCCTTCTCCACGCTATCTTATTCTCCTCGTTCTTTTCTCTTTTCCATGTTCTCTTACCCTTTACTTCGTTATCTCTCATCGTTCTTTTCTTCTTATCTTCTCTCTGTTCTCTTCTCGTTCTCTCTTTTACTCATTTTCTTCTCATTGTCTTCTCTCTATTCTCTTCTCGTGCTTTTTTTACTCTCATCTTCTTCTCATTGTCTTCTCTCTGTTCTCTTCTCGTTCTTTTTACTCTCAATTTCTTCTCGTTGCCTTCTCTCTGTTCTCTTCTCATTCTTTTTACTCTCATTTTCTTCTCATTGTCTTCTCTCTGTTCTCTTCTCGTTCTTTTACTCTCATTTTCTTCTCATTGCCTTCTCTCTGTTCTCTTCTCGTTCTTTTTACTCATTTTTCTCATTGTCTTCTGTCTGTTCTCTTCTCGTTCTTTTTTACTCCCATCTTCTTCTCATTGTCTTCTTTCTGTTCTCTTCTCATTCTTTTTACTCCCATCTTCTTCTCATTGTCTTTTTTCTGTTCTCTTCTCATTCTTTTTTACTTTCATTTTCTTCTCATTGTCTTCTCTCTGTTCTCTTCTCGTTCTTTCTTACTATCATTTTCTTCTCATTGTCTTCTCTCTGTTCTCTTCTCGTTCTTTTCTCTACTCCACGTTCTCTTCTTCTCTTCGTATTTTTCTTCTTGAGCTCATCATTTTCTTCTTCTCTTCTCCTTTGGCATTTCGCTTCTTCTTTTTGTTCTACTGTTATTCTCCCCGTTATTTTTTCTCCTATTTGTATTATTCACCTTATTGTTTAATTTACCTTTTTTTCATTATCTTCACCTTCTCTTTGTTCTGTTTCCATTCTCGTTGTCTTCTCCTCTTGGTTCTCTTCATCTTGCCTTTATCTTTTCCTAATTCTGCTCTTTACTTCGTTCTTTTTCTCCTTTTCCTTGTACTCTTTTCCTTCCCATCATTTTCTTCTCATTGTCTCTTTCCCTTTTCATTACATTGTCTTGGATTTTACATTTCTCACGTTTCTTACTGATTTCTTACTATTTCCGTTATAGGCTGTTCGTTATCTCGTGAAACCAAATGCATGTTTACCCTGTACTTTATAGCCCAGATCACATATAACTTATAACAGATTGCTCATCCCTACGTTAAAATCGGTAGCACTTTGAAGAGAACAACCGTCAGGTTCGCCACCCGTCCGCCGTAAATGAACACGAGATGGCAGTACAGTCGCTAATGCAATTCAAATGGGAGTTATGACATGACTGCTTATGTAACAACTAGATGGCAGCATAGTAAACCTGACAAAAGTTGTTACCGTCAAAGCCTATAAGCCCGAGCAATCTGGGTATATATAATGATCTAAGCTTATAGTAAGAATCTATGGTGAATGTAAGTGTTTTAGCTAGCTACTAGTGCAGACCTGCAGAACTGTAGCTCCTCAGAGCGACTATCTTCACACCCCTTCTACCTCACCCATCTTTTCTACCAGTGCGGTCATGACGTTATAGTTGCGCTCGCCTATATCAACATTCATCCTAACGGCGGCAGGTACACAATACGCGTATTGCAGTTTGAAGAGAGCTGGAACATAGCAAAATCTAAACCCGTGAAGAAATACTACTTCCAGAATTTTTTGTTTACTGTGTCCCATCCAATTTATTTCGTCATTTCAATATTGAACGACATTTCAACAAACCCCATATTAAGAATTATGGAATAGATAAACTTTCGGGTAAGTTTATTATTACGAACTGTAGATATATTGATTATTTACTTAGGCCTACTTACTTATGGCTTTTAAGGAACCCGTGCGGACGCGAGTGGCTGCGTTTGCACGATACGAACGGTGGTCGAACGCAGCCACGAGTAGCGAGACACGGCCACTACCGTAGCGTGAGACCAGAACGGACCACTACGAGCGTCATATCTGCGTTGAGCGCATTAAAACTGAATACAACATACGAACTGCAGCTTGTAACAATCAACGGTTGCAGTGACTATAGTCGCGTCGCTGTTATTTCTGGCGTGACTCCTCCTCTTTGCTTACGCCTTAGGAAGTGAAGGCTATATAAAATCTAGGTAGATAGTATCCTTCGCCATTTTTGTTCTTTTGTTGCCGATCTACCAGGCGAGGATCTATTTGCTGCACCATTAAACATTATCATGTCGTATGCTATGATAATAAATAAAACGCCCTGTAATTGAGCAAATAATTGAGCGGAAAATGATGTCCTCGTCTGCTTTCTGCGAACGCCAACGAAAGAACAAAAATGGCGAGCGATTATATTAAGTATTTATCGAGCCTTAGGAAGTACATAACGTCATCAGCAGCGAATGAATTGGCTGCCGGAAATAAGAGCGACGGGACTATAGTGGTTCCGTTTGCACCCGATTTAAAAGCAATGTTTTGAGTCGGAATCGTCAGGCCTATACCTGTTTTTTTTTTAAGATGGGACATGATAGTTAAGCGTCCGAGCTTGGAACTACAGCGCTATGTTGCCAATATGGACTACCACGCTGCCAGCTGATGGAAGCTAGCAAGTGGCGTTAAGATGGCTGACGTTAAAACATTCATTGACAATTGACGCGAAGGTAAGAAAACAATACAAAAATCGACAGAGAATCAAAGACGAAACGTACCAATGCTAACATTGTGCGCACAATATAATATATATTATGTCGCCAAGAGAGCCATTAAGCACTCGCCACGTAGGAACGGTAAGTTTGGCAACTCAACCGTTGTTACCATAGCAATAGGCCTACCACGCTATGTGACATTCAGTTGTTTTTCCGATCGCAACGTTCCTGTCATGGCCCATCTTAAAAAAAACAGGTATAGGTTAGTTATAAAATTAATATTTTCAAAGTTCCTGAAGGCTTATAAAAAGTTTCTAAAATATATAAAATATGCACTGTGAATTAATACGGTCTACAAGAAGTCAGCAGGCTGACGTTTCACCCTCATTCTGAATGTAATAATCGTGTGCTGTCAAGCTATGCGCCCTTTTTCCCCTTCCTCCTCAATCATATGAATCAACAGTAGACATTTAGCTATCTATAAAACCTTACTCCTATTTATAATCGAACCAGAGTCCACTGACTTTGTAGCTAGATATGCTGCTGTCAATGAAGTAATCGGAATCTATCTACTCGTGGATAGAAGTTCTATAGGAGCTGTATTCGAAACTACACCGAGGTATACAAGCATCATTTTTACTGCGGCTGAGATGTTGTGTACACTGCGACCCGCAATTATCGATTCTGCGTATGAAAGTTTTTATTACATGTCGATATTTCGGTGTAGATTCATGTGAGCGTAATTAAAACACATGATAATACTTTAATCACTACAAACTGCTGATTAAAGCAATCTAAACTTCATTTCCTGTGTATTGCTGATGAATATGGATGCACAGTTTATGTTTACGGGCAGAACTTAATTGGTCTGTGTTTTGTTAATATTTACCCGTGCGTATTAGTTATCGATTATCCCTATAGGATAAAGTCACCTAGATCAGCAGGATTACGGCTTCGCTCAGTGTGGTGCAAAAGTTAATTCAGTATTATATGTTGAAAAATATCTCTACTAAATTTAAAGTGAATGATATATGCCTTAATTTGGATACAACCGAAAATTATATTATTTCTATCACAGTTTTATACGTTTATTACATGCTGGTACGGATATGAATCAAATACGTCGATGAATCTACACTGTGTACTATTTAATATTCAATTATTGAATTCTGTTTTAATTTAATTTACCACATCCTCGTCATGCAAGGAACATGAATTGATAATACGGATTGAAGTACTGTGTTACAGCATATAACTTCAATTTTATATAATTAAAAATTCAATTTACATACACTTATTATTATTATTATTATTATTTTATTATTATTACTACTACTACTACTACTACTACTACTACTACTACTACTACTACTACTACTACTACTACTACTACTACTACTACTACTATTCACTCTCTCACGTTACTCTTCAATAGTCTTCAGAACTCTAACCCTAGCTACTTAGGTTCTCGTTTTCAACATTTGCCCTCATGTCACGAAATAGATACTCGCTCACAACAGCATATCACACTCTCCATTCCTAAACACAGAACATCCTTCTATTCTTCATCTTTCACCGTCTCTGCAGCTCATCTCTGGAACTCTCTACCACAACATGTCAGGGACACTTTATTTTTAAAAAATCTCTTTCTCACTTTTGGCACTCTATGGAATTATTCCCTCAGTCTGGCAACATGCTCAATTATCGCTTTAGCAGAGCAAAATCAAATTCTTGATCTCACATAGCATCAAGAAGTTTAATAGAAACTTAGTAAGCAGGAAGAAAAATCTGCTATGTGGAAGGTCAATCCACGTGGCAGATATGCTCTTTCAACAACCAGCGCATATACGAATATGCTATGTGGGCATTTTCACATAGCAGATTTTCTTTTACATTCAAGCATATAGCAGATGTGGGAATCGTGATTTACGCCCTTATCCGCTACATAATTGATATGTGAAACGATGCAGGATTAAATAACCTGTTATGTGGTACCAAAATCTTAAAATCCATAATTTCTCCACATAGCAGGTTTTGACTTGACAGCGACGATATTCTTGTTTGTTACCGTATTTCATAGCTTTTTTTTTTTTTACCCTTTTATGTTTGTTTTCCGAACGAGATTTTAAAGACACTTGCACTTTAAATTTCTTTACATTTCAGTTTTTATACAGCAACTGAGTCTATACAATGTGTGTCTGAAAATTTACATTCTCTGTCTTATACTGATATCGTATTATGGTATTTATTCCCTCTATTCTATGAGTAGTATTTCATTTACTATTTACTTTTCAGTCTGTTCTCTTCTCTCAGTTCTCTTGTGTATAATGTCTATGTCAGTTGTCCTTACAGTACAACATTCTTCGGCCGGCAGCAATTTCTTACAGCCAGAGCCAGCGTTTTTACCGCGTGTCCTTGAGTACAAGCCCAGTCAGTGAGCATTTGTTACCAGTACAGCTGAGAATGGTACCACCCAAATACACGTCACGTCAGAAATCTGCGAATCACGGTTATCAGTCTTATTGCCCACTGACTGCGGCAAAAGCAAGATACACTTTGCGTTTCTGGGATGTGTCCTTGTTTACAGTGCCTAGACAGTGGCATCTGTTGCAACTTCGGCTGAGAGTGGTGCCACCTCCTAAACACAAGTCACGTCAGCAATCTACCAATTACAGTTGTCAACTTTCTCGTCCACAGACTGCATCAAAGATAAGATACTCGCTCTCAACCTTCCCATTACTTATTTCACACGCCAAAAACGGTGAGTTTGGTTATACTTAAGTATTGTATACTGGGCCTTGTGACTGTGTTTCATTTGAACTTAATCAATATGGAGAATGCACAATATAAGGAGAAAAATTCACACAGAGGTGTTAAGGACGCATTATGCACTGAAGTTCGTGCAAGAGGACTGTACACCTGTCATGAGTCGAATTCAGACTTCTGATAAGATTATAAAATGTCCTTAGTAGATTCTAACCATCCGTCTTTATCCATAACGAACTATCTCTTTATACAATTTAAACAGTAATTTTAAACAATATATTGATTTAGAAGGTTGGCATGTCCTTGCTGGAATACCGTGAAGGTACTTCAGAAGAGTTGCACTATCTAAAATCGAAGAATGTAGTCTTAAAATTTAAATGATTGAAGCTGTGTATAGGACCAAATGCTCTGAAGATATTTTTATATCTAAGCCTATATCTGCTTTAGCTCAAGCATCTGCAGTTATATCTGAGATCAAAGAAGGTATATGGAGCTTGCGTGCTAGTCTGTACAGTCATGTATTGACTGCATCAAGTGAAGAACAGAAAACTGCTAGGAGAGAGACTCCCACTAAATCTGCTACACAGCAACGCAATAAGATAATAATCTCATTAATGCGTTGAAGACGCTTTCAAAGTAATAAGCCATAAAAGCCAAAAAGGAAATCCCTACCTTTGGTGGGAGTCGTAACATGCATTTCTTTTCAAGTGGCATCTACTCGACTTAGTAAAAAAACATCGTTTGTAATTACGAGTATACTTCTTACGGTAATGTTGATTGTAAAATTACGAGTGGGCCTATAAAGAATCTTCAAAGAAACAGTAACCTTAAAGTCTTTGGAAGTAAAAATATATTAAACCAAGCATGAAACATTTCTATATTTTATATTTCGTTGGAAAATACCAATATTTGGCTAGTTGGGTGTTTCATTGTATACGCTGAATTTCTGTTGGAGCAGTATTTTCTTTCTGTTAATAATAAATCAGGAACAAGTACACATAGCTACTAGCATTTGTTTCAAAATCAGTGTATGTGGTGTATTTCTTGTGTTATTTTTTACTTGTTCCACATTTAAAGGCTACAATGATGGTGTAAGATCTATGGAATGCAACAAATGAAATGAAAAGTAACAATGTACATATATATGTCATATTCAAGTACATTATTTTATTTACTATATTTTTTTTTTTAGTAATATCAAACTGCATGTTTCAAACTTAGTTACATGAATCAGTTGATATCTTCATTTCAGATGTATTTATTACGAGTATTACCCGCGGTGATCGTAAAATTAGCAGAAAATGCTCTTGGTGACGTATGACGGTGCCTTGATCGCTGTCAACAATAAGGTACTTTAAATCATACGCAAACTCGTAATAGGCAATAATAATAGTAATGCTAGAAAATAGAGGAATAATGAAAGTAGAAAAATACAAATACCTAGGAGTGATATTTAATAGAGATTGCAGTAGAGAATGAGAAGATTATATGCACAATAAATAAAGGCAGGAATTTAAACAAGGTGTCTAATTTCTATTCTGTGAGGAAATATCATAATTATGAAAAAATACGAAGAAGGAAATATTCAAGAGATGGTCCAAAGTGTAGTAACATATCTATGGAGCAGAAGTGTTGGAGGTAAACAAAGGATTAGAAAGACTGTTCTGTCTACTGAAATGGATTATTTTAGAAGATGATGTGGAACAAGAATAAATAGAATACCAAATAAAACCATACATAAATTATAAAAATGCATTGAAGTATAGGGCGTAATCGAGTAAGCCCAGAAACTAGGGGAGACCCGGGCAAAACGAATAATCCGGGCAAAGAGAATAATGCCTATTTATTCGAAATGCCAACAGATGGCGCTTTCTGCTATGTTGGGGAAGAATCCCAACCAGATTTTGCTGCTGAAACTGACTTGTCGTCATTCTAGCTAGTGAGATAAGAAGTCAGCGTGCTTTTGAAGGAAATTGACTGTCTTCTTAAAATATTTCGAGGTAAGAGAAACATACGTACAACATACAATACTGCAGAAACTCGTCGTTATGTGATAGTAATATACAGAGTGTTTCAAAAATACGGGGCATAATTTCAGTTATGTATTTCCCACATGTAAACAATCAAAATAGTTCATTACAACATGTGTCCGGAAATGCTTTATTTCCGAGTTATGGCCTTCACAACATTGAAATTCACCGGAACTTTTTCTTTCCGCAGGTCGTTGCCGTCAAAGGAGACATTAAGACGGCACTCTGACAGTTCATTCCGAGGCGAAGGTTACATTCAGTCTTGTGTAGGCGTTAGACTGTGCGACATGTATTCAAATCAAAAGCTGGCTCGTCGTTTGTACCAGGAGAGGTACCCACAGCGACAATGTCCAGATCGGAAGACATTTGTACGTCTCCATTACCGTCTGTGCGAGTATGGAAAATTTAACTCTCCTGGTTTAGGACGGGGACGACCAAGATCTACAACTCTAGAAGTACATTAGGAGATTCTGGAGGCTGTGAACATGATTCATTCTATCAGCACACGAAGGGTAGCGTTGCAAGCCAATGTTCCTCATACGACTGTCTGGAGACTGTTGAAAGAGTATCAATTGTATCCTTATCATTTGCAACGTGTACAGGCCCTGTCACTGTCACCAGCAGAATACCCTGCACGAGTTAGGTTCTGTCAGTAGTTCTTGCAGCAGTGTGGTGTAAATCCGAACTTTCCTGCCTTAGTATTATTTACACATGAAGCACAGTTCACATGAGATGGCATAACAAATTTCCACAATCAGCATGTATGGGCGTATGAAAACCCACGTGCAACTGTTCCATCTCATCACCAGGTGCGGTTCTCCCTCAACATGTGGGCCGGTATCATTGGTGATCGATTAGTTGGACCCCATGTACTTGTAAACAGACTTAGGGGGCAGGCGTACACAAACTTCCTGGAAAACACTATACCTCATGTTTTAGAAGACACTTCACTGATCAATCGTCAACACATTCACTTCTTGCATGATGGCGCTGCTGCACACTTCAGTCGTACGGCTCGCCGGTACTTGGATCGAAGGTTTCCTGATCGATGGATAGGTAGAGGTGGCCCAATTGCTTGGCCTCCACGCTCACCTGATCTGAACCCTCTCGATTTCTACTTGTGGGGCCATTTAAAATCATTGGTTTATTCGTCTCCGGTGCCTGATTTGGAATCCCTTCGGAATCAAATTGTGGCATGTTCTGAGGACATACGCAATACTCCTGGAGTTTGGGATCGTGTTCACAAGTCAATGAGACATCGATGTGAGTTCTGTATTCAAGCAGGAGGTGGACATTTTGAACATCTTCTGTAATGACAACGACCTACGGAAAGAAAGAATTTCAATGTTGTGAAGGCCATAACTCGGAAATGAAGCATTTCCGGACACATGTTGTAATGAACTATTTTGATTGTCTACATGTGAGAAATACATACCTGAAATTATGCCCCGTATTTTTTAAAAACCCTGTATAGGCGATACAATTACTTCTAAAGTGCCGTACTTACGAAGAAGATTATTGACGTTTGTGTTTGTATAATTTTAAATGAAAAGCGAAATAGCGTCTGCGGGCAAAGTGGATAACTTATCCGCTTTGCCCTGCCACCTTAATTTGACTATGTAAGTATTAGCTGTATTTTTGTATGTATTTGTCTATTGTAATAAAGCGTGTTAGATCATTTTACATAGTGGAGGCATTAAGTCACACTAATTAAATTATAAATCAGCGACACTGGTCTTAATTTTTATTTAAAAAGGTCGTAATGTGTTTTCAGATGGTTTAATTTTCCAAGAGGAAGATGGAACAAGCCAAATGGTCTGAAGAAGTCATGAAGAAAGCACTTGAAGAAATAAAATCTTACAATCAGTGGTTCTGCTACCTGGCCATACAACCATAATGTGTGTGTTGATGAAGATTTTGCTCCAGATCAACTTACAGATCGCCCACTTGAGACAGAAATCAGCGAAACGACAGGTGGCTCAGATTTAACAAATTCTGCGGTCCCAGCTTTTTCAGCGGCTGAAGAAACAGTTAATGTTCACTCAGAATCAACTACCTCTGTGATGTCTTCATCTTCAGAGATATAAGAAATATTAAATACATCAATACACTCATATTTTCAGTTCCGGTTACACCAAAACCTTCAACATCGTCAGCAGGAGAACCCAAGTCACTTCTTTTGATTTAGACCAATGCCAAAAGTGGATGCTCGAAAGATACGAGGTAAACGAAGAAAATATCAGCGCTCTGAAGTTCCTTACATCTATACCGATTAAAAACGTTGAAAGAGAAGTAACTTATGGGCAGGAGCAAAAGCAGAAGAAATCCAAGTCTTCAGTGCCAGTGAAACCTCGACTTATTCAAATTTGTATTTTGTACTAATCTAACGTGCTGTAAATGGCTGTAATAACATTTCTTATCGTCTCATAATGACTCATAAACATCGTATTTATGTGTTGATTTAATTTTAGTAACAGTGAATAAAAATTAAATACAAATGTGAAAATGTTACAGGGATATTCACTTCGCCCGGGTTAATTATTCGCTTCTTATCGTCTCATAATGACTCATTAACATCGTATTTATGTGTTGATTTAATTTTAGTAACAGTGAATAAAAACTAAATAGAAATGTGAAAATGTTACAGGGATATTCACTTTGCCCGGGTTAATTATTCGCTTCTTATCGTCTAATAATGACTCATTAACATCGTATTTATGTGTTGATTTAATTTTAGTAACAGTGAATAAAAATTAAATAGAAATGTGAAAATGTTACAGGGATATTCACTTTGCCCGGGTTAATTATTCGCTTCTTATCGTCTAATAATGACTCATTAACATCGTATTTATGTGTTGATTTAATTTTAGTAACAGTGAATAAAAATTAAATAGAAATGTGAAAATGTTATAGGGATATTCACTTCGCCCGGGTTAATTATTCGCTTTGCCCGGGTACCCGGGCAAAGCGAATAATTAACTATATTTTCTATCTCAAATCATATCACTGTCCGTAGGTACTGGAAACGAATTGCTGTTTTGTAGATATGTGAACAACATGTGTCACAACCAATGTCACGAAGTTTTTATTTCGGGAGCACCAAAATACAGTCAGTGGCATTGTTTATTCTTAGCTTATCTGCTTTGCCCGGGTTTCCCCTACAGTAAATTTGGTGTCGGCATACAGCTAGGATGAATGAATCAAGATGGCGAAAGAAAATTCTAGAGTGGAAGGTACCACCAGGGAGACAAAAACAGGGATGACCTGAGGAAACCATGCAGCAAACGGAAATTATGGAAGAAGACTGCTTGAATAAAAATGCATTTGAAATTGGGGGTGAAGAAACGACAGTTCAGCACTTCCGCAGATAAATATATATGGGCATTTTCACTCTATATATATGCAATAAATATGTAATTAAATTTCATACTTTCAATTAATATAATAGCCGAATGCTTTAACGAAATGTTAAACTCACTATTAAATGAAATTATATTCAAAAGTAATACTTAAATACACACGCATAATAAATTATAATATGCAAAGTGTGGTAGTGTTTCTTGAATTAACTTTGAAACTCTGATTACGTGTCTGATATAATAGATGTATCTAGGAACGATTAAATATTCGTAGCGGAGCAGTAATATTGAACGTAATATAGGTTGTTTGTTTTTAAACGTCGTCACGTCATGACATGCTTCTGGAACATTCTTATTGATATTGCCATACTATGTGATTTATTATTGTAGATACCGTGAGCTGCTACCGATAGGTATTTTGTGTGTTTTTTTTTTTTTTTTTTTTTTTCATTTCCTCTCTCAGTAGATCACAATGTTTTAGCGGATTGTTAACAGAAAAAATTAAATACACCGAGATCAAAACCATCATTGTCTATCAAAAACTCGAGTCTCACATTCCGAGATTTGAAACTAGATATGTCATAGAAATTCAACGCATCATTCATGTGTCTAACGGTGTGCCGAGTATTTCTGTCATTTTCTTGTAGGAATTTAAGTCAGCGATACTGGAAACTCTAGGTCGCAATGAAATCAGAGCACAAGTAATAGCTTTAAGAAGTCGGAAAAATTATGTATGTTTGGTGGAAAGCAGTTGAATTTATATTTTCTCTCAAAATCACAGTTAACTACTAAGCATCAGATTAAAGGCTACGATCAGAACTCTAGAATGTCCAATTTTAATTTTAATGTGAACTACTGCTACTGCTTATTATTATTATTATTATTATTATTATTATTATTATTATTATTATTATTATTATTATTATTATTATCAGAGACCGAATGTTAAAGGGAAAATTTTTCATCAAAAAAGGACAAAAAAAAGGGAAAGTTATAGCCAAAAAAAGGACTTGAAAGAGGACTATATTACTCCCCAAAATATACTTCAGCACATTCATGGAAATACATGGCACACACAATCTTATATTTATCTCTTCACAACATAAGGAAAGTGTTATATTTGATGTAGACAAAAAAAAACTTCAAAAAGGACTATATTACTCCCTAAAAAAGGGTGCTATTTTAATTGAAAACACATTTCAACACATTCATGGATACATACAGCACACACAAGCTTATATTTATCGCTTCATAACATAAGGAAAGTGTTATATTTGATTACATTCAACATTTCAGTATGATTCTGCCTCTTCGAATGCAGAATGTCTTTATAAACAGAAAATGACCGCTCAAGATCAACTGAAACCAGAGGTGAAAATTTTATTTTTATCATGAACTCTAAATCAGAAGAAGAACGATATTTATTTTCGTTTGCTCAGGAAGTTATAGACTTATCGGAAAAATATAGAAAAATTATCTAAATGTTTGCGATATTCTGTCAAAAAAGGACACCAAAATAAGAGATGTTTTTAAAAAAGAGAGGAAAAAAGGGAATATGGACTAAAATGGGGAAAAAGGGAAGTCAAAACCACTTAATTTGGTCGGTGGAAGATAGTTCTGAACATCGTAATTAATTATTTCATGTTTCGTGTTGAAATAAAAAAGAAGGGATTCCCTTTAAAATCCGGTCTCTAGTCATCATAATTACCAAGGATTCGTCTTTTTTTTACTCTCACTAATATAGGACCTATAATGTTCATAAGCAGCGATACTTCCTGGAAGTTTTTAAATAAGTAAAATCCAGCCCATTTCCTAAAGCATAATTACTCCCCTTGTCAGTCCCTTCAAAATGTGTGAAGTTTGTCAACGACACCTGTTTCCTCCACACTGCAAGGTGTGTATTTTGCATGAGCTTCATTGCAAAGCTCTCTTCTAACATTTTAGCGGGTAACATGACAGTTTATTGTAGCAACCCCGAGCTCTCTGATATTAGCTAGAGCAATCATTTTTGTTCTGAAAGAATTAGTACATACTTTACATTCACTATATTTCTATAGTCTAATGAAATCAACATATAAAAGTAATTTTGTAGCGGAATTCAAAGAGAAACAAAATTGTGCCTCTTCGTTTCTGAATTGACGACGTGACATTGGCACCGGACAGTAGAGCTACAAATTAGTCCGACATTACGGCAATGTAGCCATATTACTCGTATTAAAAGAAACATTAAATTTTACTTCTACTTCCACTAAACTAGAATAATTATTATCTGTGTTATCTGTCAAGTAAAACATACAGTATGCTTATTGATAATTAGTGTTGTGATATTTAATCGATTAATCGATCAATTTCTATTGTAAGATTACTCGATCAAAAATATTTAATCGAATAATCCAGTCGATTAAAATTAATCGTTGTACTTGATATTAATTATCATTTTGTTAATGCAAACTCAGAGTAAAAATTCCGACAGTATTCGTCTCTCAGAAATTGCTTACTTCAAACACGATAATACCATTATTGTGTAACTGCAAAGCAGGTAGTAGGTAGCATAGGGCAAATCTTTGCAGAAACATTACAGAAAGAGATTAAGATATGACAGTGACCTGGGCTAGCCATATTGAACGTTGAAACACAATGTGAAACACTTATTAAGTTTGTCAGCTCGTCTTCCTAGCATATGAAATACATACTTTTCTGGAATTCGCCCTCCTCATCCCTTAACCATGGCTACACTGTGTGGAAGTGAGAGAGTAACTGCCTTCTTCTCTTTCTAAAATTTCGTAACCCGATCACAATAGGGGCCAGTCTGCTGTTCTGTTGGAGTTTCTTTACTGAGTTTCTACATAAAGCTTGTGTGTTTAGTTTGCTAAATAAAAAAAAATCAGATTTCTGTGGTCTGTGAAAAAAGTAAAAACTCCTTTATGTCATAGGCCTATGAGAAGTAAACTCGGTGAAACGTTTAGATTTAAATTGAACGATCGTGAAGAAGTGCTTGACAGAAAAAGAATCGTGTTTAGTGATGCAGGAAACATTGTTACTAAACGTGAAGAGCACTTAATTCGTATCATGTGAATGCACTCTCATGTTTAAAATCATTATGAAGCAGTATTAACTAGATGAGTCTTCATACTTTTTTTTTTGTGTTTGTCTCAAAAAATCCCCGGAGAATTGACACAATAAATTATAAGCCTACATAATAAATATGTTAGTAAATAACTAAACTAGTATTGTTTTGTAATACCATACAGTATAAACATAGTCGTATATACTACATTTTATACTTTTGCCTAGCACCAAATACAAATTACATTTAACAATAATTGTATATTACAGTATATTAAAACTTTTTTCAAATCGATCAAAGTTCGATTAATTGATAAATTCAATTCGTTAATCGATTAAATATTTTGATCGATTGACAGCACTATTGATAATCCATCACCACGCCGTACAGTATGCAACAAAAATGTCGAAAGAAAATTAGAAACGATACAAAGAACAAATTATTATATTTTTATGGGCGCAATGCATTTGAGCTAGAATTCTGTTGTTTTTACTAACTGATAACGAAAATTATAAGGATGGATTTGAGCCACCTCTGTTTGACTTCACAACTAGTTATTTTTGCTGGGAAGAATGTTTAAGTTGGTAGTTTCTTTAGTAATAATTATACATGATTGCATACCTTATTTTAGTCTTCCTCTGTCCAATCCTTATATTTTTTTGGCCCATTGCAGTCGCTGCTTCAGTCAATCTGTCAGAATGCTTCCTATGAGGTTTATGAGGAGGTTGGTTGCGTCTCTTCTGACGGCTCTACTAGACGTGCTGATATCATAATTGATCGGCAGAAGGATAAGGGTGTCATTATTGATCCCACAATCCGTTTCGAGATGCATGAGAAACAGTCACAAGAGGTGTGTAGTGAAAAACAAGTCATATATGAGCCTTGTTGTCAGCATCTCGGAGCACAATACCACATCACACTTTGGACAGTTTTTGGGCTCATGTTCGGTGCCCGTGGCACGATCCCACGAGCAACTTTAAATCAACTTAATTTAAAATTTCGTATGCAACGATTGATACCATCATCCTTAGCTATAATTAGTAATAATTTGCACTCAAGAAACTTTTATTGTAAATGATTTCCTATGTTTTCTCATCATTATCTTAATGGTTTTTTTCTTTCAAATTGTCACATACATAATTGTATACTTGTTTTTAATCATTGTTCATTGTGAATGGATTAGTAGGCCAATCTATGAACCCTTATTTAGGGCAACTTTTGTTGATACATATTTATTATTGCATTCTTTAGAGGTATGCAACGTTGTATCCCCATTCCTTGAATCATATCTGTAGAGTTCGGGTAGAAACTTCATTCTTCTCTAGAATCTTCATGATTATCTTCCGTGGTTTTCTTCAGTGTACAATTTGGAAGGCTATGTAGATTTCAAACATGTTACATTTCTTGTATTTAATATATTTCAATATAAGCCTAATCAAACCAATGACTACTTTTATACGTTGATTATAGGCTATTAACAACAATGAAGGTCACCGGCGTAGTTCAGTCGGCTAAGGCGCTTGCCTGCCGATCCAGAGTTGTGCTCGGTCGTGGGTTCGATTCCCGTTTGGGCCGATTACCTAGTTGGGTTTCTTCCGAGATTTTCTCCAACCGTGATGCAAACTTCAGGTAATCTACGGTGAATCCTTGGTCACTTCTCGCCAATACCATGTCGCTATCACCAATTGCATCGACGCTGAATAACCTCGTATCGTAGTTGATACGACGTCGTTAAATAACAAAGTGAAAAAAAAAACAACAATTAAATCCTCGCAATGAATCGCATGACTGGAAGAAGGTTCCGCGAAAATTGAAATAGCCTCTAAGTAGTATACTAACAACGCACCATGACATTTCAATGTTTCAAAATCAATAAATAACACTCTATATTCTTGGCAGATTACAAAAATGTACTCAGCCAAACATTTTTTATTAAATGTGATCGTAACGTCAAATTAAAAAAAGAGAAATCATATATCATAAAATATGCTGAGTATATTAATTTGGCATCCCAATGTAACATGATTTGCTAGTCCGCAGTCTTAATTTAGTGGGGCGGGAAGTTACGTTATCTAACTTTACTGGCAACGTAACAAAATAAAATGTTTCTAGAAATGTCTTCTCTACCTGTTATACAATGGCTTAAATCCAAAACTGAATTGAGGGTAAGTGGCTCAAAAGCGTTGTTCCTCCAGGTATGTGACTCAAATCGGTTGCTCCGTTTTTTATATACGAGTAATATGATGTATGCATTATTTTGGACATGTTTTTGTCCTTACGTTCACGAAATTAAAGAGAGGTATATGGCCCTTGGTTTCCAACCTGACGTAGGCCTACATAAGTTTGCCATTAAACCGCTACTTTTATGTGAACACGTGTTCCAGTGTTGTCACCTGTTCCCTTTTACTTGTATGAATATCTGAAAACCCGTTCACAAACGACTACAATGATATTAGGTTTTTATGTTTAACGACCCTCCCTTGTTCATCTATCAAACGGACCCCTATTTAATGCCTTTCAACCCAGTATAAATGTATCACCAATTTAAATAATAATAATAATAATAATAATAATAATAATAATAATAATAATAATAATAATAATAATAATAGTTTTATTGGAAGCGAATTTAACACACGTCTAAGCAAGCACGTTCCGTGTTTTGTATACGATTATTGCGTATTATAAAATCAAAACAATACAATAATTATTGTATATAAGGGTTACTATCGGAAAGGTCTAAAATGCTGGTAAGGTTGAGAATAATTGTTGGAAATTATACTTAAATTGTCACAAAGTGGTAAAGCATAAGTCTGAAAAGATGTTTTTTTTTTTCTATTTAGAGTTTTACTTTACAGTTTTAGAATGCAGAAAATGTGTATTTTGCTTTCTCTATTTTTAACTGTTACATTAATTTATTTATCACTTCTATTCCGTACCTTACTTTTCTTGCATGCTGTTCACTTAGTTTCGGTTGCTGTTGCAATAAACAACAACATTCAATTTCAAAGTTTCAAATGAAAATGATCGTCGAGTGTCGGATAGTATTACCTTGTATGCGGAAAAACTGTGTTCAACATCGGCTGAAACCAAGGGCGCATATGTAAAATATTTCACATCATCAATTTCATTTCCACATCAAGTTTATAACAATCGCACTTATCATCTGATAAAACTTTTGCAATTTTGCATAATTAATTGAAACCACGGTTTTTTGTATTACTGTGTGAAAAAGAAATGAAATTTATAATATGAAATATTTTACATATGCGCCCTTGTTTTCAGCCGATGTTGAATGCAGTTTTTCCGCATACAAGCTTATATCCGACACTCGGTGATCATTTTCATTTGAAACTTTGAAAATGAATGTTGTTGTTTATTGCAGCAGGAACTGAAACTAAGCGAACAACATGCAAGGAAAGTAAGATACGAAATTGATGAGATAAATAAATTAATGTAACGGTTAAATATAGGGAAACCAAAATTGTACGCCATATACGTTTTCGGCTTTCCAAAACTGTAATGCAAAACTCTAAATTAAAAAAAAAAAAAAAAAAAACATCTTTTCAGACTTATGTTTTACCACATTTGGGACAATTTAAGTATGATTTCCAACAATTATTCTCAACCTCACCAGCATTTTAGACCTTTCCGATATTAATCCTTATTATACAATAAATGTATTGTCTTGATTTCATAATACGCAATAATCGTATACAAAACAAGTAACGTGCTTGCTTACGTGTGTCAAATTCACTTCCGCTGGCTGTACTTGAAACACGTCGACTACATTCTGTCGGGGCGTCGTATGTTCATCTCAGACTAATACAAATGTACCGATGTCACGGCCCTAATCATTAGTAACATTAGAACTGTTGAAGTATTGTACATGTTGAGTATTGTGGATTTGTTTAACTTGACTAATATTGTGTATTTTATTATTTTATAATTCTTAACTTTGTAATTCCTAATAGAATAATTGAATTATCTTTGTACGTAAATACCCTTCATTTGATCTGATATCTCCACTTCCACATAATTTTACAGTTTATTGTATTATATTATATTTTATTAGACTTCATTAAGTTACATTATACTGTAATATAATGATATATGAATCAAACATAATTTCACAATTTTAATGGCAAGTATTTTTGTACACAAATACGTAGGATATTTAACTAGAAAACTATAGGTATATCAATTCCTTTGAGGATCAACAGTGTTTCTTGATTATAAATTTGTTATAGTCTCGACTTTGTAACGATAATTATAGTAAAACCACCCTCTCTTTTTTCAGGTAAGTGCACAACAGCTTCTTGAAGCGAATGTTTCCAATATGAGATCAGGTACTGTGAAAATTTAATTATTTTTAAATAATAGGCCTATGCACGGTATGTTATAAGGCTAATTCACTGGTCGACAAGGTTTTCTTCACAAGAAATCTGATTAGTGATTCTACTGCAGTTTTTCATACTGAATTCAGATATGTAGTCAGAATATTTCCATCAGGCACAGTTTTTTTGTGACAGCTACTTTTTAAAATCGGATTTTAGCGTTTTCTTTGACCTGTCATAGGAACCGTTACCTCATATGTAGCGATTTTATCCAAGCTGTATTTAAGGAAATGATTTGTAATATTATGCTGAAGCACCATAAAACAATCCTGTGCAGGTTCATTCATGTTTGGACATGCTCAGACCTGTTCATCTGGCATTGTGATGTGTCAGTATCGAGCTGGCCGTGAGTTTGTTCAGTAGTGAAATAGTTCCTTCCTTTCTTTTCGGAAGTGTATTGTATATGTAGTGTTTTAGTGCTTAGTGTTGTTCATCATGCCAAGAAAGTGTGTAAATCATGTAGACAGTTTCTGCTATATTTGTGGTGAGCTGACCTTCAAGTCTCAGAGGCGACATTTGACCCCACTTGTAAAGAAGTGTTATCAAGTTTACTTTGGCTGTCAGGCTGGTGATTTTGATAAGAGCTGGGCCCCAAATACATGCTGTGTTTCGTGTGTTAGATTGCTGACTGGATGGAAAAAGGGTACACATCGTATGCCATTTGCAATTCCTATGATTTGGAGGGAACCGAAGGATCATTTAAGTGATTGTTATTTCTGTTTGACAAATATTACAGAAATCACATCTAAAACAAAACATACAGTTAAGTATCCTAATTTGAAATCTGCAATAAGATCTGTCTTACACAATGAACAGTTCCCTGTACCAGTATATGCCGATACGACCTTAGGTAATAACTCTGATTCTGACCTAACTGAAACTGAAAATGCTTAAGATGAAAATAAAAATAATCCTACATTTGAAGCCAATACCTGTTCATCAGAACCATACTTTCCCAATCAGAAAGACCTTAATGACCTGATTCGGGATTTAAATCTGTCTAAACAGCAAGCTGAAGGTTTAGCTACTCCACAAAGACGTAAGAATATGTAGTTATCGTGGCCGCCATAATGATTTCAAGGACTGCTTCTCTGAAGAAAATGGTATTGTGTTCTTTCATAGATTCGTCTAAAGTTAGTTTGAAGGCTGTGCTGCTACATATTGGCAATGAACTTCCATCAATACCTGTAGCGCATGCCGCTGATATGAAAGAGACATATCAAAATATGAAAGTAATTCTAGAGAAAATACAATATGGAAAATATGAATGATATATCTGTGGTTATTTAAAGGTCATTGCTTTATTGCTTGGTTTGCAACTTGGGTTCACCAAATTTTGCTGTTTTTTGTGCCTCTGGGACAGCAGAGATAGGAAGTCTCACTATGTTACAAAATTATGGCCTAAACGTGAATCTCATATCCCTGGCCAGAAAAATGTGTCATATCCTGAAAAAAATATTGTTACCTCCAATGCATATTAAGTTAGGAGTAATGAAAAATTTTGTCAAAGCTATGGATAAACAGTCTGATGGATTCTTGTACTTGAAATCGAAATTCCCCAAAGTCAGTGATGCTAAATTGAAGGAAGGAATTTTTATAGGACCACAAATCCGGTCATTAATGGATGATGATCATTTCGAAGGACTGCTAAATCCACTGGAGAAAGCAGCCTGGCAGTCTTTAAAAAGTTTATGTTTCAATTTTCTTGGAAACCATAAAGCAGAAAACCATCATGACATAGTGACTGATCTTCTGCATTCTTATAAAGCTATGGGATGCAACATGTCTTTAAAAATTCACTTCTTGGACTCTCACTTGGACTTCTTCCCCGAAAATCTTGGAGCTGTCAGCGATGAGCACGGTGAGCGTTTTCATCAGCAAATTTCTACTATGGAAAAGAGGTACCAAGGCAAGTGGAGTTCCAATATGCTAGCTGACTACTGTTGGACCAAGAAGAGAGACGTTCCAGATGCAAAATATGTCCGAAAATGACTATCTACCACTTGCCAGGTAAGTCAGAATGAGTAGTTATAATTTTGAGTTAGATAGCTAGTTACAGATTTTTTTTAGAATATTATAAAAATTCAAATGAATATCACAAAAAAACTCCTGCCCGATGGGGAAAAACTGAAATTGTATTTGAATTCAGCACGAAATATTCTTCTAGAAAATATTATTTTACTTCTTGTGAAAGAAAAAAAGTTCATTTTTGTCGACTAGATAGTGTATTCTTGCTTACATTTCCTAAGTAAATATCGACAATAATAACACTAGTCAACAAATTTTAACTTTTTGTCTGTCACAGAAATGAAATCAGCTGATTTTTACTAAATCGACCCTGCTGATTACGAAAATGGCAGCGACAAATCTGTAACACGTAACATTTTTGTGTGACAGAAGGGGAAATATTTTGATTAAAAAAAGCGTTTTCGCGCATTTCAAAAGACGTAATTACAACAGTGAAAATAAATAAATTCCTAAGATGCAAAATTTATACACAAAATATACTGACGTTTCACAGAAAAATAATAACGCCGCATAAATAATAATTACAATAAGAAAAAATGGCATTATGTTCCTTTTTTTTCCTTCAAAATAGGCTTTTACTTTATTAATTTAAAACTGGATCAAAGTAACTATAATTTTTTAAGGTTTATAAATTAAATTGATTAAAATCTCAAATCAAATAATTTAGGAGCCCTACATTGAAGTAAACAACCATATACAGACTTCAAGCTAGATTTTTAAAAAAAGTATTTAGTTACTTGGAGTTATTTTTTCCTCTTGTAGTTTGAGTCACCTTCTCTGAACAAAAACCAACAGTAGTCCCCCATCATACTAGAACCCCACCTTCCTTGATATCGTTGTTCCATCCTGTGTATATCTTGATGGAATCTTTCCCCTTTTTCATCGCTTACAGCTCCTAAGTTCTCTAGGAAAAAGTCCAGATTGGAATGGAGGAAATGTATTTTCAATGACATTCGACAACCAAGTTTCTGGTAACTATGCAGGAGTTCTTGTACAAACTGTTGGTAATTGTCAGCTTTATTGTTACCTAAAAACTCACTAACAACACTTACAAAGGCATTCCAAGCTTCTTGTTCCTCAACACTTAATTTATTTTCAAAGCTCTCATCTTTCAAAAGTTTCCTAATTTGAGGGCCAACAAAAATTTCCTCTTTCACTTTAGTCTCACTGAGTTTCGGAAACATATTCCTTACATATGCAAAACCTTCTCCATTTTTATCCATAGCTTTAACAAAACTCTTCATTAAACTAAGCTCGATATGTAAAGAAGGAAGCAGTAATTTTTCCGGTTTTACTAAAGGGACATACTTAATATTATGTTCTCCTGGGACATAGCTTTCTCTGGGAAGCCAGTCTTCACTATGTAGTGTTTTTCAGTCGCTCTACTACCTCACAAACAGAGAAAGCAACAGTATTTTGTGAATCCATCCTGAAGTCCGAGCAATAAGGCGACAATTTTCAAATCTCCGCAGAGTTGCCAGCAGTATATTTTATATTGGACTGCATCTAGTAACAGTGACAAATTTATATAAGTTTCCTTCATATCTACTGAATACGCCACTGGAATTGATGGTTTAGTGTTTACATTGTGCAATAACACTGCTTTTAAACTTATTTTGGAAGAATCTATGAATAATCTCCATTCCTCTGGAATGTGTTGAAATCCTAGTTCTTCCATTAAGCCGTCTATATTTACACACATTCACATAGAATTCTTCATTATAAAATACTTTGAAAACCGTTCATGTCTCTTCCTGTACAACGAAATTTTAGTATCTGGTGCTAGCAGGTTCCATTGTTGCCGTCTAGACCCTAAAATCTCAGCTTGTTGTTTAGTGAGATTAAGATCTCTTATTAAGTTGTTCAGTTCATATTGTTGAATTAAATGGGGATGATGATCTGGGCTATAGGACGGATCAGAGAATGTTGATGGTTGAGCTAAATTATCTGTTTGTTCTATTGGAAGAACCAATTCCTCCAATTGCGAAGGAGGATTAGGAACAGGGAGTTTTGGTCCAGGTGGTACAGGTCTTATTGCAGATGGAACATTAGGATATTCAATTTTAGATCTTGTTTTCTTTGAAAATCCCGTAATCTTTGTTAAACAGAAATAACAGTCTTCTGCATGGCTTGTCGGTTCACGCCAGATCATTGGAACTGCAAACGACATACTTCGAGTCTTCTTTCCGTTCATCCAGTTTATCAGTTTTGAGTAACATGTTGTGCAGCACACATGGGGAGCCCATGATTTGACCTCATCACACACATTACATTCAAAATAGTAATAATATGCTTGTTTTAACTTATCTGATAACGGCCGACGCTGCGATTTTGCCGTAAATTCTCCACATACGTAACAAAAGCTGTCCGGCGAATTTACAAACGCACGACGAGATTTTTTCATTCTGAGAAAGAGTAAATGAACGCGAAGATAAACACTTAAAACCAGCGATACAACTTGTCACAAGCTCAAATAATATTCAACTAATCCTAAAATGCAATCTATTTCACTCTAAAAGTCCACCCTCTCAGTGCTTTCTGTCGGTCTAGCGTCATAAAGCAATAAAATAATACAGGTATATATCCTCCACTACGCACCTTATTAATGCAGACTCGTGTATTTGAAAGAACCTATTCCTTAAAATACACTTTTAGTATATCCTGAGCAACAATAAGTTATAAAACGTATGAATATACTGTGTAACCATTTAAATGAAGTCCATAGTTCGATACCCGAGTTCTTTGGTAAATTCATTCTTATTTTTTCACAATTTCCAATTTTCCTCTTAAATGGTACGTGATGGAAAATTTTCAAGTTTAGATCTAGTATCAGCACACAAAAATTGATCTAAAATGACCATTTTCACCCTTGTGACAAAAACCTTGTTGACTAGTGTAATTATTTGGTGGTATTTATCGTTTCATCGTGTTCTCTCATTGCAACCATATTCAAACTCATTTTGTTTTCCCACTACTCTGTGCAAGCAATACGTACTTATCAGAGCAAGAGACAATTTCATTAACTCTCTCTCGGTGTTTACCGAGCCGCGATGTTTGGTTTCAGCAACGTTAATGTGTGAGTGGGAGCATCCGAGAGAGGAACTATTGTTTGTGCCGTTTTGTTTGATATTTTCGTTTTTGGTGTAATCTCTTCTTCCAAAAGCAGAAATTGTAATCGCGCATTAAGTAAACATATCATTATTTGTAAAGCTTTATGCTTTCTCGCAGCTAAAATTAAAGAAAAAAACCAAGTTAGCTATATACCTACTTGCATAATATACAATATTTATGACTACTTCAGTATGCCAATACATACACAGTCATGTTTCATAGTAAATTCATATATCCGCGAATGAGCACGCCTCTGTGCACTGCGGATCAGAATGCACAATTCCTATTACGAAAGTGTCAACTATTTCAACTACCGCTATTTATTGTTCATCGACGGCAAACTATTAGACTACGCTCGTGTTTGTGTGAACGAAGTTAGTCTGCGTGAAGTGTGTCACAATGGTAGTTATTAAGTGCACCTCATCAACATTTATACGACGTTGATCATCGTTCAGGCTATCTCTAGTCCATGTAAACCTTCGTAACACACAAAACACTTCACCAATCGTACACTTGTTGAAACAGTCTAATTTCCATTCCCATAATTTCTGATAGCTTTTGATATTATTTGCTTGCTGTTCAAACACTGACATGATGAAATTAGCAAGTAACACTATTGTAACATACTCACACAAGCTGATGTCCACATAGCTACGCTCGTATAATAATGAAATGACTTATCGTGTGTGAACAGTGTATAGGTGGCTGTACTTGTATGTTTCATGCGTTTCGTAATACAATATACAAGCGGGGTTGTATGTATGTATGTATGTATGTATGTATGTATGTATGTATGATGAAGTTTGTTGGAGTAACTTCTATTGGAGTACGTTGTAGGTGGGTTAGTAAAAGACCTAAGTCCTTTAAACAACCAAGGGCTGCCAATACTTAAGTTTATTAATCAAGGCGTTCTTCAATTGTTAAAAATTAGACCTCTGCACTGGTTTCAGTGCACTTTTCCGCTCTACTGACAACAGTAATTATTGCTCTTCTGAGGTCGTCTTGTTTTTTTTTTTATGAGGGCAGCATTATTCATAATGCGAGCAACCAATTAGTTCCTTGTGTTTACTTTGTCTTTGTATACTTCACTTTTCAGCCACCCTCATAGACAAAAAGGCCTGGAGACTTTCGTGTCCAATACACGTGATCACCCCGGCCGAGTCATCGTTCTTAAAATGTGAGATTTAGAAGACGACTAAGCTCCATCATGCTTGAAAACCATGCCCATCTTTGTGACTAAGAGGACCTCCTCAACAATAGCGCTGCCCTCAGACGATAGTGGAATAGCTACGCGTAGACCTACTATTCCAATACACACCTAATGAATGAATGAATGAATGAATGAATGAATGAATGCTTCCCATGATGTCCCATGTTGTGCACAGGCCTCCTGTGATGGGGTGAGAACCCCCTCGACAGGGATGGGTCAAGTGTACTCGCTTGGTGAGCCAATCCAGGCGAGCTTGTCGTGTATAGCCTACTGTCGTGACATGGTTACTAACCCTGTTAAACTTTAATTAGTCTCTGAACTCTGTTGCTTGTTCATTTTATGCACTGTCCACATAATACTAACACCAGCACTTTGACAAACAGATTGCTATTTACACTATTCAACTGATACTTTATCAACACTGACTTTACTATTTACAAAATTTATCTCACACTTTCATTAATACTGACTTCACTATTTACAATATCTTAACACTATTATGTTATCTATTTACAATGACCTTCCCTAGTTCTTTCCACAAAACTCTGTTCTTTGCTCCAACGTAGGGGTCCCACATCGTGACTGCATATGTCCATCTCTTCTGGTGTAGTCTCGCCACGTGTCCCCCCCCCCCAGGTCCCCTTCGTTGCCGTGGCTCGTTCTGCTGCGTCAGTAGTGTTCGTCAGTCTTTGTATTGTTTCTTTTGTCATTCTGTCTCGTAGCGTGATGCCCAGTATTTTTCTTTGCATCTTCCTCTGGCTTGTTCGTATACTTGAGCGTTGGTACGCAGACCTAGCATCTCGCAACTATAGAAACCGCTCACTATCTCTCGTGTAGTCCGGATTTGTGCGAGGCGTGTCTCGCACCTCGCACGTCGCATGCGTCGGTTCAGAAAAACCAAGGCTTTACTGTTTCATGCAATGATAGCGGATATTTCCATCCAAAAATCCAGCGCCTTGTCTGGATCTTAACCTGTCACATGCACGGTAAGAGCACGTCAAAGATAATTAAATTTATGTTTCAAAACAGAACATATGTTTACTATAGAACGAGAAAAATGTTACTTTACCGATAAACATTATCGAAACAACGGGACTCATATGGAATCTGGTACATCCCGAAAAAATCGGTAGGTACAGAGGGCGTAATAGGTTTAAGTCAGAATTTTGTTTACGCGAGATCTGCTAACTGATAATGAAAATTATGGGAATTGTTTTGAGCCTCATATGTTTGACTTCAAAATTATTCTTTTTTTCTGGGAGAATGTTTAAGTTGGTAGTTCTATAGTAGTAATTACACATGATTGCATAGGTACCTTATTCTACTCTTCCTCTGTCCAATCCTTATATTTTTTGGCACATTGTAGTCGTTTCTGTATCATTCCTTCAGTCAACTTTGTTGCCTTTAGATCTCTACAACATTTTATCCTTATTTCCTTGATTCATCTCTGTTGAGTTCGGGTAGAAACCGCTACTTCGTTCTTATCTAGACTCTTCTTGATTGTCTTCTTTTGTTTTCTTCGATTTTCCAAAGTGATTTGTCGAATTTCCCTGTCTTCTTGGAGTTGTTATTCGTTTTCGGCCACATTTTCCTTTCCTTTCCTTTCCTTTCCTTTCCTTTCCTTTCCTTTCCTTTCCTTTCCTTCCTATCTGAGTCTAGCTCGGCATTCTCTTTCATTTTATTATTTATAGTTCTTATTGAAGATTGGAACACTCCTTCCATCACAGCTACTCCTCATTCGATATATTCACAGTGCTGCAGGAGAGTTGCAGTTTCTTGTTTTTTCTTTGAAGTAAGGTCAAGACATTTCCCTGTCCTACATTGAGGCCAGTGTACAATATTTAAGGCTATAAAGATTTCGGATGAAATATGTTAAATTTATTTTGTTTTCGTGTATTTCAGTAAGTTATGTATTGAAACCAATGTTTTACCTTTATAAGTTGATTACAGGCTATTAACAACAACGAAATGCTAACAATGAATTGCAGAACTGGATTAGGGTTCGGTGCACATTCAAATAGCCTCTTATAGTAGTAGGGTAAAGGTTGGTAATATTGTGATATAAGTAATAGTGTGATAGTTCTTTTTGAGAATTTATTACAATTATGATGAGCGAGAGGAAGATCGGTTTTTTGAGTCAACGTATTAAGGGAATGTTCGTGGACTAGTTTCTGCACAAAACTGGTCCTCCTCTCACTCAGTAAAATTATAATAAATTCTCAAAATGAACTGTCACAATATTACTCGTATGATCGTATCACAATATTATCAACCTTTACCATATACCAACAATGCACTATGACATTTCAATGTTGCAAAATCAACGAACAACATCTATATTCTTGGCAGATTGCAACAGTGTACTCAAACATTTTTCATTAAATGTGGTCGTAACGCCAGAGGGAAAAGAAAAATCATACATCTTATATACTGAATATATTAATTTGGCACCCCAATAACATGATTTTACAGTATTAGAGTGCCAGTTGTAGTCTGAATTTAAGTGGGACGGGAAGTTATGTTATTTAACTTTACTACCAACGCAACAAAAATGTTTCTAGAAATGTCTTCTCTAACTATTATAAAGCGGCTCAAATCTAGTGCTGCTTATGATTAGGTTTTTCTCCGGAGCGGTTGTTTGTGCGCTTTCAATCGGAGACCTCCGGTTACCTCCGATTGATGCCGCGCATAGACATAAATTTTCCGCTGAGCATTCCTTTAGTCGGATCAGGTAGTGATTGGAGTCCGCTGACGTCCGCGTATCTTTTAAAATAAGTGTGTAATTTTATGTTGTTTATTATCTCTTCTTTATTTACCTCTCTCTCTTTTTCTTCGGCTCTTTTTTTTTTAAAGTACTATGTTAGCTGACAGATTTTTTTTTTTCTAGTTTTGAAATTCATAGTATATAAGGAAAGGCGTATTAGTTTTATGTCATTGATCAAATTAATAACATTAAAATTAACTGAAAACTAACGCAGAAGTAAAGCATTTTAGTGGCTAATGTAAACATTTATAATTTTCCTGGAAACATCGTTTATTCACAAACAGTTTTTGTCAATTATTATTCTAATCGGTTTAGTTTAACGTAAAATACATTAAGGAGTTTCAGAATGGAACAAAAGAAACGTGTGATATCAATGTGTTAAAGTTTACTGTCCAAAATAATTTATTAAGATTCTTCACCAGACGGGATTGTGATCATTGTGTTAAAGGGTGTCAGTATTTGAACTGTCTCTTCTAAAACTCGTCACTCTTCCTCTGTAATAAAAAATATAAGCGGATATCAACTTAAGGATAATTGTAATTATATTATTACCACACGTTTCTTTAGTTTCAGAATGAAACAATATTTTAATCCAATAACTCAAGTTGCCTTTTAAATATTCCATATGTTATGTATGGTTTTATTGCCTCGAAAGTTAAGTTTTATAGAAATTTCAAGACTTGTTTTTCTAGACGTGGACCTTTGGAACAGTAGCACTAAATCAGTTTAAAAAATCATATCAAATGTTTTACGTAATTTTAAAACTACAAAAACAATGATATCACTAATTAACCGTCAATGTGTATCTGAATGGTAATAATTTATTTTTGACAGCAAGTACGAGTACCACAACCGCAGCTCTTAATGTTAGCCTAAATACTTACATACCTACATTTTAAAATTTTGGTCTACTCAGCGAATCTATCTAACCTGGTCCACGCCATTGAGATTTCCAAATACGGACCTGTTAGCGTCCTAAGAGCAGTTGGCTTTTCTGGCAAACAATCACCAACTCATATTTCATTTCAAGTAAGCGGTTCATCACTGAAGTTTGGAGTTTCATCTCGTAACAATATGCTGGATTAATCTTAGAGGTCCTGTTTTGCTGAAATTCTTCTGCTTTTCAGGTTTTCATTCGCAATGTTTCTCTGTCTGCACACAAAACCACGAAATTATTTATTAGAACTTTTATATATAAATCAAAGTAAATACGCTTTTTTAAAAGATTTCAAAAGTGTTTTGAACAGTTAAATTTACTTACTTAGTTTCTTCAAGTTTGCGATTGTGCGATCGCTTCAAATGATCTAACACACTAACAAATTCGAAGTACCACCACCCTTAGAGTAAATTCGCCGACAAAGTTAACAGCGTGCGACTTTATTATTATCTTCAACTAAATTTAAGAATTTCCATGGGACGGATATACGATTTGGTGCCATTTTATTCCACTCACAACTACCCTCAGTCCGTATGCGCCGGTCGTCCTTGAGCTCTACGTCCTCCAACTTCGCTTCGCTCCAAACCACCGCATCCCTCCGTATGTTCCCTGTTCCACCTACGGTAGTACCGGAGATCACCCGTGGAGAGCTTTATTCGTAATCTCCGATTCCTCCGCGGTAGTAGTCACTCCGATGAGCAGCACTACTCAAATCCAAAACTCACTTGAGAGTAAGTGGCTCAAAAGCATTGTTCTGTCCAAATATGTGGCTCTAATCCATTTCCCATATACAGCAACCTTAGACATAGCAGACAGAATACACATTATTTTGCTAGTGATGTATTAATTTTCCTGCACTGCACCAAACCCATTACCTTTGTGTTTACATTTAAACTATAATTATGCATTGCCATGAACGAGATTTCGGATATGATATGAATGCCACCGCTCGATGTTATGAGTCTCCCGATAAATGCAAAATATGCATGAACCCGATCACATCGTTTCCAGATGACCAACGCATTATCGCTGCAGGCGGATTCATAGTGAAATCTCGGTGCACCGATTACTATAGCGATTTCGTAAATTTATACGAACCTAGATAACCATCCTCGTTCGCTTTGGAAGTTCCAGTTTTCAAGGGGAAGCGCCTCAGTTGTGCCTCTTTTGCTCTGTTTTCCCGAAGTATAAACAACCTCAACTCTGGGAGTCTCGAGCTCTTGGGGTGGGGTTGAAAGGTCACCGGTGCTAAAAATACTTTTTATCGTCGGGTGTCGCTATGTGACCTTTGAAATCAGTATTCGAGGCAAAAAACTTTGTCCATGTAAGCCTTTGAAGTCTCGAGTTCGAATAGTGGTCAGTGTAAAAGAAAGGAATCCTTGTACTTCATACAAGGATGTAAACAAACAAACAAACAAACAAACAAACGCTGTACTCACAGGTCGATGTCTAAACTTTGATGAGTACAAGTTGCTAATATGGAAGCAGAATATACCACGCGGTAATTGAAGCTCCGATTTGTTCAATAAAAGCATTTACTTAAATTCATTCAGAATGAATAAGGAAGATACGTAGACCTACTATATTTTTTAACGCTTAAAGTAAAAAAAAAAAAAAAAACTTCGATTGATATTAATATTAGTAATATTTTACTTAACGGCGCTTTCAACTCAAAAGGTTGTTTAGCGTCGAAATGACTGACGAATTTTTCCTGGTTTCCTCTATCAGGTTGTGGGATCTTTTGCGTGCCTTAAATCTACTATATGTATGTATTTATTCACACTTAAAAATATGGGTAAATACCCTGTGACAATGGTAACTAATTACACTCAATAATAACAATTAATAATAAACACAATTAATAACAACATACAATTAATAATAATAACAATAAATAATAATAATAATAATAATAATCATAATAATAATAATCATAATGAGTATCCAAAATTAAATGAAGCATGATCACTTAAAATAACATTTAAAGTAAATCTAATTTGTATCTTGACCCTAAGTTCGAACTAAAACCCGCGAGTATATAGAACTCACAAGTTAACCTTCTTCCGAAGGAGGCCATTTTAAGGATTTTTATAGTTCTTTGACATTTATTACCCTCGGCGGGTTTTGAACCGTCGAATCCCAATTCAACGCCAAGCGCAGCGACACTTCAGTCGAACAATTGAGTAACTTCAGTTGGTTCAGGTCAGTTAAAGCGGTTTTTCACGCCAGCTAATCTTAGTTACTAAATCACTAAGTTCAATAGAGTTGATCGGATCTGATTATGATAAATTAGTCATTCAGTTAAAATTTTAATGTGGTTATTCGTAATACATACGTAATGGCCTTTATTCATGCGTGACATTCGTCGTATCCTCATCATTTTGTCATGAATAGAGCGACGTAATATATTCTCGTGTATACAGGGTGGAAGTGAAATAATCCTGCAGATTGAAAGGGACGAAACGGTACACTTAAATGGAAGAAAACCTACATATATTACGTTTTGTAATTAAATGCACGGTTAGTTAGAAAATTGAGGTGGAATTTTCAGCAGTCTGGCAACATCGCCGCTAACGCACGCCTCTTTCTTGTCGTAGTGCAGATTTAAGAGGTCGAAGAACTCAGGTCTGTCTGTCTGTCTGTCTGTCTGTCTGTCTGTCTGTCTGTCTGTCTGTCTGAACTACCTCCATCTCCCTTTCTGGCTGCAATGTTGCAAACTGGTCGTATCGGTCAGAGGCTTCAAATTAAATTTACACGAAAGCCGTCCACGCTATTGAAATACGCCAGAGAAGATAAATTATTCTTTATTAGCTTTTCTATCGATATGGCCAAAAATTACGATCCTACTCGCAATAGTTACCGAATAAGATTTTAAACATTTAGGGGAAAAATCCTGAGAAAGCTATAGACTTTCCACCAATATGATACTTACTAGATTTTTTGTTACATAGGCTACATCATGAGTTATTCGCTCTGAAAATCTGCAGGGTTACTTCACTTCCACCATGTGTAGGTATAGTTGACTACATAACGAAAATGTGCCATAAGAGTTTCAGTATCTTTTGGATAATCTTGACATGTAGGCCTACCACCTTCTTCAAATATTACTACGAAAAGAAGTCACATAGATCTACCGATAGATTGAAGGATCTTAGGCCAGTTAAGGGGATTGGGTAGTGATAAGAGTCAAAAATGCTATTTTTGATTTTGTGTTTTAAAAAAAGTTCAAAACTTTCTCTTTAAAACAATGTAAGCTTACATATATTGTGGGGGTATCTCAGTAGATAAGTTAAGGCCTTTAAATTGCCTCTTAAATTTGGCGCCGCACGTAATTCATGGTTCCTTTTTGTTTAATGCAGTTTTTCGTAAGTTGATATTTTTTTCAAATTTAAGTGCATTTTTCTCTAAAACTACTGAATCAATTTACATGAAATTTTTACACTATTTTCTACAGACTATCTTCTACAAAGTAGACGTACTTTGTTTAAGAATAAACACATAACACGAGGAAAAAAATAAATAGGTATTGAAAAAATTGCAAAACTTGTTAATCAAAGTTTAATATTTTTTTCAGTTTCACTAAGAGTGAAATATTTAACAAAATTTTGCTTTAGAATTTATAATACAAATTACTCGGTAACTTGATAGAGTACAAGGTATATGAGTGAAGATTGTAGCATGTAATGTGCACCTCAAGAATGAGGTGGATTTAGAAAACTGGGAAAGCAGGTTATCAGTTTGGGCCTTTTTTGCACTTGGATACGAAGCTAATTAGTTGTCTCTTATACCACTGAATTCAAAATGATTGATTGTATAACCATGGAAAGTTTTATTTCACTCTGAAACTAAAAGCCTAGGAATATTGAACTAAACTTTTGTATTGAAATTCTTTAATCGCAAAGGCATCACTATATCCTCCCCTTAATGTTGCCTCTTTTGAATATGATTCGATTTGGGAAAAGCTGCTGTAAGGCATTGATAGAATGCAGTCGCCCCAGTCTGTTGAAATCATAAAGTCTGAGGATTGTGCCTCATTCATTGAGTACGAACATTTCAACCATATGCACGTACTATGGCTGATGTCATACATAGCATTTCGTTTGTCGTCTTCAAAAAAGAAGGGACCAATACATTGGGCACCAAACAGTTACTCCCTCGCGGTGTAAAGTTGTAACTCATGATCGTGAGGATATTCTTGCGCCCAGTATCTAAAATAATAATAATGAATTTATTCCTAGAACAAAAATAGTGTGTTTATATATAGGCCTATATATAGCGTATATAAAATCTCTCTAGCACCCCCAGAATGAGTACATAGGCCTACTCGTGCTCAGGGAGTATTCCGCAAAATTTTAACACAACTATTTTATTAATAAGCGGAATGAAAAGTAAAAAAAGACACATCGCAGTAATTGGAACTTATATTTTCTCTCTTACATACTTACTTACAAATGGCTTTATATATATATATATATATATATATATATATATATATATATATATATATATATACTTCTACATTGTTCCACTCAGGATGCTGTCGAGCGAGGTCAGAGCGCTCAGCGGCATAGCATGCTACTGCAATGAATGTATGCGACAAAAATATAAGAAGAATGTTTCATCGGGAACTGTGTTATCACCCCTACAAGATTCAGGTGGCGTATAAATTAAACGCCTGAGATCTTCTGACCCGAAGAACTTCTGTAAAGAAGACGACCATTTTATGTGAATATCTGCTGAACCGCATTTTCATTACGTGGCTACATTAAGTATCTCGGAATAATAAATAATCGACCAACACTTACGCTGGAATAAATCTGTTCTTTCTCTTTGCAGTATATTAAGAAAAATTATTCACTGTTTTGTAATCATACGATATTACTTGACTATCCATACCTTATGACTGATTTACCTACCATTAGTACAAGCTGTATTCCAATACGGTATTGTAGGATGGGGTAGGATATATATACTTCTTTTCCTAAACTATAAGCCTACTTTTTTGACCATTTTGAACTTGCCAAACTAGGCTAGTCAGTTCTCTTGTTATTTGTAAGACGTGTGATACAAAATATATACTGTAGCCTATGTACAGTTTTGTGTATAATATCAGTGTTTCTTTGTTTCATACTGCTCCTATGATACCGGTACAATTTGTTTTCGTTAATGATCGGTTATCCGAAAAATCGTTATCCCAGTACCCCCCGTCCCTAATTGTTTAGGATAATCGATACTATAGTGTAATACATCGGGACGCATTGAAAATCAAAATCTGTAATTAAAATGTTTTCTATCCTCAGAGGCACGAAAGTAAACTGTAGGATCATCTTCTTTTCCTTCATGGAGGAATCGTCACACAACGCGCCATGGCAACTAAACGGCATAGCGTGAGTAAAAGAATGCGGACACAGTTCTTTTCCCACCGTATTAATAGAGAAAAAAACGCTACTTAAAAATCGCCCATTTCCCTGCCGAATTCTGTAGCCTTTATATAACTCGTGATTCTTTACGATGTTCCGCTATTCCCACATGTTATAAACTTAGGAATTAAAGCGTTATCAAACCTACATCAGCCATTTTAATTACGTTACTCATCGAATGCATTTCTCTGGCAATTGAAAAAATCTATCACTCATTACTGCCCTTAAGTTAATGGGTTGAAGTTGCTGCAACTCTGTTGGTCACAGTCGCAGTCCCCTTGGCTGGAATGGTGATACAGTACGTTTAATTTTGTAAAGTAGCTCTGGCCGCACGGCTTTTTATATCCACACTCACATTCGCACACGTAAGCTTCATGATGCACGGGAAATAGAAGGTAAATTTTTATTCCTCTGGGGATGAGATAGTTGTATTTTAATGATGCTGGTTTTACAGAAGGAAAAGTAATTAAAATGCCCCGTTGAATGCATTTTTAATAATTTTCATGATGTTGCTGGTACGCGATGCATACTAAAAATAGAAAATAATATCCCGAGAGCCAACCACTCCTTTCATAATATATTTTATTTCTCATAGTCAGTTTTTCTGACGTTCGGAAAGTAATGTAGCAGTTTGATTTATAAGAACTTCCCTTATAGCTGTACGTAGAGCTTCAACCCTTAGGGAAATTGGAGTTAAGGGATATAAAACCGTCAACTTTTTACGATGTGAATGGTATACCGCCTTAATATTCTGTAGGTGTATGTGTGTATGTATGTGTATGTGTGTGTGGAAGGGGGGAGGGAGGCATGGACGTCATATAGAGACTGGGTTGAAATTCGTTTGAGAATTTGTGGGATTGCAGGATTCAGTATTGAACAGTTACGTGGCAGCGATGAAATGATATACAATCAATGAAGTTTGTGCAATTTTAAAAGCTTACCATTCAACGTGCGACGTGTAGTGGCAACAAGTTCACTTCAACGTGGGATCAGCGTTAGGTCTCAGACTGTTAAGGAATCTGTCTATCATTCAGTCAGCCAATCCAACCAGCTAGTCGAACAGCCAAGTCATTAGTCAGCATATCAGTCTGTTAGTATAACTGACTGACTGACTGTTGTCTGTGCATTTCGAACTGGCGGCTCAAGGTCAAGCAATGGACTGCATTTTTCACGTGTGCTTACCCCATTCCTGGACCATTGTCCTCAACTAAAGTTAGCTGGGACAACCGGGATTACCAGTGCTTCAGTTCACAGTTTTTAATTCAGTGACTCGTGTGTGGTTCGTCGTTTGTACGTTTGTACGTGACCTTGATCCGCCAGTCCGAAATGCACAGACAATAGCATACGGGATGCGTTGGCTGATTGGCTGACTGATTTACTGACTGATTTACTACAATCAACTAGGCAATCAGTCTTCTTAGGATTAAGTGGCCCACTTCGAAATTTACTTATATACTTACGGTTTTTAGGAAATCCGGAGGTTCATTACCGCCCTCACATAAGCCCGCCATCGATACCTATCCTGAGCAAGAATAATCCAGTCCCTAGCATCATGTCCCAAATCCCCGAAATCCATTTAATATTATCCTCCCAATCTACATCTCGGCCTCCCCAAAGGTCTTTTTCCCTCAGGTCTCCCAACTAACACTCTATACGAATTTCTGATTCACCCATACGGGGCCCGCTTCGATAACGGAAATTATTTTATGCTATTTGTGGGGAACAAATGGCTCTGCCATTTCCATTGTGACCATGTTTGACGTGAGGCACGCATTCAATTTAAAAATACGTATTTATTTATTTATTTATTTATTTATTTATTTATTTATTTATTTATTTATTTATTTATTTATTTATTTATTTATTTATTTATTTATTTATTTATTTATTTATTTATTTATTTATTTATTTATTTATTTATTTATTTATTTATTTATTTATTTATTTATTTATTTATTTATTTATTTATTTACTCATTCAGTTACTCATTTATTTATTTACTAATTTATTCATTCATTCACTCACTCATTCACTCACTCCTTCCTTCGTTCATCAAAATAAATAAAAACTTATTTCAACCGGAGATACAGTATTTTAGGATTCAATGTTAACGATCATTATCCTATAAAATTAAGTTCAGGTTAGAACATAAACAAAACATACATATGGAATATTAATTGGTCCCTATTCTGAGCAAGATTAATCCATTCTCTATCATCATATCCCACCTCCCTCAAATCCATTTTAATATTATCTTTCCATCTACGTCTCGGCCTCCCTAAATACATTACTTGACAACTTTAAAAATTACAAGGTATATGAGTGAAGATTGTAGCAAGTAATGTGCACCTGAAGAATGAGATACATTTAGCAAAGTGGAAAAAACAGGTTATCAGTTAATGCCTTTCTTTTGCACTTGGATACGAAAGTAAGTTGTCTTTTATATCACAGAATTCAGAATGATTTATTGTATAACCATGGAAAATGTTATTCCACTCTGAACACTAAAAGCCTAGAATTATTGAACTAAACTTTTATACTGATTTTTTTTTATCTCACAGGCATCACTACCCACTGCCCTTAAATATATTCCTTTATCTTGCAACGGAATAATTTTACTTTATAACCAATAGTCAATTCCCCCCCTCGAATTTATTCTGATCATACTACCACCTTCTATTACCGTGGTCCGCCTATACACTTCGGTGCCGCATCTTTATACTTTAACTTACATGGACATTAAAAGCCTTTATGAGAAACAAGAGCAGGAAGGAAATCAGTTGTAAACACAGGCTGGAAAATAAATGTAACTGTCTTAATGATCTTAATGTATAATATAGACAGTGTTTTCTCCTTCCCCACAATTGCAGGATCCATTACTTGCCCCGACTCTACGAGCAGGCTCATAGATGTCGCTACTGCTGAGAAGCGTAGACTACTTAGTTCGTGAGAGACTATCCAGAGTGTATCACAGTCGGTGGATCTACTTTACACTCCTAGTGAATGATATTGATGATGAAGAGTTGTTGATATGTCACAGGGAACCGGAGTACTCAGACAAACCCCTTTTGTAGCCTGGACCACTGATTTGCCCAACACAAGTTAAAATTCAGGGTGGAGCAGTATTTGAAGCCGGGCCCCATGGCTTGTAACCTCAGCGCTCTAGTACTAAGCCACCGTGATAATGTTATGTGCGGTTTTTAATGTGTACAAGTTTTGAGAATTGTTATATCTGAACTGCAACTGTCGCTTTGCACAAGAAATGAGTTACAACCCCTCCAAGCCAGTTCAAAGCAAACATAGTCGAGTACCGGCGGAATCTCTGGGGCCGCTACCCCGTCAATACAATCGACCTGTTGGTTAACAGTGTGAATACAAGAGTGTTTTGTCGATGCCGTATCGCAGCTGGCAGCTTGAGAGAGTAATTATTGTACTTGTAATGAAAGAGATTAATTAACTAGTGATAAGGTCTTGAACCAACTTGTGCTATTGTCTGACTTGCTTAATAATGAAGAGCTTAAAGCTAAATATCGACCTGCCATTCTTCACTCAAGACATCAATTATTGAGTTAGAAGGTCGTCCTTTTGTTGAAGGAGTAGAACCCAGAGTAATTATTCTAACCGTGTAAAATGTGTATCTTAATTTAACTATGTTTATACATATGTATGTAATGTATTTTTACATCTATTTGTTTATCTACATATTTTTCTGTTCCTCTAAAAGGTATGTGCATGTACAGGATCCTCCATAAATGACGCTTCCTTCACATCGCAAGTTCAGCAGCATTTTCTGTTGCATATTATTAAATTCCTCACACAGTTACCGCGAAATCGACAATCATTTCTACAGTAGTAATTATAGTTTCTAAAACCTATTTAGCGGGGAAAATGTTTGTAAACAATTTAAAAATAAATTCAAGTAGGCTACAACTTATAAGGTATCCTCTTTCTGTTTCATCGTATTTTTCACATCTCCGAAGATTGTTCTGAAATACTCGACTAATCTCTTCCTGCGAAATGTTCGGAATTTGTCGGATACTTTCTTCCACTTTTTCAATAATTTATAATTAAAAAAATTCGCTGCAATATGCTATACAGCATTCCAAAATTATTAGACAAAAAAACTATAGCGTCCGAATAAGTAATCCCTTCAGTATTCTCAAACAATTATAAAAATAAATAGTTTGCACAAAATCATGCATGAATGGGTAACCCACTCAGTGTTCTCAAAGAATAAGAATAACAGATTGCACCAGATTACGTACGAATGAATAATCTCTTCAGTAACTCGTAAGAGACTGAGGTGAAGTGTATGCATGCAACGCCCGACAAAAGCTATTGAATCTCGGCGCGTACAACAGGCGCACTGTGAGATGCAACGCTTCTCAACGTCCCATGTCGCCATATACGTAATTGATGTGAATTTGTGGGCGTGTATATGTTTATACAGATGTGGCCTATGTAGTTATACAAAGTGAGTAAATTATAAGTAAACCGCAAAAAGGCAGGCCGGCTCTCAGTCGAGACGCTCGCAGACTCCGGCTATGCAAACAGCTTGCTATAAGTGACACAGAACTCAATACAGTATCAGTAATTTGATATATTACAAACTATTAGTGTAAAATATTACTATGAACAGTTAAAATATTATTTTCACCAAAATTAAGAAAGGAGACGCTAAATCTCTCCGCGTTTTTGTACCATATATTTGTCACATCTGTTTAAGAAATTACGTATCATTCCTTGCAATTGTTATTGAGAAGTGGAGGATTATTTCCGGATGCGAATTTAAAGAGTATACTAACAATGCACCGTATAATTTCATTATTGCAACATCAACATGTAACACTTCATATTATTGGCAGAATATTGTGTTTGCATGCATACGTAGGTGCGTGCTGGTAGATACAGTGGCGGAAATCAGTATAAAGGCACTTGAGTTTTGCAGTATAACACGTACGTATTTATTCATATATCGCATTTCTGATAACTATGATGTAGTTTACTTAGGGATATCACATTTCATTAATGTTCTCACACCTCATGTGAAAACATTGGATAGAAACAAAAATAACGCTGTTGTGAGGGTGGAAATTGGTATAATTGCACTTGTGCTGCCACCTCAGACGGGCACTAATGTAAAACTCGGTGTAAACAAATTACTGCAGTTGTATTGGAGAGACGTGACCTTAGCATCTTTCGCCGGCACTCGCTACAATGCCACGTGGAAAGCGTCTATGAAATGAAGAAAAAGCAAGCATTATGCTTACAAAGAGTTGAAGCTCTCCAATCCGCAAATCGCCAAGAAATTAGGACATTCAAGTTGTGTTACTGATAATTTTGTGAAATTGGGCACACAGTATGGACAAATTGGGAGGTATGGTCGGACAAGGAAGCTCTCCGAGCTCACTAAACCGCTTATCCTGCGCACAGCAAAGGTAAAAAACATGTTTGCTTCTCAAATAGTTACTGATTTGAAGTTTCCGGTCACTGCCAGACGTGTAAGACAAATTCTGGCAGGAGACTATAACATAGTCTTTAAGAAACAATTTAGTAAACCACCTCTAAAAGATGACCATAAGAAGGCCAGAATGTCTTTTGCTGAAGAACACATGTCCTGGACCTCAAATTGGGGTCAAGTGATATTTAGCGACGAGAATAAATTTAATTTGGATGGACTAGATGGATTTCAGTATTACTGGCACGACCTCCATACAGAGGACCAAGTTCGAATGAGTAGAAATTTTGGTGGCGGAAGTGTGATAATCTGGGCAGCATTCTGTGGTCAAGGCACCTCCTACTTAGCATGGGTGCACACCAGGATTAATTCTGACACCTACACAGAGATGATGGAATCGAAGTTGGTTCGGATGTATGAAGAATTTGATGACAACCTGATTTTTCAGCAAAATAATGCTGCAATTCATGTCTCTACTAAATCGAAGAAGTGGTTTCTCGTGAAAGGAATCACACTTCTGAACTGGCCATCAACAAGCCCAGATTTAAATCTCATAGAAAACCTATGGAGAATCATAGCAAGCGTGTGTGCATCACAACGGAAGACAGTTTGAGACTGTGGCTCAACTAAAGAATGCGATTCCTGCAGAGTGGGTTCAATTTCTATGGACGAATTAAGCAGAGTTGTTAAATTAATGGCAAAGGGAATTTTTCAAGTTATTAAGAACAATGGTGATTCAACCAAGTACTAGAACTCTGTTGTAATATGTTTTGTTATTGTTTCTTTATTTTATTATCAACAATAGAAAGATGCCTTTATATTAATTTCCTCCCATAAGACAGTGGGTTTTCACTCTTCAGGTACTCGTATTATGTGTAAAGCAAAATGATAAATTTAGTTTGGTGTGGTTTCTTTATAAGTTGTTAGTAAATATCTGTCAAGGATAAGGCAGAAGTGTAAAACCAATCAACAAAATAAACGTAATTGCCACAGAACTCATACTGCCTTTATATTAATTTCCTCCACTGTATGTGTTTCAATTTTGATATGAGTGAATAAGAAAAGACATCGATATATTCTTATTTTCGTGTGTTCGTATGTATACGTATATTGAACGTAGGTCTCTGCCTCTGTATTGGGTTTTGTAGCATAGTGGAAACATAGGACGGTTTTACATTCAAACTCAGTCCATAATGAAAGCGTTGGCCCAGTTTTTATTTCGCTAACCTTTTGGCTCAGATTCAATACAAATACTCGTCATAATGTGTACTTAATGTTTATGGGATGGCTGCAGTTACTACCCCATTATTGTACGGTATAATGCTTTGCTCTGCCAGCATTACAAATCATAAAATCGTAAAACCTAAGTACAATTAGGGGATGGCTTTTATTTATCGTTCCTCGTGTGACTGGAGTGTTGGCGAGATAGCAGAGCTTTAGATTGGTGTGCAGATATAATGTACTGAACTATCGATTATCTTTGATAGCTAATTAAATCAAAATCCCCGATGGGACTTTACAGAATAGTTTCAGAAATTATTTTATGAACGGAAATGACATTAGCTACCTGCTAGCATCATGGACTGTTGTAATAAAATTGAAATCAAATGCACACTTACTAGGCACTTAGTCAGGAATTGAGACTCGTTCAGACATGGTTTCGTGTAAATAGTTATCTTATTCCGGCATAAAATGTTTCAATCTCCGGTAATTTCAGCACTATTTAATTTTTATAGTTTAATTTGTATTTCAGTTAAAAATTCCTTTCTTTCTTCTTAAATTCTACAATAAATTTTCTAGCCTTTATTAATCATGAAATCTTTTAGTACTTCGATTTTTATATTGTAATACAGTAGTAAAATTAATATTAATTGTAATTATAACTTTAATAATTTGTAGGCTATTCTTAATATTGTAGTTGTAATTCCCTGGTAGAGGAGAAGAGAAGGCCTGATGGTCTTATCTCTACGAGGTTAAATAAATAAATACTAAATTCTAATACTAATACATTAAACAGGCCGTGGAGTAATTACATAATAGCTAAGACACACTTTTAATGCTGAGTGGTAACTTCAGTCGTATTTATGAATCTGGTTTAGAGGACAGATATTTGATGGAACGAAAAGGATATAGTCCTGAGCCACACAGACAAAATTTTACAGAAGAGCGTGTTGAAGGTTTAGAGCAGGAATGCGATACTGTGACTCCACAGAGTAACGTATACTTTCCCCTTCCTTCCCCTTTCCATAACGTTCGAAGGCCGCCCGTCTCAATGAAATGCAAAGACATCGCAGTACACAATGTATAATACAGTAGAGCGTCTCGTTTAGGCACAGTGAAAACGTAAACGAAGTGCAAGTAACGTGTGGGGAAGGACGAGCCGTACGAAAAACACGAGGGATGCACAAGGTTTTAGTTACAACATTTATTAGTTTTTTATTTTACTTGTTTATTTAACGACTCTGTATCAACTACGAGGTTATTTAGCGCCGATGGGATTGGTGATAGCGAGATGATATTTGGCAAGATGAGGCCGAGGATTCGCCATAGATTACCTGACATTTGCCTTATGGCTAGGGAAAACCTCGGAAAAATCCCAACCAGGTAATCAGCCCAAGCGGGAATCGAACCCACGCCCGAATGCAACTCCCGATCGGCAGGCAAGCGCCTTAGTCGACTGAACTACTCCGGTGGCTTATAACATTTATGGCGCAGCCTAATTATATTTTCCAAAAACACACAAAGCAAAAGAACAAAAATTGCATAACGTTATCGTATACACATTTTAACAAACAAGCAATTGTAACGTTGAAATAAGTAATTTAACATAAATCAAATTTTGCAATTTGTATGATGTTGCTTTCAAGCGACATTTTTTACGGTCATGAATTTCATTCTCGTAAAACTAACATAATATCACAGTCTTCTGTAGTCGAATTAACAAAACTACAGTACTGTAATTACGTTTAGGAAATAGGCTAGTGTTGTCACTTTAGACCAATACACTGCAGTTTTGTTAATTCGGCCACAGAAGACGGTGATATTATGTTGGTCATAAAGAGAATGAAATTCATTACAGTAAAAAATGCTGCTTGAAAGCAACATCATATAGCCTAGGCCTATGTAGCAAAATTTGATTTGTCATATTAAATTATTTCAACGTTATAATTGCTTGTTTGTTAAAATGTGTACATGATAACGTTATACAATTTGTGTTCTTTTGATTTGTGTTTTTTTGAAAATATAATTTCATTTTGGAATCTCCCCCTGAGCACGAGTTCTACTCTTTCAGGGGTGGGTTAAAATTTAATCTATTTATATTATATTTTATGTTACAATTATTAGCAAATAAATAAATTAATTAATGCTCCGCCATAAATGTTGTAATTAAAACCTTGTGCAGCCCTCGTGTTTATCGTACGGCTCGTCCTCCTTCCACACGTTACCTACGCTTTGTTTACGTTTTCACTGTGCCTAAACGAGACGCTCTGCTGTAACTATATACCGTTAGTGGCTGAGGTAGTATTATGAGTTCTTCAAACCGACGTCGCATGTTTCATAGTGAATGGGAGGACGACTATTTTTTGGTGTTGATAATGATAAAGTCAGATGCTTGATCTACTCGATGCAATACAATTATGTTCTCACTGTAATATTAAGGGACATTTTAACAAATTTCATCATACAAGCTATGGGAAGCACGTACTTACAGGTACCGGTAAGTATAATTATTGTTATGCAGTGTTTGTAGCCATCGCTAGCAACAATTTATGCATTAATATTGAGCTATTAACTTCTTTATTTACAAGGTACAGAACAGAAGAAGAAACTGGAGGAAATGAAAAGCAGCTATAAAAATAGACTAAATGAAACCCCATCTGAAAAAAAAGAGAAAACAGTGAGGGCACTTTCATTATCTCGAAGCACATTTATAAAACATTAAGATCATTTTCGGAGGTGTAACTGTTTACCTGCCCTCTCACATATGCTCCTTTGAAGCTGCTCTTGAACTGCAATTACAATTAATTTATTTGAAGCTATCCGATGTTCAGGGATGTCTGGCCCTGAGATTTATAAAAGTCTACCAGAAGAGAAGTTTCCAAGCCTACGATTGTTTGCTGAACGATTAATGGCAATTTTCGGTTCGACCTACCTATGCGAACAGTTATTTTCCAAAATGAATATAATTAAAATCGATATACGCAGCAGATTATCTAATTTTCATTTAGTGTGCGAATTGCGATCATGTTAAAATATTCGGCCCGATATTGACAAACTGGTGAAAACTAAAAGGTATCAGCGTTAGGGTGACCAAATTCACATCGATAAGAAAGAGGACACAAAGCTTCAAAATGAAGAACGTTGTTCGAAAAAAAAAAATGACAGAAAATATGTACTTAGATTTAGGTTTAGCCCTATATTATACTTTAAATTACGTCAATATCTATTTTATTACAAAAAATTACAGTACAGATTTAATTCCGTAACATACTATAGTGAGAAATACATAATGCTTTTGTCGAGCTATGGAAAATACTTTCCTTTAGCACGGATTAAAGCTCTAAGTAAGGCATAGCTGACATTAGTCGGCTGACGATTTTTTTAAAACATAGCTACCCCACCATCTATGTTTCCCGCACTCACAGGTAACCTAACCTAATTGTACCCTATAAAATTTATATTACGTGAATGAAATTGAACAATTAATAATAAGTCAGATGTTCAAATTTATGTAACTTTATTTCTATTATATACAAGGTCTTTGATCAAACTCGATTTCTCGATTTACTAGCTACCTCTGAGCAACGACCATAACAAGGAGGAATAAAGAGAGTTATGATCGTTGGCTAAGAGTATATTCCGTCGATGCTGCTGCCACCTACAGGCAAATTACTTGAAAAAAGGCCTCAAATAAAATAATTTCAAAATATCAGGTATATAAGTTACGAAAAGGAGGACATTTCTTGATTTTTTTAAAAAATCCTCCCGGACACCGGACAAAGGCCTAAAAAGGACATGACCGGATAAAAGAGGGCGTCTGGTCATCCTAATCAGCGTTCTTCTTCAGAACATGTCCAACACGAATAATAATATTATGCAACTGTCTCTAATATGTAATTATAGTGTTCTGTATTGGACTGTGTTACTTACAAACTAGCTTTCAAATACGCCACTGGCGACGACGTGTCCGTGTCTAGTGTGTGTGTGCCATACCATCGTCCCCCCCTGTTTGCAATCATACAACAGGAAAAGGTTAGACGAAAAAGGAGGGAAAAAGGTATTATTAAATACACTGAACTGAACTGTCATCCACTCGGTAGTAGAGCTGTAAACTGTGAATGACATTGTAAGTTGTTTATTGAATACCCTGTACTGAACTGCCATCCGCTCGCAGTAGAGCTATGGACAGGGAGCTTGTACTCAGCTGATTCGTATTTACGTCTGTGCAGAGTACTGCCTGCTGAACACGTTGCGACGTCTCTCACGCCAGAATATTAACAAATTTAAGCATACATTTTTATTTAATTCCACGAAAATATAATAGAACACATAAATACGATATAAGCAGTATAACGCAAATAAAATAAGAAACAAATTTTTTCTGGGAAAATTATGTTGTATGGACAATTTTTGATCCTGTAGACCGTCCCCGACGACTGCTAAAAGGACGGCACTTATACTCCTTACACCCTGTATAATATTGATTACGTAGGCCTATTTTAGTTTACTTTCAAAGTGTTGCAGTCGATGTTTGTTGATCATTGACTTTAGAGAGAGACAAGAAAGTCAAGAGCTCTTAGAGGTTAGGCAATCTTCAAAACATTTTACAAGAGTGTTTTCACTCAGTGTACGCGGTGCAAATGAACATGAAAGGCTATCTCTGCCTTAGATGACGCCCGGCGTGAAGTGTCCATACATAATGAAATTCCTGTCAAATGTTGTCTAAGAATGTTTTTGTTCCCCGAAAATACGAGATAATATATTGGCTCAGTGGATTTTCTTTCGCGCGTTTAATCCCGGCAACGGGATTTGAATTTCGATAACAATTACTAACGCGATTTCCTTCGAACTGTCATTTAATGAATATAAACCGTTCTTTTCTGTGGATAAAATTAGCTGCAGTTTGATGTCCTTCGAGGTCAAGAAATTAGCAACGTTCTACCTTACAGATTTTGACATTCTCTCATCGTGTCTTATGAGAACAGGGTTTTCCCATGAAGAAGTATTTTAACATTCGTGTTAGAGCGCTTTTATTCTCTCGCCGCCTTTCACGGACACTCAAGACACGCACGAAAATTAATTTTGAGATGGTTCAATCTCTACTCTCAATGATATTTTCTTTCCTCAAGCAATTACCGAACTCTCTCGTGTAACTCTACTGTTTTCAATTATCCCAGCAATTTCAAAAGTAATAAGACTAATAAAATAATCATAAAATTCATGTTGACTTAACAGTGTATCTCAGTTTCAATATTTATCTTGCATATCAGAAAATAAGCACTATAACAAGATACATATTGGGTTAACAGCGGAAGACTGCGTGGGAAGGAAGCAGACATTTCTTCTGCAAGTAACCGGAGGCAATCTGTAATGCGGAAAATCGTTTATTACAGACTGGCAAATACCTGAACCATCTTCATGGAGAAGTGTTGGAACAAGTTATGGGAAATACTAGAGTGTTCTCATCTTCAGATGATAGAATACTTATCGTACTCGTCAATAAATCTGAGTTTTGCGAATTCAAACTCGGGAAAGGGCATTATTTCCTTAAAAACGGAGGTAAAGCAGAAAACGCCATTTTTGTTAAGTGCATAATTCATATTGAACTTTTGTACACAGTGAAGCGCACACTCTACCTACTGTGACCCAGTAGATAGAGTGTGTGCATTCCAAACAAGCGGTCCGTGGTTTGAGTCTTAGCGTGGTCGTAGATTTATCTTCATTTCACCTCCATTTGTGTCTTGTCTTGTATACTTGTCCTGTGACGTTTTTGTAATGGTTTCACTTCATGTTGATCGCACGGTTAATGAGACGAAAAGACTTAGATCAGCGTGACCAAACTGGGTATCGTGATTACATCGTGTAATCAAAGACATTCATACTGGTAGGGGAGTTTCCTGTACATTGCTCTATGTTTCGCTCACGTACTGAATGTAAGCAATATCGGTACCATGTCGCTCTACAAACCCTCTGCCTCTACGAGCAGGAACAGAAGGTTTCGTACAGAATGGAAAGAGGAATTTATTCGCTGTTCTGTCGGAGAAAATGTAATATGTTGCTTTGCTCAACGGTTCAATTAGTAGTAGTATATAGAAGCGACATTACAGGCATAACAGGTATTATTATTATTATTATTATTATTATTATTATTATTATTATTATTATTATTTATCAGCAAGTGTTACCATAATTCTTATATACGTGCCTCAATATATAGGCCTATATCTTCCCTTGAATGATAAAATAATTACTACAGCTATATGTCCATTTTAATTTCTTTTTTAAATCTTTTAATGACTACTACCAGTTATTTACTAGCTATTCACTTAATAATAATAATAATAATAATAATAATAATAATAATAATAATAATAATAATAATAATAATAATAATAATGTGTTAGATTTAAACACAATAGAGTATGTTGACCTTTCATGTGCTGAGTCAATAAGAAAGATCCACAAATGTAACAGGTTAACGTAAAAAATTACGTGTGAAAGTGGCATGTATTTTATTTTTTTATGAACTTCCTGCTTAATGGATTTCTGCAGTATATAATGGTGTAATGGACGTGTGTATGTTGTTTTATCTCAGTGACAGACTGAAGGCCAAGCTGTAGTTTCATATACTTAATCTACAGGTCAAGGCAGCATTGCTGAGTTCATTTCTGTGACTGGTAAGCTTGGACGTGTTGCAAGTGTTAGAACATCTGAAGCGCAACAGGTCGAAGAGGAAAAATACCTGATTGTGAGTTGTGATTCCCATGGACACAATAAATTATCATCAAAATTTTCTATGGATTGGTTCTTCAAGCAATGATTTATAATTTCACCACTATTATTTTCTGTTATTAGATGTATAACTTTAAATTTATAATTTACAATAATTTCTGGGTTCCATTTCTTGAATAGCATATTGAATATATATTTTGCATTGTTTAAAATATATTATACTAGGCATTTGCACTTAAATATTACTTTATTTCTCTAGGAACACAGCAAAATAATAATAGCCACCAGTATAAAATTCAGAGATGTCAGTACGTAACGCACTACTTTTTTAACTATAACTCATTTAATATTAAGTGTAAGTGAATTTGCTTTTTTGTACATGAAAGCTAAAATCTTCTCCTCCAACTGGAGTTTTTGAAAATCATTTTCTGGCTGAACTTTCAGAGAACTAGACAAAAAAGCATGGTCAACTGTAAAACGAGTTTACATTTATGTCAGTATGTAACAAAAAATACTACATTCAATATAGGACACAAGTTTTGTTTCTGAAATGCATTTTCTAAATTAACATAACCTCCAATAGTTTATCTTTTTAACCATGTGGTCAAATTTGATTTATTAAATCATCATATATTTTAAACGAGATTTTTTATAGAAAAATGTATTCTCAATGTCAGTAGGTAACGCATGGAATCCATCCGTTGTAATCATCATCAAGTACCCTATGGAGAAAGGGACAGGGATCTTCCGTGTTTAATGTCTAACTCTATTGGTAACTGAATTGGCTGAGGATAATACCACTTACGCATTCCCTATGTAAGACAACGCCAATGCACGTACCACACATCACTCAGTAACCACAGATCGTAAAATCTTTACTGATCGTGCTGTGAGTTGTCAACCAGCACTGTAAAGCTTGATGTACACTTTCGATACAATAACAATAAAATCACGATATAGTTCCGTTCCGTTCTCACTCCCGTATCATTCACACTGCCGTTCCACGCTACGTGTCGGTCATGGTCTGGCAAACCATTGCTACACAAGTGGTTGTAGAAATTGAAACTAGTGAAATGTTGAAAGATTTTCAAATATTGATTTGGCTATTATTGCCATAATACTAGACGATTATGAATGTGAAAATGGTAACTCTGCATAAATGAGGAGAACTTTGGTACGTCCTTTTTTAAAAAGCAGGAGAAGTGAAATAGAATTTTATACACTACCCTCAGCTTGACGAACAAAATATTATGTTGAAAGTTTTCGCAGTTAGAAATGTAGTATAGAAAGCAATCAAAAACGGGAGTGGAAATTCAAGAGAATAATCTACACCAGTGGTCAACACTCGCTGAAATGGGTAAAGTGCAAGGAGTGCAACGAAATATGCTCCGTCGTGCGGAAGGGATAGGGAGACAGTATACTCGCCAGCAGTCACGAATGCACGCTAGTACAATATCATATCCGCGGGTAATAGACGCTAGTCCGAGGCTGCACTGTGCTGATGGTCGCTTTTGGTCGGGACTATTTATAAGCATGTGGTATACATGTTTATAAAACTAAAAGAAGAATACCAACGATGAGCCTTGAATATATATTTTAATAAAAGAGAACATATGTGTATAGAAGGAGAAATAATTGATATATCATATTCTGAAATTATTAAAACATGTAATAGTTACAAATACCTGGAGTATTACAATACTTACAACACTGGAAAACACTTTCCCGAACCATTGAATTGGACGCTGCGGTACAATAGCATAGTCTCGTTGCTCTCCCGACATTACTCCGGTAGATGTTTTCTTTGGGCGTATGTCGAGGACATTGTATGTTCCACAAAAGTAACAAACAACAACGATTATAGGAACTTTCGTCCAACATTTTTCGTCCAATTTTAATTTGGTCCTTTATGATGTTTGATCCGGTCGTTATTTTCGTCCATAATATACTTAGTCCTCATATGCTTTGGTCCTGTATAACTTTGACCAGATGTTACTTTCGCCCACTATAGCCTTGACCTTCATGTAATTTGGTCCTTCCTGTGTTTGACCAATTAGTGAAATATGTATTTTCTTATCGTTTTGACTTAAACAAAAAACAGAATTTTACTGTTATATTTATTCATTGCATAGTTATTATGTAGCATTGTAGCATTACAGTTCCATTATTTTTGTGTTACGGACGAATTTTTGGACTGAATATGTGATTGGACGAAAATTACTTGCGGACGATAATACAGTGGACGAACGTCAATTGGACAGAATATATTACTGGACGAAAATAGTTTATGAACAGGAATATAAAGAATCAAATATCTTGGACATCAGTTCATTGGACGAACAATGTTGGACTAAATTGAGAATTTACGAAAAACTTTGGACGAATGTTCCTGTAAGCACAACAATTTACGCAATCTCATTCTGGAAGCAAAAGCAACTATCACACCAGAGAACCTGGACTGAAATTTAGTATCGTTTGGACATTGTTCGTAATACCGAGGGGAGTCGTTTAGAAACATGCTTTTGATTGTTTTTGTGAAATTGAGTTGTACTTCCTAACAAAGGTAACAAAAATGACCTCGCGTTTTCCTTTTTTTTTTTTTTCCAGAGGCAGTCCAAATGAGGTAAGTTGGGCACTCAGTGCCATTTTTCTCCGTTTCTTTCTGTATGAAATCTGCCCATATATTTGAGAAACTTACAAATAAGTCCTCACAAAGTATCAGGGAAGAAATTCTTATAATTTGAAGTATCTAAACAACAGGTGCATATACACTTCTTACAATTTGAAAGCATATTATGTCTTGTCGTTATGAAAGGGGATGGTCTTGTGAAAAAAAGCAAACAAAGACATTTGGATAAAGCCTTACATAATATGTAAAAGATCTCATTTCATATGTTCCAAATTTGTATTACAACACTTCGTGATATTATCAAAGTATTGTACCTACGAGAAATGAAATATCTCTAAAACATAATTAGATTTAGGAATGGCTACTTTTAATGCATTGTTAAAAATACAGTGTCACCTACTCGAAGGTAACTCCATTAGAATAAAGAAAATACAAACACAAAAAGTACAAAAGTACCATGAGATTGTCACAGTACGTGCTGAAAATCCCTCTCTGCGCGTTAATACACAACTGAACACGATTTCGCATGTTTCTGAAGTTGAAATCCTTGAAATATTGAAACAGGAAATTAATGTTATTGGGGCTACCTTCGAGTGGGCCACCCGATAGTAGAATCATACTAACTTTCTGGGATAAATCGATGCATACATACTTTTTTTAATTTTACAAACCTGAGTAGTACAGCATTAGTTAGAGTTAGCGGTAAAAAAGGGTATATGGCATATAATATTCATAGATATGGGGCAAAAATAATATACGAATGCAATTAAATAAGGGAAGCAGTGAAAAGTACTCTAAAATTTAGAGGCCAGTGAACTCGCTACTATCGAACATATAAGTTATTCATTTAATTAACTTTTCCCTCATGCGTTATTCGTTTTGCTGCTGAAATGAAACAGGTTAGAATTCACGATTTACATAAAGCTGGTCCGATCGTCACTGTAGTAGTTTCGAAAAAAAAAAAAAGAATAGCATAAATATTGTTAATGATGTAGCTCATATCCCTAATGAGAAATTCAATGAACAGGTCATTGTTGTTAATTTAAATCTCGGAGTTGGTAGAGGACGCATGCATGATTAGGCGTTCATTATCTACAACTGCGCCGTTAAACCCCGTCAGGAAAGGGGAAATTTCCACTTTTATTCAGGTTATGGCAATATTTATAAGCGCTGAATGTGCGACCTCTCTGCTGCGTCACACATCTAATTCATAAGGGCATGAGGATCTAATTTTTACTTTCTCCCTGTATACGAAAATTCGATTGCGATGGAATCATAAAAATACACAATTAGACAGCATTGATACTAAAAAAACCGAGAGGCTGTACCGGAGTACGTCCGCTACATAGAATATGAATTTCATTTATTTCTACGAATTGCCAACAGTGTTTATGATAGAAATACAGAGTGATCAGTTTGGGTATGGATAAAATAAAAACACCGTAAAATATTTACTACTGAAATTTACCTGTTGAAACTTGGTGCATACAACACTGAAAAATGGTAGATTCCTCAGAGCTCAACATGACCCCCATTGTGCACCTGCACAACTCATAACAGTGATGCAATTCAGCCCATGTCCGTTATAACATAAGAGGGGTGATTTGTTGAAAAGCTTGAGTAATTTTTACTCTCAGATCATCAGTGTTCCTGGGTTTTTGTGAATAGACAATGTCTTTAACAAAACCCTACACGAAGAAGTCAGGAGGGGTTAGCTCTGGGGAGTTCGGCGTCCAAGCCAAGAGATAGCTGCTTCTCGTACTGGGTTTCGCCTACGACCTCCTGCATTTTTTTTAACACAACCTGTTTCTACAAATGTTCGATACCACTACATTATGGAATCGTATTTAGGTACATTACGCACACCATACTCACGTCGAAATTCCCTTTGAACTCTTTTAACACTCTCAAATTTAACATACCAAAGAACACATTGTGCCCGCTGTTGATTTGTAGTAGTCATTTTAATCATATGCGATTTTCATTTGTCCTTTCAGATTATGCATTGTTGATTGTCATATATGGAAACTCCCATCTTTTAACCATAATATAACCAGCAAGAAATGTTTCCTACTATCATAATAGTTTTATAATAATAAATTAATATTATCCATACCCAAACGGATCAGATTGTACATAAGTTATAAAGGACTGTGCACATACCCGACCTTCTTTTGTTTCTATTGTTGACGAAATCGCAATTGTTGCCATTAATTTAGAATTACGTATTCTATAAGACCTTTACTCAACTGCAGAAAATCCCATTTTTAATGCTAATGATCATTTCAAAATAATAGTTGCAGTGAGCAAAGGAGAAGTATCTGAAGTAATTTTACGCCTTAGGAACAGGAAATCTCCTGGAATTGAGGGGTGTTTAGCAAAAATGTCAAAGGTCCAAAATCTGGTAATTTTAGTTAGAGCGGCCATCTGATGCTCTTCTGCGACATGCATAATCACCAAGGCTCGGAACTTGGGGACTTGTGTCGTGTGCATGAGTAAGGTTACTGGTACAACGTACACAAAGCTCACGCTGCAAGTGCTCAGGGACAGTCGTGTGTACTAAGAAAGTAGCCACAACTAATGACAGGAAGACGGACGAAGAAACTGTTATGTCGAAGCCAATGACATTCAGATAATTAAAGGTAAACAGTCTGTTTGAGGAAATAGAAAATACGTGTTATTTCGAATGGATATTATAGAAGTTTGAAAATACATTTTGTTTTAAATTTAAGATACAGAATTTCGTGGAGAATTCGGAGGAGATACATTATTTTTTTTCGAATGGAGAGTTTATATTTTGTAAGTTGTGCCACACACAAACTAGAGGCTGGAAACGAAATTCACTGAAAGGCATTGCAGTCCCTCAAATTGTAGAAAAGTCTGTCCATTGCCATGGATCGAAACGTAGAGAGGCTTGCCCTACTAGTGACACACTAATTGAAAACTATTTTCGAGAAAAATTTAGGATATACTTATCTTTCTCAGATACGAGATCAGCTAGCAACTGCTGAAAATCGAACAGAAAACAGTAACAGTCAAAACATTTAGTATTATAAGTCTGCTACCGAAAAATCTTCGAATGTACGTAGTCACACACTGTAATAAAATGTACACATCAGAACAGTAAATTTGATATATTTCTCATGTTTATTTTTATTATATATATGCTATGAAATTACGTGTTTCAACCCACCATAAAATTATCAATATGTTGTTGCAGCCAGAAACCACTTTTGTAGCAGACCTGACAGTACCTCCGTGCTGGAAGCGGGAGTTTGTTGACATTGAAGTCCGGTCGCTTAGTCACGTGCAAAGACACAAGTCCCCAAGTTCCGAGCTTTGATAATCACATACATTCAGTTCTTTACAAACATCAATAGTACAGTGTCGAATGGCATCTAAGAAATTGTGTTTCTGTTAAAACGTCAGTAGTCCACAATATTTCTTGTCAGAATGTCAGTTGTCCAGGTTTCATTGATTTACACAGTGTTGGCAGCACCATCGCACCAGAGTAACAGCTCCATGCGCTATTGCGTTTTGTATGCGGGGACTTGGATTCTCGTCGCAACTCACAAGTCAGACCACGTTGTAGCGTTTTGCTGCTTTCTTTAGACTCAGACGCATTCTACTAAATCGGCGGAGCAGTGTACGAAGAAAAATATGAAACTTACATAACAGCGTAAAATATAATATTGTAATATAAAGTATCGTTTCTGAAACTGTGAAACGTAGGCCTGGTTCGTCACAATGTAAAACTATTATATTTAAATACTAGCCGTACCCGTGCGCTCCGCTGCACCCGTTAGAAATAAATATAAAGTACTGTAATTACATAATTAAAATAGAACATTTGATCCAGGGAACATTCGTGTTTGAAAGAAGGATAAATCGTTTAATATGTTACTTAATTTAAATTGCATCCAAATAATTAAAATGCGATCATTTTGGTCCAGAGACACTCATTTGGTGCAATGACAATTCCTTTAACATGTTTCTTAATTTTTATTACATGCAACCATAGTTTAATGAACATTGACATCATTTAGATTTAATGTGTATATTTTATTTTACTTGTTATAGGTTTCCATTGAATTATGGTAATAACTTAATTTTAACCCTTGCTTTCTACGTATTCAGTAAATGGCGCTTGGCCCACTATGGTTCTGAACCCTTCAAATAACTTAAATTATATTATATAATATTACATATTATATTATATTATATTATATTATATTATATTATATTATATTATATTATATTATATTATATTATATTATATTATATTATATTATATTATATTATATTATATTATATTATATTATATTATATTATATTATATTATATTATATTATATTATATTATATTATATTATATTATATCAGAAGTTACTGTAATAACATTATAGCATTATGTCCATCTACAGAAACTACACTTTCCAATGGTGAAATAATAATTAATTATACAAATCGGTTAATTTAGCTTCCGATATTACTTCATACAAACACAGAAACATTCCCTGTAGGCTATCTTTCATAGCTTTCGATTGTTGCTGTCGAAGGCCCGTTATAGACGAAGTCATTTGTTTTTTAATTCATTACACAGCCTTAGATGGCAGTTATTTTAATTTTAAAACTCGTTTATCTCATTAAATATCAGCCCTATCAAAATTTTTCAAGGAATAAAACTTATCGCAAATGATTTTAAAGAAACTTTTGTTATGTAACATTTTTCACAAAAATCAATAATAAGCGAGATATTTCGATTTATTTAATTCAGGCCTCCTTATAACCCCCCTTTTAAATAATGTATTTTGAATACCATATAGCCTAAAATCTAAGTTAAACGAACATAATTTATATTCCAATTTTCATCGAAATCCGTTCATCCATTATCGCGGGAAAAGGTAACAAACATACAGACAGACAGACATACAAACAAAAATTTCAAAAAAGCGATTTTCGGTTTCAGGGTGGTTAATTATATATGTTAGGACCAATTATTTTTGGAAAATCGAAAATTACCAGAAAAATTTCGGCTACAGATTTATTATTAGTATAGATTAATTTAAGCCTATATGTATGACAACACATCGCAAGTTTCGAATTTAAAGTGCATCATATTGGATATAGTAAATCAGAACAGTGGGTTTGTAAGGACTGATTTAGAAGTTGAATTTTAACATCTCAGTATTTTAATAATTCAAAGTGACTATTGCTTTAAAAATCCCTTAATGTTTTGTCGTTGGTCTAAGGCAGCGGTGACCAAAACGGGTGTCGTGATTACATCGTGTAATCACAGACATTTTTTTTTTTTTTTTTTTTTTTTAAATTTCGACCGGCCAGAGGCCGTTTTTCCAAAGTTATCTATTTTTGTTTTCTGTTTGTTTTACCTTTGGTTCCTTTGTTTTTTACTTATACTAATACAATCACAACACCCATGCCCGAAGCGGGACTCGAACCCACAACCCTTCGGACCAAGCGATAGGGACATGCCGTGCCCCTACCGCAACATTCAAACGGATACGAGGAGTTTCCTGTACATTGCTATGTGTTTCATCCACGTACTGAAAGTAAGCAGTGGCGTTATCATGTCGCTCTACAAACTCTGTCTCTACAAACAGTAAGAGGTGGTTTCGTAAAGAATGAGAAGGAGAACTTTTTTGTTGTTCTGTCGGACAAAATGTAATATGTTTACTTTGTTCAACGGTTCAATTTGGAGTATATAGAAACATTAATTGTCACGCTGAATAATGTATTATTATTATTGTTATTATTGTTATTATTATTATTATTATTATTATTATTATTATTATTATTATTATTATTATTACTGACCACTAAGTTAAGTATGTGTTTTTATAATTCTTCTGTACGTGCATGAATATTGATATTTTTAGATCTTCTCCCTAGAAGGATAAAATTATAAGGTTTTGTCTCAATTTTAATCTTCTTAATCTTTAGATGAGGGTAACTATTTATTAGTTATTCATTTAATAATAATAGGTATTGTAGAAAAACTGACGTAATATTATGTGCCAACGAACTGTTAAACGCCAGGAATTGACATGTCTTAAATCATAGCCAGAAAGAGAAAGATGACATAAATAAATGTAAGGAAGTCAGCTACCTAATGGGGTTTGAAATATCTCGTGCTCTAAAGCCTCTTAATAGAACAGAATTTCTCAAAATAGTAATGATTAAAATAGCTTAGGCCTAAATAATTTGTCCATAAGAAGTTTTTAATTTTGAAAAACTACGAATTTCTTGACAAAGTATCGAGAGAAGAATTTAGAAAATTCCTGATTATATTCAAGAGGAAGTTCAAAAATAGAAGCAAGAAAAATCGTATATTGGACCTATTCACTGGCTCTTGACGACAACAGTGACATTACTGATACAGCAAAGCTTTAAATTTTTATCCGCGAGATTGATCAAGATCTTAGTACAGGTACTGGTTGCAGTTTTCATACCAAGTACCTTTCCTTCCTCTCCTTACTTCATGGGCTGTCTGTCGCATGTAATAGCTGCAGTTCGAGTTTTGGTCACCGCTGGTCTAAGGCGTCATATCTGACCTGGTTCGAGTCCTCATGGGGGAAGAAATTTTCTAATGAAATTTCGGCCAGTGTATGGAACCGGTGCCCACCCAATATCGTGATGGATTTGGGGAGCTACGAAATCCGGTTTTCAAAACGCGGCTGGGGAGGATTATTGTTCTAACCACATGATACCCCCGATCTGGTTTGATGTTCGTTCAACTCTTCTGAGGCATATGGACGTGAGGAGGCAGCAGTTGGCTGGTCGGCCTTGACACTTCATGGGCTGTCGCACCACGGATATATTACTTACTACTTTAAAATAAGCTCAGGATGCTATAATATAAAATGGTGAAAAGACATAAATGTAATAAGACACAAAAGGATGCGTAAATTAACCATTAAACACAAACTTCATTGAGAAACTGGTCGGAGTAGTTTAGAAAACTAATGAATGTAAATTCGTAGTAGAGTTGATTATGTAAGCTTTATGAAACAAAATGTAGTAGTCTAGAAAGAAAGAAGAATGGACGAGGAAGAATGGACGAGTAATTTGAAATGTTAATTAAAGCCGGTACAGAACCTATACAGTGAATTATCTATTCAAAGAGCCCATATTTCTACCCATGAATATCTTTGTTATAAAACATTGTCTGGCATGCATTGCTTCGTCTACCTTCTACATGCTGAAATACTATGACACGCCTTCAGGCAGAAAATGTAGGATAGGAAAATAAAAAAATACGTTATAAGAAGCCATACCTCATACTAATGAAGTAATGATGCTAATATTTTGTAAAAAATCGTCGAGCTTAATTCCTAGTCAACCCATTTACGTGAATTTTTGTGAAGGTTACAGTAAGCCTATATTATAATTAAATTTGACTATGCATCTACTCAGTGGCGGCTCGAGACAAAATGTTAGTGTGTTCACAATTTTGTGTTCCAAAACCGAAGAGAATTTGAAATCGTACGTTTAGCCTAATATGAAATGTCATGATTCCAATTTCACTATTGAAAAACCGTATATAAATTCAAAACATATAATGATAATAATAATAATAATAATAATAATAATAATAATAATAATAATAAAATCCAGTCTTTTATTTCCAATTTTTCCTGGTAAGTCAGTTTACTCAGTTCTTTTCAGTTCAAAATTGCTTGAACAGAGTTAATTGTTTACGTTTGTTAAAAATTAATATATAGGCTACCACAGTTCCGTTATTTACAAAGAGCGTGTGTTCAGTAATATATCACAACACACTGATACAATATAGCCTATACCAGTACTGCAATCCCATTCGCATAGATTAATTATTATGAATATATGCCAGTAAATATTATTCTTAAATAATATACACCACCATACAGATATTTAAATTCATACCACTATCACATTCAGCCAGCACGTATTTCAAAACCAAACTATGCTATTATGCTAACACTAAAGTATAGTAATTGACAAACTACACACTCGTAGCAGCACTGTACACCCATCCACACAAAGTAAACGTTCCGACAGTGAGAAATACTGACACTTACATGCTAAAATACAGACTATTAAATTTCCTCCTCGAGATATATCACGTGAACAATAGGCATCGATGCACCTGACATCTGTAGGATAGGATTGTTACGTCATAAATGACGTGAAGCCTGAGGTACGGCCAGGTTACAACTGAAATGTGTTTTGTATCGCAGTAATTGAATGGGGATATGTTTCTCATGCGTACAACGAACATTCTATGCATACCTAACCTTGTAGTCTCTATGGGTAAATTCCTATCTTTATTAATCATATACAGAACTTATATTTTATCTTTGCCTCTATGCAACGACATATTTGAGGCGGGGAGGCAAGGAGATGCCATAGAGGTTGTAATGTTCTTTAATACGCTGACGCTCACATTGTAAGATAAGCCACTTGAAATTTAACAGCCACTGACCGGCAAAGATAAAATGTGAGATCTGTACAGCAGGCATGTCCAGCGCGGTTATATCTAGCCTTCAAACAAGGTACAACAGTGACGTAGGATGTCTTTTACGCTGTCCCTGCATGCGATTCTGATTCTACGTCACTGTTGCATATCGTTTAAAGGCTAGAAATGCCCGCGCTGAACATGCCTGATATGCAGTAAAATCCTGTTACAGCGCTGGGATTGGAGGATGTGCTTAACACCCGCGTTACATCATACCCGCGGTACGACGAAAAGTTTACTGAGTTTAAAAAATAATTAAATATTCTATGAACTGCACTTATAAATTTATTTATTAGCTGTATTCTACAGAATACAATTACTTTACGTCTTATTTATAAAAAGAATCGCCTAATTTGATCTGTCTAATCTTTTGTGGACGATACTTTAAAGCATATTGCTTAATGGCGGAAAGTTGTAATAGATGCACCTGTTCACAACCTGATTGTTGTTTCATGCATGCCATCACTTCATTTATATTTTCCAAAACTTCGTTAAATTTCACACCTGACGCGGAAACGCGCGGTTCATCATTATACCTAACATCTTCATACAGGTCTATTTCACGTATATAATCGCCACCTTCTTTTAGTGCTTGCAGCCATAGTTACCACTCAACTGATACTTTGCGCTCAATAGTAGAACCTCTTCAGTCAATACTGCTACACTTACCTGGTTCCTCAATAGAGTTCACCAAGTACAACGCAGGTTTCTATCCTATGCGATTACAAAAATGGGACGCAACGCCCCCCCTCCCTCAGTGCATGTTGCCCCGCATGGTATAAAATGACAATTATGACGAAATTAAATTTGTAAAATTAAAGAAAATGAGAGAACCTTTGAGGAGGATCTCTCATTCTTCGATCGCAATCATATCACCCCGTCAATGCCAGGGGAAGAACTGAGTCTAAAGAATGTTAAGCTCGCGCCTTATCAATGAAAGATTATTTATCTTCCTTGAATTGTTTTCCATACAGAATAAAAACTTGTACGAACACTGTTAAATAACCTCGCCAATTGATTATATTAACTAAGAGTATCTTAAATTGCATACAACTGTATGTCCTAGTTACATGCTGTAACTAGTGATGAAAATTTCCTGCAAATTTTCAAGTATGAAAATTGTCCCCTTATTAACCATTTTTTTAGTCTACTTACTGTGTTAGGTTTTATAAATGTACTGATATAATTATCCCTCACCTATTATCCTGATCGGTAGATGAAATAACACTACTGAAATCACAACACAATTGCATGAAAACTGTACGCATACAATTAAAATCGAATCAGAACTTAAAAATAAATTGATCTGGAAATTAACTACACGAAACAATTTTCTCAGACAAATACAGATCAAACACCATATAAAAGGGAGGACACCAGATATAACGAAGTATGAGAATCATTAAACACACGTCATATTAATGTTTTCCTCAGCCAATAATATCTAGTTATTTTAAGGGATTAGTTACAGCGTAAGGTAGTAAAATTTTGGAAATATTCAACATTTTTTCCTCCATTACTTTATCTTGTACAAAAATGAAAATTAGTATGTGTAAAACACTGTCCTTCTGCTATATGAAAAAAATATTTTTACGATTCAAAAAAATTATTTACTTTTTTTTTTCAAATTTCAACTCACTGTGCAGTGATGAATCGTTTCCCACATAACTCAAAACTATCCAACATCCTGTGATGAATTTTTTGTGTGTATTTATGCATGTCATATGTACAATATGATGAAAGATCACTTCTCTACCTTTGACAGATTGTCTGATAAAAAATAAACTCATTTAAAAATAGTGAAATATCAGTATTTTCTTCTAACACAAAATAAAAAAAAATAGTATTTATTAAGGAATGCAGTTGAAAAAGCATGATGTTGTAAACATGAGTTTCAGCACTAAAATAAAAGAGAGAAAACATGAAAAAGTTAACAAGTTAATGAGTAATGAGGGAAACGTTTCATCACTGCACAGTAAACTGCCACAATTTTAAATTTTGAAGAAAAAAAATATACATATATAAATAATTTTTTTTTTTTGAATCGTAAAAATGTATGTTTTGTTCTTCATATAGCAGAAGGACAGTGATTTACACATACCAATTTTCATTATTGTACAAGATACAGTAATGGAGGAAAAAATGTTGAAAAATTCCAAAAATTTTACTACCTTAAGCTATACCTAAGCCCTTAAAATAATAGACATACATCAGTTCCAATTCGAGCAAATAGTGATGTGATAATTTAGTTTAAAATATAACGAAGTTCTCAGAAACTTATGTTCGTCAATGCTTATTCCTTAATCAGCATCAGTGTTACGGAAATGCAAATGTGACAAAGGCGTTTGTTTTGGAGTTAGTATTAACAGCCAACAAACGTATACGACTTAGAAGCTAAATTTCATAATTCGATGTCTATTTAATAAGCAATACATGTGCTCTTGAGCGAAGAAAGCAACAATTTGACTACGCCGAAAATTTTAAGAAAAAAAATATATAGTTGAAAAATTCCTGAAAATGTTACATTTCAGAAAATTTTGTGCGAAAAAGTATCCTTCTCATATTACTAGCTGTAACGCCAATATTTTCCATTAATATAATGGTCTCATAAATATCGTAATTTCCTAAATCAATTTTTCAAAATTGAATTTAATATATGAGGTCCTTTCATAATTAGGAATATTAGAGATACATAACAAAAAATATTCATCGCACAAGAAAGAGCTGGCTCTTCCAGTCTACAAATATAAATAATAGGGACTATTTCGCTTTGAGTAGAAAATTTATTGTATTTGAAGGCATTAAGGACAATTTCAGCCAAATGAGAATATTTGCAATGATCGTAAAGAAATAGTTTTAAAATAAGTAAGATATCCAAATCTTAGAAAATTGGCATCATAGTTGGCTTACATTTAAATACATATCACAAACTCACATTAATGAGACATTTAACTAAAATTATTTGTGCTTGGTGAACTACAGCCTTTCTTCAACATAGAAAAGTACGTAATCTAATATCTTAAACAGAAAACTTTAAAAATGTACGTAAAACAAAACGACCATACCTCTTTCGAGCTACGCCACTGACGACTGGACCTGGAACAAAAACAGAAATGTTTCATGTAAATATTTTATGGATGATTTATAATGGAATTGTAAACAAAATTTGAATATAAAATTCACATATAGGGCCGATAAATGTATGCCTATGTTATACTCTTAGTACATTGTACTATATTGTAGTGTAATAAATTTATTGTGTTATAATAAGCTATATACAAAGTAAAGGCTTAAAAAATTCCAAGAAAAGTAAGACGTGTGTTAAACGAGGTAGGTTACAGTACAACATGAGCAGTAATAGAAAAATGGAATAACAAAACGTTAGTAATCATAGGATGGCAAAGATAACAAGCTATTATCTTAAAATCATCGGAAGATAACTCAAAAGATGACAAACTGGTTTTCTGCGTCGTCAATTGACATACAGTATTAGTTGACCATTTTGTATGTGGAACGTAAACAGCTGCTAGGCCTACCTGTGGGATAGAGGAAGACATAGTCTATGACTAGAATAAGAGAGGGATCTTAGTGACGAAACAGCGGCGCGCTGTGTATTAATACAAGCAACTGCCGTTCCACAAACAGAATGGTTGGGTAATACCACAGTCTAGTATATACAGTCACGAAGCTCAATAAGTAGGTAATATGCATCTATAGATAGTTGCTAACCACTAGGATCGCTACTATCGTGTCATTACAGATAATGCGAAATAGTACCGACACAGTCTATTGTTCCTAGTACCCTCAACAACTCAAGCTTCGTGACTGTATAAGTAATACCACAGTCTAGTATATACAGTCACGAAGCACAATACGAAGTAAATAATGCATCCATAGATAGTTGCTAACCACTAGGATCGCTACTATCGCCTCATTACAGACAATACGAAATAGTACCTGCACAGTCTATTGTTCCTAGTACTTATTTACTTACTTACTTACTTGTCCACACCTGTGGAGTAACGGTCAGCGCGTCTGGCTGAGAAACCAGGTGGCCCGGGTTCGAATCCCGGTCGGGGCAAGTTACCTGGTTGAGGTTTTTTCCCAATACGAGCAAATGCTGGGTAACTTTCGGTGCTGGACCCCGGACTCATTTCACCGGCATTATCACCTTCATTTCATTCAGACGCTAAATAACCTAGATGTTGATACAGCGTCGTAAAATAGCCCAATAAAATAAAAAAAATAATAAACTTACTTACTTACTTACTTACTTACTTACTTACTTACTTACTTACTTACTTACTGGCTTTTAAGGAACCCGGAGGTTCATTGCCACCCTATTACCCTCATAAACTCAAGCTTCGTGACTGTATGTATTACACCAGTGGTCGTCAGCACTTGCTGAAATGTGCAACGGGTACGCGGTGCTGTCCCATGTACACCGTCGTGCAGCAGGGAGAGATAGAGAACATACCCGCTAGCAGCTACGCAGTGCACTATGGTGCGCTGCGTTTTCAGCGGGTAAGAGATGCTAGCCCCAGCGTGCTCTGTGCTGACGATCCCTGTACTAGACTGTGGTAATACCTTGTCTTAAGGGACAAAACAAGCATACTGGTATAATACACGAAATTTAGAAATAAAATAATTTAGTTATGTTTTTATTTAACGCAAAATAGTCGGATGTTTAAATTTTCATACAAAAACTTTATTATTATTATTATTATTATTATTATTATTATTATTATTATTATTATTATTATTATTATCGCCGCCTCCCATTACCGGTTGAGAACCAACCACTGACTGTACGATTCGCATTATAGTATTTATATTTAATAGCAAAGATTTACACAATCATTTGAAGGTCTGTTAGCTAATTTTTCTTCTAGCGGCTTCTGCATTAAAGGCGATTTAATAATAATAATAATAATAATAATAATAATAATAATAATAATAATAATAATAATGTGCTCAACTTATTATCGCTTAGAAACATCTAAAGAATTTCTTCATGAAATGTAAGGTATTTTGGGAACAAGATGAATATTCAGTAGGTACGTAATTTCGAGTGTGTTCGAGACTCAGCTTCCTGCAGGAGGAGGTCCTTGAGCAGGCACTCTCGTTACAGACAGCACGCCGCAGCCTTGTAGAGATATTCATGACGTCATGTGCAGAGTCGCAACATCAGAGCCTGGTTTTATGTCTGTTTTGTGACGCAGCGCTGGGATTTGCCCTCCGCCACCTGGCAGGGCTCGTGTCGGGTCAATCGCCGACCCCAACTCCACTCGTTTCACAGCTGATCAGCGGCTCGATCGGGTAAACCGGTAAAGACTCTTTTCGACGACTAGACTACAGTACGTATCACTATTACCATCACCGCCTCGAATTTTGTAGCATCATAGGCCCAGTATTTTCACTTTTATTTCGCTTAATAACAAAATTAATCATCATCATGAGCCCAGTGGATCTGTTACGATCTCGTAACAGCGTTTTTTAGGTTGTTCTAAATTTCTTTTTTTCTTAGTAGGTTATTTTACGACGCTTTATCAACATCTTACGTTATTTAGCGTCTGAATGAGATGAAGGTGATAATGCCAGTGAAATGAGCCCGGGGTCCAATACCGAGAGTTACCCAGCATTTGCTCATATTGGGTTGATGGAAAACCCCGAAAAAACCTCATCCCGGTAACTTTGTTCTTTTGGACATATGATAATAATATTTGTTTAGGCCGTCTAGTACGAGCCATCCTCTTGACATGTTCTTTCCATTAACGCCTATATTGCTACAGATAATTGACAATAGGATCAATTTTAAGTCCTTTGAGGATGTCTTCATTCCGACGGTGGTCACGTAATGAACGTCCTGCAGTTTTTCGCATGAATCACATTTCGGATGATGTTAACCGTCTATCATCTCATTTCCTTATCGTCCATACCTCGCTGCCATAAACTAGAACTGGTAGTGCAAGGATTTTATATCGTCGTTGTTCCTGCAATAACTCCTATATGCCAGCCACACCAATGTATTTGCGGAGGAATTGCTGATATTTACGGCCATCATGCATTCAGCTGTGCGAGGAGCAAGGGTCGCATTCCCAGACATACATCACTAGGGAGCGGATTTTTATGTGCTAAAAATTTAAATATATTTATTTTTATGTGCTAAAAATTACAAAAATATTTGCTAAAAGTAAAAAATTATTTTTTTTTAATATGACAAAAATACCTTACTTAGCTTGGAAAAAAAAATGTTACTAGGTACTCACCCACCACACTTGAGTGCTAGTATTTGGCCGAGAATTGCAGTGAACAACAAAGACCATCTCCAAATTCTCCATCACAAATGCATGCCGATTATCTCTGAACAACGACTTATACTGTGAAAACTATCTTTCCACATCACAGGACGTCAGACGTGCATATTTAAAGAGAGAGGAATGTCACAAACACAAACACCGTCAATTTCATCTACAGGCACACACTCCAATACTTGAGCAACTTTACACATTTTTTTTATATCCACTGTTTTTCCCAGACACATTCTGGAATTTGTCCCTTAGTAATTGTGTTCCTGAACCTGGTAGCGAGTCTAGTTTAATTTCCACGGCTCGCACCTCCCTGTTTCAAACAACAGGTTTTTGGATGTTTCGAGTTTTTTATGGTGTCACACAAAAAGCTTAGATTTGCTAATAGGAAAGCCAAATCGTTTTTTAAACAACCATTTTTCAGTATATCTTGAAGGATTTCGATTGTCGAAGCCCGATAACAGGGAATCACAACAAGACATATTGCCTTACTTGATGGACATGAGCGAGAGGCGAGAGATTTGTTTAAATTAAATAATGTTCATACTCGAGCTCTTATCTGTTGTGTTTCACAAACAAAGCGTGGAATGAAATCATCTTCAGCAACAATAAACATTCCTAATTATGTGTTGCAAAATCTCTCCTTCTTGTCCATGTTAATTTATTCTCTAATAACACTGATATGCTGCCTAGCAGTTCTCAGAACTCGAGGCGATACTATTACAAAAATGGATCACGGATACACCACACAGCGCTTAGAAACACGAAGCAATCAAGAATTCTTAAAAAGATAACGTACTTCTGAGTGACATAACTGATTTAGTTTTAAAATGTTTAAAAGTTCTTGTAAAAATTATTTAAGTAAAAAACTCCAAGATTTATGTGTTTATAATAGATTTCCTGAAAATAATAATAATAATAATAATAATAATAATAATAATGGTTTATTTTAACTGGCAGAGTTAAGGCCATTCGGCCTTCTCTTCCACTCAACCAGTGCGATACGAAAATACAAAATTACTATATTGCTAAGGAGCAAAACAAAATTAATACAATACAATACATAACAATTCTTTTACCTTCCCACCATTCCTATGAAATAAATATGTACTAATAGTAACATTAATAATAATAATAATAATAATCATACCTAAATATAATTAAATCATTAAACTCGGTTATGATTATAATTACAACTTCAATTTGTCTGCGTCAGTAAGAAATTGTTTAGCTTTGTCTTGAAGGTAGTTATTGTCTGGCAGCCCCTAATCTTCTGAGGTAGAGAATTCCATTCACGAGGGACGGAGACAGTGAAAGAGAATGAATAGTGGGATGTTCTATGGGGAGGAATTGCTAGGATTTGGCTCTCTTGTGACCTGGTGCTTAAATTGTGATTGCAGGATAAGTAGTTAAACCGGGAACGAAGATATGTATTTACATAATTTTTTGTGAAAATATGTGTTTTTATATGAAATAAAATTCGGGTTTTAAACTTGAAACTTCATGTTCGAAATTTTTAACTTTGTTAGTTGTGTTTTATCACACACAAAAATAATATTTAATTACATAGAAATCCGCTCCTTATACATCACTAGGCTTCGAGACTTCGGACCCAATAGAGCAGTTCAGTGGGAAATTCGCATAACGGCGTACTGAGTATAGTGGTAAAGCATATAGTGGGTAGAGGTACTGTAGAATGATTAAATGAATGCCAACAAATAGCCTACGCAAAGAAAAACGCTCTGGATTTGAAGGTTCTGACGAATAATTTGATTTTCATACAAACCGATTTTCAAACTGTGTCTGAAACTATTACACGGTTAGAAAAGTCAGAGCAAGAGAGCCGGACGCCCTCTAATTAGTTGAGGAAATAACACAGAGAATTAATGAGGCGCCAAGTACACCGGTTACTGAACGTGTAAAACAGGAGGGAAATCAATTTTATGTAAAAATAACGGATATGGAACATTATTGTGTAACATAAACAGCAAATTAGTGGGCATAGAGTCACCCGAGAATAAAGGACTGTCCCTTAGAGACTGCAATGATGTTAGGTATTTTTTTCGTTTTGCTCCTATCGCGTGATGCGACGTAGACCACAGCTTTCGACAGTACAAACATTGGTAGATAACCGAAAAAGATTTACGTTTGAGATACTGAGAATTTATCTTGTATTACATTGCAATTCGGTACTTTAACTGCACTTCCTAAAGACGACCAAAAGGATAAATGAAGAAATTAAAATTGCTACATGCTTATTTGCACCATTAACACTGTGTATAATTAAACACAAATGCTTATAAAAGACAGGAGAATAAATGCTTTTCACATTCTTTTGACATTATCATTGTGTAATTTATATTTACTTTCAGAATGTACATATGTGTGTGTCTCCACATACTACCGTACTCTACTCAAAATAGCAACGTTGTTACCTCAACACATTTCTACCTACCTGCAGCGAGTCAACAACCTATAGTGCATTGTGTAATTTATATTTACTTTCAGAATGTACATATGTGTGTGTCTCCACATACTACCGTACTCTACTCAAAATAGCAACGTTGTTACCTCAACACATTTCTACCTACCTGCAGCGAGTCAACAACCTATAGTGCATGCACAGTAAACTTATTGTATCGGGTCCAAAGTCTCGAAGCCTGTACATCACTCAATGATATCATTAAAAGATCTCTGACTTCTTGTGGCATCCCATCTCTTTTGGAACCACCAGGTATTTAGTCGCACGGATGATAACGACCCGATGGTCTCACCTTAATTCTATGGTCTAGAGCAGCGTTTCTCAAACTATGGTCCGCGGACCACCTGTGGTCCTCGAGATCTGCCCTTGTGGTCCTTCAAAAAGGAAAGAAGAAAAAATGAAATTCAAACGAACTGTGTATCAAACTATTGCTGAAAATCTCAGAGTTTGGAAATGACACATGGCAATCACCTTTCACTTTTTCTTCCACTACTGACATTTTATGAAATTTATTACCTTACCAGTCTATCGACTTCCCACTCTACTCAGCAACAAAAGAGGGATTTAAAGCACTATGAACGTGGTGTTTCTCGCCATCTTTTCCTTGTACATCAGCTGATGACATGTGACTAAGTACATTGGCATATCTTTCAGATATATTCTCAAAATTAAACGAACTAAATCTCTCTCTACAAGGTAATTCTTTGACTGTTCTCAATGCGCATGAGAAAATAAACTTGGCTTGTGGGTCAGTTCCGTAAAAGAGACGATTTTTTTCACTATTTCCAACCCTAGAGTCTTTTTTGGTCGAAAATGATTTCGTTATTAGAAAAGAATTATGCAATGACATTATGTTCGTATCTCGAAACTCTGAGGTCACAATTTAAAACTTATTTTCCAAGTAAATATAACGAATTTGCATGGGTTCGTGATCCCTTTCATTGAGATATTGAAAATAACAAACTTTCATTGGGTGAAAGAGAACAGTTAATTGAACTCTCGAATGACACTGGACTTAAAGTGAAATTCCAAGCGGAAGGTATGGTTAATTTCTGGATCTCATCACAGGTGAAAAGAGAATATAGTGAACTGCACAATGGTGCTTTACAGATTATAATTCAGTTTGCTTATACGTATGTTTTACGGAACTGATCCACAATCCAAGTTTATTTTCTAAATCTAACTCTAACTCTAATAAAAACAAAGTACCGAAATCGACTCGATGTATGTGACGATCTCAGACTTAAATTTAACAGCATGCATCCAAACATAGAACTGTGCTAGAATCGGCAGGCTTATTCATATAATTAATGTGAGCACCGACATTTATTTAGTTTATTTAGTAAAACAGTTAAAGATTTTATCCAATCTCTAATAGTCTTGATTTATTAAAAAACGAAAATGATTTTTTTCTATGAACACTAACTTAATTAATTAATACTAATATAAAATTATATGAATTAAATTAATTTTAATTAATTAATACTTTTTTAAAATATAAGAATACTGGTATTAAAATATGCTACAAAAATGATAAATTTGCTTTCCAAGGAAACAAAAGGAAGGTGGTCCGCGGAACTGTTCTGACTTTAAAAAGTGGTCCCCACTTCAAAAAAGTTTGAGAAACGCTGGTCTAGAGGAAAATCTTTAATTTGGGACTCCACTTGCGTTGACACTCTAGCTCCATCTCATTTGCCGAATACCTCCAGAGGCGCAGCATCTGCTGCTGAATTAGCCGCGAAGAAGAAAGTGAATAAATATGCTCATCTTTTAGACAATAAATCTTTGTCTCCTTTGCTGTGGAGACCTTCGATCCTTGGAGTCATGACGCTAAAAATTTGGTATCTCAAATCGACCAAATTTTAATCTCCATTACTGATGATCGTCGTTGCACTGCTTATTTGCTTATGCAATGAGCGTTTTAGGTACTCTTCCCGAATCCAGCCCTTTGGATGAACTTTTTCTCCTGTAAAATTTATTATTCTGTGTGTAAATATTTCTGTTTAGTTTTATATATATATATATATGTATATGTATATGTATTAACCACAAATTGAGTTTTCATAATCAAATATTTAATATAATAAATAAAACTTCAAAAGAAAAAAAATTGTTCAGTAGGAAGAGAAAACACATTTATTCATCCTATGGCAGCCGTACATAGGAGACTGTGAATTCTTACATTTTCGAAAGAAATAAATATAATTACATACAGGAGATTTTATTATTTGCTGTATCACTATTTAAGGTATTTAATAGAGCAAAAATCTGAAAATCGATAAATACGTCACATAGGAGTTATTGCAGGAACAACGACGATATGTCTTCATCCTTGTATGTCTTTGTACTTGGGCTAGTTTTTTATTTATTTTTTTATATATTTTTATTGCTAGTAAGTTTGAAATGAATACAGATTAATAAATACAATGAAAGGTAAACTAGCCCACTCCTGAGTAAGACTCGTACTCAGGAGGGGATTCCAATACAGACAAAAATAAAATAAAAATTGAGAGTGAATATAGATTAAATAGTGTTTAATATGTTTAAACCCAAACTATAAATCCAATACATTTTTTTATTAATTTGGAGAGGATTCGTGGTTGAAATATTATTGGAATAAAATTTGTTTAATAATCTGGGACCTTGACTCATTCTATGATAAAAAGCTGCATTGGTTTTACATTTTGGTTCAGACAAACCCAGAGAATTCATATTTTTAGTTCTATATTTACGTATATACCTTTCAAAGTTATTAAATACATTTGAATACATTGTTAATAGTTAATGACCATAATACTAATTTTCTGGAGTATGGAGTAAAATTTCTAGGATTTCACGCAATATAGGATAGAGTTTTCGAGGTCAAAAGAAGACATGACGTGGAGCAGCCGGAAACAGGGGCAGCCTGCACTCATGCTGAGGGTGTGTGCTTTTATCCAGCCTCGTTAATCTTGCTCGCCAATCTAATTTAAAATCATAAAATGATAAACGCAAATTGTCTAAAGCAATATTAAACCACGTAAACCTAAGCTTTGCAGTTAATTCACTTGGATGCTCGTAAATCACACCTGCAAACATTGTTAATGTTTCGTGTTTTATGCTCTGAGTTTTAACATAATAAGCGAGTACGGAGGATGGAACTCCCTTCGCCGGCAATCTCAATATTTCATCCGGAGCTGTTACTAGCATATATAGCTATCACTCCATTCTTCCTCTTTCTCTACTCAACTCTTCTACCCCCGAGCTTCTCTTTGTCTGCATTGCGGCCGTAAATATTTCAAAATGCATCTCCGTTTCTGTCTGTGAGGGTTTATAGTCTCTTCCCAACGGCTCGAAGGCACGCAAATTGCTTAACTTGGTCCATTGTGCACTCACGTGTGATAAGACATCCATCCATCACATCGGACGTCCCGTTTCAATGTACTTCGAGGGGGAAGACGAGCTTTAATAATATACCTCAGTTTATGATTGAACGGTTCTTTCTCATGTTGAACTACAAGGAACAACAGAATCTAAATATGACACTTTAACTCAATCATAAAAAAACATGTATAGGAAAGATATTCAGAGACTGGCAGTGGCGCAAACGTATATGAGTATGGGCCCCTGAGACACGAGCCCACCCAATTCTTTTTTTTATGTAGGCTATGCCTATGTATTTATTCACACTGCAAATGGGTATATACCCGGTGGCAGTGGTAACTAATTACACTCAATAATGACAATTAATAATAAACACAATTAATAAAAATGCAATTAATAAATTAATAATACTAATAATAATAATAATAATAATAATAATAATAATAATAATAATAATAATAATAATAATAATAAAGGAAGCATCCTAATTAAATGAAGCACGATGACTTAAAATAAAATTTAAAGTAAATATAATTTGTATCTTAACCCTGAGTTCGAACTAAAACCCATTTGTCGTATTATTATTATTATTATTATTATTATTATTATTATTATTATTATTATTATTATTACTACTACTACTACTACTACTACTACTACTACTACTACTACTACTACTACTACTACTACTACTACTACTACTACTACTACTACTACTACTACTACAAACTTACTTACTTACTTACAAATGACTTTTAAAGAACCCGGAGGTTCATTGCCGCCCTCACATAAGCCAGGCATAGGTCTCTATCCTAAGCAAGATTAATCCACTCCCTACCATCATATTCCACCTCTCTCAAATCCATTTTAATATTATCCTTCCATCTACGTCTCAGCCCTCCCACAAAGATTTTTTTCCCTCGGATCTTCCAACTAACACTTTATATGCATATCTGGATTTACCCATACGTGCTACATGCCCTACCCATTTCAAACGTCTGGATATAACGTTCCTAATAATATTGAGTGAAGAATACAATGCGTGCATTTCTGCGTTGTGTAACTTTCTCCATTCTCCTGTAACTGCATACCTCCTAGCCCCAAATATTTTCCTAAGCACCTTACTATCAAACACCATTAACCTAACCTCTGTTCCTCTCTCAATGTGTGAGTATTCAAATTTCACAACTATGCAGAACAACCGGTAATACAGTATAACTGTTTTGTAAATTCTAGTTTTCAGTCTTTTAAAAGCAGACTGGATGACAAAACTTGCTCAACCGAATAATAACAGGCATTTCCCATATTTATTCTGCGTTTAATTTCCCCCTCCCCCCGAGTATCATTTATATTTCTTACTGTTGCTCCAAGGTATTTGAATATTTCCACCTTTTCAAAGGATAAACTTTTCATTTCGTACTATGTTCTAGCCATTAGACGTAATAATATACTTTACTATTATTGTTACTATTATTATTATTATTATTATTATTATTATTGTTATTATTATTATGTTATCGTGAGTCGCAGTGGATTGCTTATTAAAATCAGTAATTTTTTGTGTGACCTTTATTCGTCTCTACTGCCGCTAGTTAAGTGACTGTGTTAATAATTTCCGAGAAGTAAGAGTGCCAAGAGATCTTTTTCCGCTATGAAAATATACAACATATATTTAATAATTCAACAATATCCCAGCAAAAACTTAGTCACATTGCTATTTTAAATATATAGTAGGCCTACATAAGGATAGTGCTGAAAAGTTGGATTTTGAAGATGTTTGTGACAAATTTATAGACATAAATACAGTGAGCAGAAACTCATTATCAATACGCCATGCTACATAATTGTGAGTCCACGTTTAATTATCTACTTGTTTTAGAAAAGAATCAAATTCCCAAGTTAAAGAAAAAAGTTAACATAGCCTAATCATTACTTTCTATTTAATTACTACAACTGGGTAGACTAATTTATATAGAACAGCTACGCACAACATAGTGTATAGAGATTTTTTGTATATCTATTTATATACAAGGTGATTCACAAGGATTTACCATCCTTTACGGAGCTTATTTTAGAAGACATTCTGAGCAAAAAAATGTCACAAACATGGGTCCTATTCTCAGTATTTACACAGTTATGTTTCGTTATTGGAACGCATTGCTGTGAACGCGTGATCTTGGTCAGCGTGCAGTCAGCAGTCAGCAGTCAGCTCGAGCGCTATGGAAATCAAAGATAGCCGTATGCAGTTACGTAGAGCGACGAGTGCTGTTCACAAGCGTGCGGCCCAGTGTACTCAAGCGGACGGCGACATTTTTTAAAATGTGTTGTAAACTCTCCCAGATTGTAAATTAGGATGCAAAACTGAACTGAAAATAATTACGTCGGTGGAAGTGGTGTGATTTGTAATAATTGTTGTGATAAGTGCGTAAGAATAATGTAATTTTCTATTTAAAAAATAGAAAAAGATGTCTGTACGAAGCAACTAAGGAGTTCACAGCACATTTTTAGCTTCATAATACTTTCCAATTAAAGAAATGATACTTCTGAATGGTTCATTCTCTATTTGTATTATTTGTTTACCTTCAAACCAAAGAAAAACGTATTTTACAAACAACTTTAAATTAGTGTAGTGTAACTCTGAAAATATTAAGAATAGGAACTATGTTTATATGACATTTTTTGCTCAAAATATCTTCAGAAATAAGCTCCGTAAAGGACGGTAAATCTTCGTGAATCACCCTGTATAGATAATGAAATGCCTTAATATTATGGAGAAGAGTTTTTAGGCCTATTCGGACGTCGCAATTGTATTCACAAAAAAATAAATGTTACCTACAAGTAAATTTAATAGCCCTTGAGTCTTATAGTAACGACACAGTTACATCTCAAAATCGTTGTTAGAGCCCCAGTTTGTTAGGCCTACTTTTGGAATTTTATATTTTATATACTATCTGTACTCATATCAATATTATAGAGATTAATATCATGATACTGGAAGGGAGGATTTATGAGGTGTTTTTTTTTATTATTAACTCAAGTGTTTAAGCTCACCGAGACACCCTATATTTTTCGAAAGTTGGCGCCACTGGAGACTGATATATTCATATTTGATAGTTCAAAGATAGGGAGCGATAAAACGTAGCAGTTGTAACTTTTTATTGAAGTAGGTTCGAGATCACGGAGGACAGCATTTTGTGATTAAAGATAAAGATTCTGTGTGGATTTTTAGTAATATTTTTATAGGCCTACTCGGTCAGCATCGCAACTTCTTACCATCATCATCACCACCACCACCACCACCACCACCACCACCACCACTACCACCACCACCACCACCACCACCACCACCATTTTCATCACAGTTATCATAATAACTACTGCCAGCATCTATGTCCGCCATTCCAGCCGCTGTAGTCATCACCATCGTCGTCATAGTTTCCTTCCTTTTTTTTATTTTATTGGGTTATTTTACGACGCTGTATCAACATCTAGGTTATTTAGCGTCTGAATGAAATGAAGGTAATAATGCCGGTGAAATGAGTCCGGGGTCCAGCACCGAAAGTTACCCAGCATTTGCTCGTATTGAGTTGAGGGAAAACCCCGGAAAAACCTCAACCAGGTAACTTGCCCCGACCAGGATTCGAACCCGGGCCACCTGGTTCCGCGGCCAGACGCGCTGACCGTTACTCCACAGGTGTGGGCCCTTTCTTGTCATCTTGACAAGCTGCGGCACCAATATCACAGGCAACACTGTCGCCATTGTTGTCGAATTCGTTGTCACCATCGTTTAGCATTATACCTCGCGCAAGGAACGATTACCGAAAAGCAGTGGTGGCGTTACTGTCTGTTTTGACGTATGTATGTAAGCACGCCGAGGGAGCGAGAGTACGGACCGATGGAAGTACAGCCTCTTTCAAGAAGATGAACAGATGGGGACATCGCCTGTGGAAATAATGAGCGTAGCAAGAGAAAAATTAGAAGCGAATTGAACGCGCACATTATTTTTACGAATAAAATAATAATACTCTGCGAGGGGAACGCTCCATCACTACATAATAAAATAAACGCACTTGGAACAAGACAACGTATTCACATGCAGTGGAACTGAAACTAAAACCGTAATGTAACTATCACAATGCAAGACTGATACTATCAGTGTTGCCAACTCATAAATTGTATCCCCGTCAGTCTAACAACCGAAAATCCGTCAGAATCCGTCAAAATAAAAAAAAGATCACCCACTCATATCTATATACAAATAAAAAACACATTTTAACACAACTTACTTACCAATCTTGATTGAAATAATAATTCATCCATATCATCTGCCTTTAGTTCTGCAGTTGTGCTGGGTTGGTCTACGTTCCCCCAAAAATTAAGGAATTAAAAATGACAACAGCTAAAAAAGTCAAAAAGTCAGTTTTGACTGAATTTCCGTCCTGTTGGCAACACTGGATTCTATCGATGTCGTTTCTCTTCCGACTGTACTCTTGAATATCATTCAAGTTATCTCGTTTCCTGTTGCCCGCTCTTCCTTATCGAATTGTTTCGTTCGCATTCCTATCGTCGGTAATCCCTGCTTGCGAGACTTATACCACTATCATCAACATAACCATTGTCGTGATCGACAGCAGCAGAACACCATCACAATTACAATTGTCATCGCCGTTTCATATTCATGTCCATCATCGTCATCATGTTCATTACAATCTCACCATCGTCCTTGTCATTATTGTCACCGCAAGTTACCTTGGAAGATGAAGGACAGTCGCGTTTACAAACCAGGTGGGTATCAGCGGCACCGCCTGCACCCCAGATTCGAGTCGGGTAAAATACATTTGCTTTGTTTGGTCGAAGAATTAGATGTAGCCTATACAATTGTCTTGTGTGAAGACATAACAATGTCTGGTAGCAGTATGAGACTCACAAACGTAAGGAGAGGGAAGTAGTTATAAGGTCTGTTCTTTTCTAATATGTCGTGAAGAGGCGAAAAACAAATGCCTAACCATAAATAATACGGTTTAAAATTTCTCAGTTATGAATGTGGTCAACAGTTTTGGTTAGTTTAACCTGTATACAGCAAACTGATTTAAAGGCTCAATTTCGTATTTTTCAGTAGGTACTTAAAATAGAAATGATACTAATTGGAGATTAAAATGTATTCAATTTATGAATTTGTGTTTTAATGAGATAATTATGGCTTTATGCTGTGAATTCTTTCTCTTATTTTCGTTTTTGTTTATTGTGTTTTGTTAATTTTACTGTATTGTTTATTAAGGAGAGTGAATTTAGTTTATTTTTATTTTTTTAGAACCATCCATATCCAATCCAAGATTATACACATACAGAATGTCCCATTTATCTTGTGAAACTCTTATAACTTTTTTGTTTGGATAGCTATTGGAATTTTTGTTTTTGAGAGTTATGTTAGAACGAGGGGCTAACAGGAGTGTAGAGATGTGGTGCATGTAAGTACATTATGGTACAAGATACACGTGACGTCATCAATTTCTCAAAGAGCACTACATACTTTAATAATGTTACATTGATTACACTCATTAAGACGAGTTCGAAATGTATCACAATGTCACCCCGTATATACATGGTTTTACAACAGTAACGCATAACTTCAATTAAAATTGAATATGCTTCTTTATGAAACAAATATGCTCTGCAGATGACATTTAAAAAACTGAGTGTCATTTAAAAGTGCTATTGATTGCGTCATAACTCTGACAACAGTACTCGCAATTTTTTTTTTTTCATAAAAATATTTATTTCTAAATAGAAGGTCACTGAGCTTTTTGTCCAAAATCTTGTCACTAAATTTAATTGCAATTAAGCGTCACTTCCGAAAACATCTGTATTTTATGCTATACACATTACACAAAACACACCGCGTAGCTAAGTCGCATGACGAGCTTCTGATAAGTGGCATTATGTCACAACCCGTCAACTTACCCTAATCTATCAGCCCATCTTTTAAACACGAACACACAGGCAGACAGACAGACTTACCGTATGTTAATGGGCGCTTTTCGCACCGATGAAGTGTGAATATCTAACGATGTTTTTGTAACAGTCAGTACTACAACTGTTTGAGAAGCTCGAGGTACAAAAGGGATAGCCGCAAGAAATGCAGTGAGCACTAGGGAACCAAGCTACCAAGATAATTTGCACGGACATTACCACCTCCGGCAGCAGCAGCAGCACTACACCATGACTGCAATCATCACGATAATTCCGAGAATCATTGAGGCACTCAGCGCACAATTGGTCCAACCCACAAAATTATATTTCTACTTTACTTCTTTTTATAAGTGCGCGAAATGCGATATACAAACGAAAATTGTGCGGAAATCTCATGAAAAAACTGGGAATTATGATTAGCCCTATTTACACTTTGAAGATAATAACATGAGGAGCGCTTTAAAGCAATAAACTCAACATGCAAACTTTGTGGGTTGGCTATTTGTGCGCTGAACGCCTCAGTAATAAAATATAAGCTTTCACATGCACTAGCTTTCTGTTTAAATGTTTGTGTATCTTAATGAATTTTCTTATAAATCAGCTCCGTTAGGCGAGACTTCATCTCGGCAGCGCTCTCGTACAATTTGCTTGAATTTCATTATGATGTCCTGCCATTAAAGTGGTCCTGTCATAGGTCTGACACACTATCTTATTATCAATTTTATATTCCTTAAGAAGGAAAAATTGAACGAGATAGAAACAGATAATAAGAATAAAAACATAAGGGATTTATATAAGGTGACTTGCTTGCAGACTGTTATTCCATCCTGAACAGATGGAAAAAGTACTAAATATACATAGGCCAAATAGAAATGATCGGAACGAAGTTCAGATAGAAACTGCTGAACTATTCATACCCGAACCCACACCTTCTGAAGTCGAAATTGCGATAGAAAAGCTGAAAAAGTGTAAGTCTCCAGGTATCGATCAGATTTCAGCAGAATTAATATATGAGGGTGGAAGCGCATTATCTAGCGAAATTTATAAGCTTGTACTTGCTATTTGGGAAAAGGAAATTGTACCAGAACAATGGAAGGAGTCCATAATTGTACCTATCTTTAAGAAAGGGTCAAAAGGCTAACTGTAGTAACTTTCGAGGAATGTAACTTTCATTGACGTCGTACAAAATAGTATGCAGAAGATTACGTCCATATGTAGATGAAATTATTGGGGATCATCAGTGTGGTTTTAGGCGTAATAGATCGACTATTGGTCAGGTTTTTTGTATTCGACAGATATTTGAGAAAAAATGGGAATATAAGGGTGCAGTACATCAGTTATTAATTTCAAAAAGGCATATGACTCATATAAGAGAGAAGTTTTATATAATATTCATATTGAATGTAGTATTCTCAAGAAACTAGTTCGATTAATTAAAATGTCTCTCACAAGGGAACATTCTCTACCTATGAACTGCGATTTCAATAAAAATTCTCACAATTGCTAAGTTTGAGTCAGTAAATAATCTGATAATAGCCACTCACCTAGCGTTTCCCTCGTTAAAGAAATATAACGTGTTTAATTACACGTCTTATACGCCGCTCTTACACGCAACTAATACTGCCACTGTGCTGACTGCTCACCTGCCTAGCAACACAGCGCTACTCGAAAGCTATTACTGTACTTGCTACAAACAGTATCGAAATAATCACTACGATTTTAAGAAACATTGTTTGTTGTTATAAACACACATACACCGACCCCGTATACAATAATATAATTTTATTATCTACACACACCTGAATCATTATCCTCTGTGATAATGTGACTCTGTTACGAAATGGTCAGGGCAGAGGGTCCTTTTGCAGTACAAATATGTCACAACAGCTGGTTCCTCACATCCAGGTGTTTCACAAATACTATTTCCAGTACGCAGAATTGTTTGGAGAACATTGCTGAAATCATGTATGTCCTTTTTTGTCACATATCCACTGAATTTTGAATCGATTAGATTCTTTAGAATGTATATGACAGTAACTGGATTAATAGATCTCATTTTTAGAAACTAAAATAGTGAAATAAAAGCAAATACTCTGAAATACGAATTAGGACTGCGCACAAACATAATAATTCTTATAAATGCTTCCAAATTAAATTTAATGTCTTAACACTTTTATTATTCTTCAAAACTTACATATTATACAACCACTTCTTTTCATGACACATCAGAAGACACTAACATATAATAGAGGTGGGGAAAAAATAACGTAACAGTTATTTTGGAACCGTTCCTTGTTTGGAACTGTTCCAAAAAGTAACAGCACCTTGGAACACTATGTTCCAAAATAACAGTGTTGCTCTGAGCTAGTACGAAATACTTGCGGTTACAAATACTCGTTTCACTTTGGAACTACATTATGACAACGCCTGTTCCACAGAACAGAACATGTTTGGTACTATTGAAAGCAGTGACGCCAACTTTTGAAAAACAGTGGGTGGGGTCAAACATGTGACGAGTCTTAAGTTAAATAAATCTCATAACACGATAAATTATTGGGTGGGCTCGGATTCCACCAGCCCATATAAGTTGGCGCCACTGTTTGAAGGCAGAATTGGGAATCCTTTCGTCGTACTGAAATAAATGTTGGAAACTAAAGTAAAAGATAAATAGTAAAGATACGAAGATAGTCTTTAAAAATGTACACATTATCTTGGAACTGATGTTAATTAAGTATAGGATTCTATCAAATAACATAATGCCTGTATTATAGTAACTACATTGTGAATTTTATCAAGGGAGATGAAAATATATAGGTTATATTTTATTTCCAAATATTTTACAGTTTTAGTTTCATTACCAATTCTTGAAATTAAACTAAAGTCTGTTGAAACATGACTGTATTATTGAAGTTCTTTTGTTTAAAAAAAAGTACAACGGTAAATTTTCATATTTCATTACAATGAGATTATTATTTTTCATGACGGTATATTATTAATATGAATTTTAGCACGGCCGAAATGATTATAGCTTTTATTTACGCATTTTGGAGAAATTGAACATTACTGTGACCTTCAGCTAAGCAGAAGAGGAAGAATAGGTTAGGTTTTATTTACCACTGGGATCCATTTCGATTTCGTGACCAATTTACAAATAATTTAAAATTACATTACATTTCCTGCTTCGAACAAACCTGATCTACGAATTCAATTTAGCATTAGAAAAGATTTCATTTCCAGGAATTCACATTTCGACTCATTACGACATCGTACTGAATCACATGGCATACAGGGAAGTATGCGATCATTTAGCGTCTTAAACACCACTGTTATATCAAGAGGACTAATAATATAATATGTAGGCCTCTTGTGTTATATTTCATACTAGTCGTACGTAGCCTACATGTTCCTAAATACCACTGTTACATTACGTACTAGTAGTACGTGGCTCTTCCACTGTTACATTAAATACTCCTATTATACAAAATACTTGCTGTTACAAAAAAAATACTTGCTGTTACAAAAAATACCCGATGTTATGGAACTACATTATGAATTATGACTATAAAATAACGTAACGGCTTCCAAACCATCACTGTTACATTACATACTAGTAGTACTGTATAGTACTGTACCTGTTATACAAAATACTTGCTGTTACATGTTACATTATACTCGATGTTATGGAACACGGCCGACGTGATGCTTCCTTCGCTTTCAAAGGTGCAGCGAAGCTAGCATCAAGACGGCCGTGTATAGAACTACGTTATGACAACCGTTGCTGCAGTGTTTTCAATTTAGCGACTTTGTCATTAGATCTGGCTACTTTTAACAATTTTCAGGGACAAAATCAATACTAACTTTTAATCCTAAACTGGTGTCGTGCATAAATATAACGTAACTGGTTTCGTGGTGTCAATACTGTCAGTATGACTTCTGGACTTTCTCATGGCCCTCGACTTATACTTTTGCCTTTTTTACCCAAATGTTTGCATAAACTACTTTGACTAAAGGGTTTTAACATAAATAAATTTTGTAAAAACACTGGAGGAGAGGGATTCGATCCGGTGCTGTGGAGCGAACTTCGGCGTAGGCTTTATACAGTAATATATGGTGGTACTGTTATTTTGGAACTGTTATTTGGAACCTAGTATTTTCGTGGAACTGGAACAGTTGGAACTGTTACGAGAAAATAACACTTTTCCCATCTCTAACATATAACTCATAGTACCACAACTGCAACCCCTTTCAAATACACAGGGTTACAGACATGATTTGAAGATCACATACCGGTTCGTCCAGTACGAACGAATTCATAGCATGCTGCGTTGCGTGTAAGAGAGGCGTATAAGACGTATAATTAAACACATTATATTTCTTTAATAAGGGAAAAGCTAGATAATGACCATTACCAGATTATTTACTGACTCAAACTTGGCATTTGTGAGAATTTTTATTGCAAGCGCAGTTCATAGGTAGAGAATATTCCTTTGTCAGTACACAGAGCAGAGTCTGTATAAGCCAGTTTCTTTCTAGTGTTTTTCCAATACACTGCAGGCTAAAGCAAAGAGATGCACTAGGCCTATCACCTTTAATTTTTTAACTTTGCTCTACTAGAATATGCCATTAGGAAAGTCCAGGAGAACAGAGAGGGTTTGGAATTGAACGGGTTACATCAGCTGCTTGTTATACAGTAGTAACATGTACCAGGTAATAGTTTTTCTTGCCTGACGAATTTTTTATGCGGTGGCTATGGAAGCTGTGCGTTTATGATGATACTGGCAACCAGGAGGACGTAAAATATATGTAAATACCGGCCTGTGTGAGGTACGGACCAAATAAAGTGAAAGTTGGAAGCGTTATTGAATATGGGCGGGATCACCTTCGGATAGAATCAGAAATTGAAATTCCATAAAAAGAAGCGAACAAAGTACGGTACACATTTTTATTCTACTCAAATCATATGAGGTGATGATAGATACCGTATTTTCGCAGTACATTAAATTAAAAAAAGCTTTCAAAATAGTAATATTTGTAAATATTTATATATTGCAATTTTTATTGTCAATATTATGCATTAGCTATCAATCTACCGCAAAATGAAAAGTCAAGGGAAATTTGAAATGAAAGAAATTACAATTTTGTGACACGTTTTTTAAAGGTGACAGTTTTATCAAATGAATCTAAACAATTCATGATTGTCAGGATACTACTTACGAATAAGTACTTGAAATTCTTTACCACTTTATTTGCAATATTGTTTATATATTTATTTATTTATTTATTTATTTATTTATTTATTTATTTATTTATTTATTTATTTATTTATTTATTTATTTATTTATTTATTTATTTATTTTCCCGAAGCAATCTTAAAATATATTTAGATGCCAACCAATGATTTAGATGTTGATCAGTTTTTCAATGAACACCATTTAATCATAATGGATGACAGACATAAGAAGAAGGACGACTTAAAACAACAGAATATTGTTTGCCGGCTGTGTTCTCCAAGTTCATTTATTTTGTTTAACTTCAGTTTGTGTTATTTTGATGTGAATACTTCTGTTAAAGACTCGAAAAGTGTATTCGATGAACAATTACGTCACTAAAAATGCAACCTCCGTGTTATTCTTATATTCCCCCGGTTCTCCTTGTCTTCCCTTATTCTCCTTGTCTTATCTTATTTCTTAATGTCTTCCCTGTCTCACCCTTGATCTTCTTGTCTTTCACTTGTTCACGTTCTATTGCCCTTGTTCTCATTCTCTTCTCATTGCTCTTCTTGTCGTCCATTTGTTCTCTTTGTATTACCCTTGTTCTCCTCGTATTCCACTTATTCTTCTTGTCGTCCCCTTGTTCTCTTTGTATTGCCCTTGTTCTCCTTGTCTTCCCCTTGTTATTCTTGTCGTCCCTTGTTCTCTTTGTATTGCCCTTGTTCTCCTCGTATTTCCCATGTTCTCCTTGTCGTTCCCTTGTTCTCTTTATATTGCCCTTGTTCTCTTCGCCTTTCCCTTGATCTCCTTGTCTTCTCCTTGTTCTTCTTGTCGTGCCCTTGTTCTCTTTGTATTGCCCTTTTTCTCCTTGTCTTCTCTTTGTTCTTCTTGTCGTCCCCTTGTTCTCTTGTATTGCCCTTGTTCTCCTTGTCTTCTCTTTGTTCTTCTTGTCGTCCCCTTGTTCTCTTGTATTGCCCTTGTTCTCCTTGTCTTCTCTTTGTTCTTCTTGTCGTCTCCTTGTTCTCTTATATTACCCTTGTTTTCCTCGTATTCCACTTGTTCTTCTTGTCATGCCCTTGTTCTCTTTGTATTGCCCTTGTTCTCCTTGCCTTCTCTTTGTTCTTCTTGTCGTCCCCTTGTTCTCTTGTATTGCCCTTTTTCTCCTTGTTCTTCTTGTCGCCCCCTTGTTCTCTTTGCATTGCTATTGCTCTCCTTGTCTTCCCCTTCTTCTCTTTGTATTGCTCTTGTTCTTCTTGTCTTCGGTCTTTTTCCTTGTATTTCCCTTATTCTCCTTGCCGTCCCCCTTGTTCTGCTTGTATTTCTCTTGTACTCCTTGAATTCCTCTCAGCTCTCTGCATTTCCCTGATCGCACCCACGCATAGTTCTACATAGAGATATGCAGCATAGTAAAACTACGCGTCTGTGGATTTTTAAGTCTGACATTTCAGAATTTTAATGTCATATGTTTTCCTTAAATTAGCAGTTGTGGGTACAGCATTGCTTATTACCAGAGGGCGGATCAGAGTGACCAGGTTCCGTGGCTTCATGTTACTGATGCAGAGAGCAGAATGTCTCGGCACGTGTTCCCTAGGTACAGACAGTGGGTAAAGAATTATACAGTATGCAGTAGGAACATCACGTTCCTCTTCGCAAACAGGTGGCGTATGCTACTACTAGTGAAAGCAAATGCGAAGTTATTATTTGGGAATACGACGTATCCGATGAACTACGCATAGTAGTGTACCTATAGTTAAACAGAGCAATTAGGAACAAGCGTGTGCTATTTGTGTTGTTATTTATAAACTGTCAGAATTCCTAAGGAAAAACGTGTACAAAGTGAAAAAGTGAACGCTTGTACACCAGTTCGGAGGTAATATCTTCAGCAGTGAAGGAAAAATAATTACGTATAATATATGTAAAGTGACGTTAAGACCTACGAAAAAATGGCACTTAGAAAGGCATTGCAACAGCAGACATCACAGGGAATACATACAAGAGAATCCGTCAACATCGGATGCAAATGTAATTGTAGGAACATTTATACCTAACTCTACTGGAAAGAAATATGTACCAACGTGTGAAACGATAGAAAATGTGAACCACACAACAATGGCAACTGTATTTTCTAATGCCATGAGTATTTTGTGTCGTACTGGTATCAGGTATAATAATGTACTTCTTTTAGTCACAGATGCTGCGCCCTATATGATAAAGGGGCCAAGGACATAAAAATAATATATCCTAAGTTGGTTCACCTTACTTGCTTACCATACTGGGCTTCATAGAGTGGCGGAAGTAATTCGCTCTTCTTATGGTGACGTCGATAGCTTTATAGGCAATGTTAAGAAAATTTTTTCTGAAAGAACCTTCCCGAATACAAAAATTCAAGGAAATCGTTCCCAGGGTTCCCCTTCCACCAAACCCCTAATAACAAGTTGGGGCAGTTGGATGGAGGCTGCCTTCTATTATGCCACATATTATGTTCAAATTGTGAAAGTGATCAATAGTTAAAATTCTACAAAGGCACATGTAATTTATTGAAATAGCAAAATCCCTAATTTCAGATGATCTTGCGAGCAGTTTAGATTTCATACAGAATAACTTTTATCACTTACCGAAAGCCATCACGTTGTTACAAACATCTGATTTACACATGCCAAAGGCTATAAACATATAGAAGAAATATCTGTAAAACTTAAGGAAACCAAAGCTGGAAGTTACGAAAAAAGTGAACGAGAAACTTCAGAATGTGTTAGCAAAAAATAATGGTTTTTCAATCATGTGTGGTGTGCGAGATGTGTTGCTGCAAAAACAGAGAACTCCAGATCAAAAAGTGGAAGAAATGTAATATCAGACATTGATATTAATATTCCTGATATAGTACATTATTCGTATACACCTATTACTTCTTGCGATGTCGAAAAGAGTTTCTCACGATATAATTTTTGTTTAAGTGAGAGAGGCAGAACGTTCACTTTCGACAATCTCCGCATGTGCATTATTGTCCACTGCAATGCACAGACTATGTAGTATTCACTTTATACGTAAGTACTTTGTAGTGTTTTATAACGGAGCACAAATTCACAGCCGTCATGTACAGCACAATGTACGCATTCTTTTGACACAACTGTACGGACATTGCAGGTACGCGCCCGTTGTGTCTCTGTTCACTGTCTCTGCTTCAACATAAACAGACTATAGTAAATGGTTAGTAAACTTGTAAGAACAGTCACTCTGATCCGTCCTTTGCTTATTACTGTTGGACACAGATGTTCATATCTTTAACAATCCGTAGAAATCCATAGACAATGTGACATTCTGAATATGTGGTCAGCATGACGTAAGGTTGCCATTTTTTAGACAAGTCAGCACAAAAGCAATAAAGAGCATATACCCAGTTATCATAGATGCGATAAGACTCCTCTTCCAGTATGAATCGAGCTCGAATCCATTGGATTTTTTCCAAGCACTTGAGAAACGGGAGAGAACTTCACATTTACTCGAATTGTGAACACAATTATGGATTCCTAAATTTTACTATAGGCCTACAATCATTTTCATGTACCTATAAACATGAAGGCGTCGATTTAAGGATAAAATGAAGGAATTCATCGTCTATCTTAGCATAAAGAGACGTATCTCAATCTCTCAACTGACAGATTGGTTTTATTCGGCCATTTGGATCCGAGGTGTAAAGCAATTTTTCGTCTGTCTATCCGGTTATTTCCTAACTCACTACACAGATGTCTCTACTCAACGTTATAACATCGTCATCGGTTACATGAGGAGAACGTCGTATTCAAAAACGTCATTCCATGGGCTGTTCTGTTGGTTGGGAGTTGGCGGGAGGCAGAGGGAAATTGGATTTCGCTGTCTAGAACGTCAAGAGGTCCCTCCCGATCTCTCGACGTTTGCTCCAATGTTAGATCCGAAAAGTAATTTATTTCCCTTCGCCAAACCGTACCGGAATCAGCCCGTTTGCACCGCAGATATTGGGATGTGGGTTTCATGCCGGGAGCGCCGGGAATGTATGACATGTCACAAGTATTACTTTCCAAACAAAGAGCACGCAGAACGACTTAAAACTTCATAGACTGTTGCCTCTTATAGTGAAAAAATTACGAGATATTCCAACATATAAGAGTTATGTCAGTTATGTGTAATATTTTGTTCGCTTCAAAGCATGGACGTCATTTTAGATATTATAGTGATGTGCTATAGGCTACGATGTAATATCCTCTACAACCATTAACCTTAAGTGCTAAAGCATTTGATTTTCATTCCATAGTTTTCTCAGAAAAAAAGTGTTATTTTTCTTTTCAAATGTTTAAAACCCTTTTATTCGCTACTTAGAGCAGGATCTTGATTTTTGCCTATATCGATAGAAAATCGAATAAGGAATAAGTTATCCCTCTGGCGTATTTCAATAGCGTGGACGGTTTTCGTATAAATTTAATTTAAAGACCACTAATTTGAAACCACTGAATGATGTGACTAGCTTGCAACATTGTAGCCAGAGACGGAGATGGGAGGTAGTTCACTAAGGCATACAGACCTGAATTCGTCGACCTCTTACATCTGTATTACGAGAAGGAGGCGGCGATGTTGCAAGACTGCTGAAACTTCCAACTCAATTTTCTAATTAACCGTGCATTTAATCACAAAACGTATAAGTCTTCTATCATTTAAGTACCGTATATTCTATTGCCCCTTTCAATCGTCACTAGAGAGAAGAATTTAGGGAAAAAACCTATTTTTTTCCTTGATACATACAGGCTTGAGATTTAACTTGAGATTTAATATTTACATTTTTCATGGAAATATAGGTACAAATAAAGGGATTTTATAGTGCCTAAAAATGCCAATTTCGACGTTAGTACCTACTTTTAAGTTTTCTTTAATTTTTGCATCTTTTTCGTAACTGTTTACTGTTTTTCTTAACATTCTGTACCGTTTACATCCCAAGACGGATAACAACGCCTTCCTAGCAGTGAACAACACAATAGAGAAGTACCTCCGGGCCACCCTTTCTCATTCTTACAATCTTTCAATCCTAAAATTGCAACTTTTAATCGGCCTGGGTAGCGTAGTCGGTATAGCGCTGGCCTTCTGTGCTCGAGGTTACGGGTTTGATCCCAGGCCAGATCAATGGCATTTAAATGTGCTTAAATGCGACAGGCTCATGTCAGTAGATTTACTGGCATGTAAAATAACTCCTGCGAGACCAATTTATATTATTATTATCATTATTATTATTATCATTATTATTATTATTATTATTATTATTATTATTATTATTATTATTATTATTATTATTATTATATCTTCCTCTGTCTGTCAGCAATTTAACACAAACTCGCTGGGTTGTACACGAATAAGCATTCTCTTACATTCCAAGACAGATAACAACCCCTTCCTTTTTTCTCACCATTTGTAAGTACAGCAGTGAGCGACACAATAGCCACAATAGGTGCTGATCTCCTACTGTGAAGCAAACTATGGAAATGTGATATGTAAATGAAAAACACTCTTATATTAGTGGCATTCTTTAACAAAAAAGCCTATTTTTTATTTTGTAGAGCCTAAATAAAGGAGTTTAAGAGCCTATTTTAGGCGCCTAAAATGCCACTAAGGCCTAAAATTCCTCTCTGTAATCATCACTTCCACCCTGTATACTTTAGCGTACTAATGATGATGATGATGATGATGAGCAGGAGGAGAATGAGAAAGTTCAGGAAAAAATTGTATAAATGTAACAGAAGAAACGAAAGTAAATAATACGTTTTCTAAAAGCTATCCTCGTCCACAGAAAGTTTCATTTACACAGTTCAGGATTTAAACTCATTTAGGCCTACGTGGAAAACCGATGTCGTGGCGGAAAGACTGAAAGATATACTCTTCAGCAGCGATAATCATTATATAAAGTGCTTGTCGCCTTGTTTCGCAGTCAACTGTGAGTTGTTTCAGAATGTATCTGTGAAACATATCATCCAGCAGAGTTCGTGCTGAAATAGGGCGTGTACGGCGCGGGAGATGCATTCCTCTCTGGGAATGGTGCAGAATTCCGCGCAATGTATGGTACGAACCGCCTCCGTCTCCACGGAACGCGATATCTACCTTCCCAACTCCGTATGCAATAAACTACTCTGCTTCTCTTTCCAAAGCACCGTGTGGGAGGAACGTGCTAATTTCTGCTGGGTTTCCTTCTTGGCTGTGAAAATGTTTTACTTTTTATTAAAGTACAAAATATATCTTTAAAAATTATTCGGTAAAGTAAATATGTTTCGTGATGCAATTTTCCATCACTCCTTTAACCACGTTTCACTTTATACAGGCTCACATAGCCGCCCATCAAACATCAGTAATAAACAAGAAAAAGTTCTAAGTAGTTCTTATACTTCAAAGCACAAACCAGCTTAAATTATACTGCAGAATTTCTTGTTTATAAAATACTGTATGTGATCGAAAATTAAGAGAAGTTCGTCAAGAACTTCAAAAGAATCTGGTACACAATTTGCTAACTTTATAAATATCAACAGAAAACATGCATGCATTCATTATATGCAGGACCTTTAATAAACAACTCCATTTACTCAATGGATTTAAAAAAAAACGGTCGATATGGAAAGGTTTGTACATCTTGATTACACAACGTTTAACACTACATATATCACTTTGGAAAACGTATTATGTGTCTTTCTCGTGTTAAATTTTACATTACCTCGTTAACATGTTTCAGCCTGTTATGGGTTCTTCAGAACTGGTTGTTGCTGGTTTTGGCGCCTTTTGTTTGTTTTTCCTGTGGGGGTGTGTTTGTGTAGTGTAATGTGGAGTCAAAGAGTGTGTGTTTTCTGAAATTGAGTTGTGTATTGAGAATTTTATTTGGATGTGTTTTGTGTGTCTATATATTTCGTATTGTTCTAGTGTGTTTAGTTTCTGGCTTTTTGGTTGAATGTGTAGAATTTCTATGTCTGTGTTGATGTCTCTATAGTTGTGGTTAGTATTTGTGATGTGTTCTGGTTATGTGGAAATGTTTTGTAGTTTTGTTATAGCTGTGATGTGTTCTTTGTAACATGTTTGAAATGATCTGCCTGTCTGTCCTATGTAGAAGTTGTAGCAAGCGTTGTATTTGACACAAACAAACAAATACAACCACACAGGCGTATATAAACTCAAATGCAACACCTGCAACAACTTCTACATAGGACAGACAAGCAGATCATTTCAAACACGTTACAAAGAACACATCACAGCCATAACAAAACTACAAAACATTTCCACATATGCAGAATACATCACAAATGCTAACCACAACTACAGAGACATCAACTCAGACATGGAAATTCTACACATTCAACCAAAAAGTCAAAAGATCCAAATGAAATTCTCAACACACAACTCAATTTCAGAACACACGCACTCTTTGACTCCATATTACACTACACAAACACACCCCCACAGGAAACACAAACAAAAGGCGCCAAAACCAGCAACAACCAGTTCTGAAGAAGGCCGATAACAGGCTGAAACATGTTAACGAGATAATGTAACATTTAACATGAGAAAAACACATAATACGTTTTCCGAAAGCTTTATATTGTAAAGATAATACTTTTGTGTTTCATACTTTGAATACAATATTTAATGCAATCAAAATATTTTTGCCAGTTATGTCATCGATAATATTTTTAAGTGACGCCCTACAGTATATTTTGTTATGCTGATACAGTATATAATTTTTTTGTATTGCTGTAGAATCCTTCATTATTTTTCTTTATGGATAAATGTGTGTTACTGTGTTACTATGAAAACAAAATAATTTATATAGGCTTATTAGTCCTGTTACTCCTTGCATTATGAAAGCACTTTCATTGATAAAATAAACATTAAATATATAATTGAAAGAAAATGAAAGGATTGGGATCCTAATGAAATTACATAGAATACAGTGACAATACATACACAGCTAAACGTGTGCACAGTTGTTAACGAAACTCGTTCAAATCGGTCACTTATTTCTCAATTCAGAGAATACTGACATGTAAGAGCTTTACCTACACTAAGTGCCCAAACAACCTCCCTTAACATGTAAACCAAGAAACTAAAATTATGAAAGACAACTGAAATAAGTAGGGCGCTGTAAGTACACCCGCTCTTATTGCAGATTGGCGGTAACAGAGAGAGGCTAACAATCGATTTCCAAAGTATTAATATCTACAATAGAATAGAGTGAATCTATATATGAAATTGTTATTAAATTGTTTTCTAAATGTAATAGCTGCAAAAATCTGTCTTTTCACTTAACTTAGGAATTTGAAAAATACGGATTTTGTATACTTAATTTTTAAGGTGCCCCAAGCGCTTTGAAATTTCTTAAAGTTATAATTTTTTTGCCTTTTTGTATATTTGTTCTATTATTTTGTTTTTCATTATATAGCTAGTGACTTGCTGTAAAATCACATATTTAATCTTTATTTGGAAGACTTGCAGTAAACAGTATTTTTCTGCATTGATCATGGTAAGCACGAGTAATGCTCTCGTATGACTGACTGTCGGAATAGATGCCTTTACCCAGATTTCCTTACTTTTAATAGCAACTGTTTCTGAAATTTCTCCAACAGTAGGTTCTTTTGATTTGAAGTTAGGTTTTAATTCATTTTTTATCCATGGATAATATTTCATTACGTCATGATGGGAGGTAATTGTGATGGGTTCAGCCCTTCCAGCATTCCGAATACAGGTCAGAAGGTTAGATTTCTTGTCTTAATGAGAGCCATTGTTCTGATTTAAATACCTGCAACATACGATGAATGAATTTCCATTAATTATATTAATTATATCATACCTAAGAGTTTTATGATTAAGCCCAATTTTCTTATAAATTGAGGTTTCTGTGACATTTCAATAAGAAATAACAGGCGACCAAAAATATGCAGAGTCTTTTAACATATATTTTTTAAACATTTTCCTAGTATCCTGTTCAGATTATGTTCTCTCCCTAAAAAATCTGAACCTCCAAATTTTGTGAAAATTTCAAAATATGATGTTCTTGGGGCACCTCTAAATATTAAGCTAGAGAAAAAAAAATGCACTGTTCTTTATGATATCACTCCACACCTTTTCTCTTATATTACATTTTTATGCTATAAACTTCATATTTTTACTCCACCCTAATCTACAATATTACGATTTCATTTTATACTCAATAGACTGTGAAGAAACCGTGTATCTAGAATATAGATGCGTTTTATTTATTGTGAGAATAATCTTCTGTTGCCCATAAGATGCATTTAAATAAATACTATATTCAGTTTATTTAATTCACGTGACAGTATTTTGTACGTTAGTAGTGTTCTTATTGTTCAGTGCCTATGGGAATAAGCAGATGTAAACACACGAAACGGAGCGGGGAGACGAGTTAGAGCTCTTTATTCCAAGCGAAGCTACTGTAGTATGATCCATGCACACCATACTTTTACTCAAAGTAACCAAACGCAGAACTCTAGTTATAACATTATAATATGCGAAATGCCGACGTCTACGCTATAGTCTTAACTGTGCCAGGTTAAATAAAACCATCATTATGATTATTATTAGTTTTTGGGCCCATGTTCGGTGCCCGTGGTACGATCCCACGAGAAAATTTAAATCATCTTAAACAATTTAAAATTTCTGATGCAACGATTGATGCCATAGGATCTCATGTGTTAAAATCATCCTTAGCTATAATTAATAATCATTTGTACCCAAGAAACTTTTATTGTAAATGATTTCCTATGTTTTCTTTTCATTTAACTTATCTTAATGTTTTTTTTTTCTTTCAAATTGTCACATAATTGTTTTTGAATTGATTAGTAGGCCGATCTATCGAACCCATATTTAGGGCAGCTATTTTTTATTAAATTATTAATTGTTATTACGATTATTATTGTTGTTATTATTATTATTAGTATTATTATTATTATTATTATTATTATTATTATTATTATTAAAATAAAATTGATTTGTACAAACAATAAATATGACCTTCATATTTATAAAAATATTAATATAATAATATGGGCATAAATGATTTGACTGCTTTAGTTACATAATACGAATATTTATTTTCAGTCAATGACTTTACTATTAATATATGTAAGGTGCAAGTCCTTACATTACATGATTTAATATTGTATGAACGTTTTCGTCGGTTTCATACCAACATCATCAGATACAACATTCTATATAGCAATATCATCACTAATAGGTACATACTGTATGTCTCTACAAACCAAAATACAATATATATTAATAAGCATACAATATGATAAAAACATGATAAAAACCAACATCATTAGGATATAAATGTGTCTTTCTTGTGTGACTACACCCTACTGTCAAATGATTAAAGCACACATGTGATTACAATACTTACACAAATATGTTTGCAGGTCTTCACTGATAAAATAATAAAAAATAAAATGAAATCTGTATACTATATTGTGTGAAGAGATGCATTACAGTATTTGAACTATGTTAACTGATTTTTTCGTGCCCGTATTCTTGTTTTATCATTACTGCACGTCTTTTCACCTTCTAATGTATGTACGTCATAATATATAGACTGAGTTTGTGCCTTGAGTCTAATTATTCAAAGTTGTTATGGATATAATTTGTATCCGACGATATAGTTACGTTTCCAGATACACATCTTATGTACTGGACCAGCACACTTAGCAAAGACTGAAATCATCATATCAAAAAGGCACACTTATTTTTGTACCTATATAACTCTATCAGATACATATGTTCATGTTTTAGCTACAGGATTATGTGTAACAACATCGCCTTTTATGTTTTCAAATATGAAATATGGATGGCTTTGAACTTTTTCTCGTCAACGATTTTGCTCGTACGTCATTAATGAACTATTTGGCATTTCTAACCCCCCCCCCCGCTGTCAGTCAAGCCCTGTTTCATCTCATAATAAGCACAGCATCAGTAATGCAATTTTTCAAAGGGGATCTCTCTTCCCATCAATAAAATGTGCTCGGAATTTAATAACGAGATAGTTTGCACGTATATGGAAGTTTAGTTTAGCTACTGGAGGCATACAGAAGCGAAGGAATATTCATATTAATACATATTTTTGCTTAGTTGCGTGATATTTGAAAGAAGCGAACTTTCAGTCATAGTTACTTATATACAATCTACCTATCTGATTTAATCTAGTCTACCTATTTTTCCAACTACCCACCTATCCAACTATCCACCTACTTCACATGTCCACTGTTCTGTAAAGAATTTTAGATAAGGGCGCAAATAGCCATAGATGCTGACGCGCCCTTTTTTAAACCCCACTAACTAACTCACATGTCCAATACCTCACCTAGCCACCTGTCCACTTACCCATCTACCCAATTTACCCATTTATCCGTCTATCTAAACTATCCATCTATTTAATCAATCTACATCTAATCTGCCATTTATATAATCTATCTATCTATCTATCTATCTATCTATCTATCTATCTATCTATCTATCTATCTATCTATCTATCTATCTATCTATCTATCTATCTATCTATCTATCTATCTATCTATCTATCTATCTATCTATCTATCTATCTATCTATCTATCTATCTATCTATCTATCTATCTATCTATCTATCTATCTATCTATCTATCTATCTATCTATCTATCTATCTATCTATCTATCTATCTATCTATCTATCTATCTATCTATCTATCTATCTATCTATCTATCTATCTATCTATCTATCTATCTATCTATCTATCTATCTATCTATCTATCTATCTATCTATCTATCTATCTATCTATCTATCTATCTATCTATCTACCTCTGTCTGTCTGTCTGTCTGTCTGTCTGTCTGTCTGTCTGTCTGTCTGCCCGCCCGTCCGTCCGTCCGTCCATGTCTGTCTGTCTGTCTATCTTGTCTATCTGTCTATCTAATATACCTATTTATCTAATCTACCCATCTACCTCTAATCTATTTATCCATCTCATTTATCTATATAATAGGCCTATACATTATATCTAATATACCGGTATCTAATCTATATCTAATTTGTAATCTAAATGTAGACTACTCTAAATCTAAAGCTATTTAATCTAATCGATCTTATATAATCTAATCTATGTAATCTAATTTCTCTGTCAATCTATCCAGTCTTTCTGTCTAATCTGTCTGCCTCCTCGTACTTGCCTGCCTGTCTACCTATTTAAGCTTATCTATTTGCACATACCTACCAAGATTCCAACGTGTGCTGTCTACTCAACTATGTATACCTAAGTACCTGCGCATACCTACCTACCTGCTTATCTTCATGCACGTATCCCCGGATACTGTTTTATTATGTATTACTATTTTTACTCATAGGTTGTGGTCCTAAGAATGCCAGTGTTTTTGTTTTGCCCGAGAATCAAAATTATATCATTTCATTTCAATTACGTTAGGCCTTATGCGATATTTTAAATGTAGCTAATGAATTTAGACACAGAATAGTAGTTCTGCTACATATTTAGACGAAGCAACTCCAAATTATTGACAATTAACAATAAAACATATCGAGTTTTACCCATCATTGAAAAATTCTAAATATAGTGGTAGGCCTACACTGGTCAGTAGAATGTCAATGTTCACCTACTTCGATATAACACATGCAACAAGTCCCTTGCATTCGGCAAGCGTCATCTTTTGGTAGACTGGTAGAACAAGAAAGTCAAGGAATATTATGGACAGTAAAAAATCGAGCATAGGGGATTGGGTATTTAAGAATTGATAATTCATTATAAAATGCCAGTCTGATGCAACGTTAATATAATTTTATTTTATTTTGTAGAATATATAAATCAAGAAAATACAATAATAATAAATTACCTAATGAATGAATATATGAATGAATAAATATATATACATATATATAAACTAATAAATAAGTAAAGAAAGAAAAAAGAAGGAAGGAAGGATGAAATGAGTGAGTGAGTGAGTGAGTGAGTGAGTGAGTGAGTGAGTGAGTGAGTGAGTGAAGAAATAAATCAATAAAGAGATAAGTAAATAAAGGATTAAATAAACACAAAAAAATGTAAATAAATACGTGGTAAACGTGGCTGTGGTAAACGCTACTGTAGAAGTACAGAGGAAGATGTTTGGCAGTGAGTCAGCCAAAATGTCAGAGTGAATAGACCTTGCGAGATCTGTGGTAGGGAATGTCACTTTGAAGACTGTTCATTTCGAATCTTTTGCTTTTTTTCCTACTGAGGAGATTCCGAAGGCTTGCATCACCTGAGGCTTATTGTTCCACCCTCATTATTGTGGGAATGATTGTTGGAGTACTTAAGACTACATTCCTGTAAGTATCGTGATTCACCGTTTGATGTCTATTCAACACCCAGGTTCGACGGAGTCCGTATGTTTTACAAAGAACGCCTCTCCTTCCTCCTGGTAATTCTGCACGCTTCACAGATCGATGCCATCTGTTCGCAAATCACGTCACTACATTCTGCTGCATCCTATATTGACCTGGCGATCGCGTTACTGTAGGTATCGTGATTCACTATATGGTACCATCTATTGATTCAGCCACACAACATCGGTTCCGACGGAGTCCGCGATGAACGTCCGCTCGTCCCTCTGAGAGTTTTGTACCCTCCTCAGATCGATGACATCTGCATGCAAATCACGGTACCACATCTACTACACTTTCGGTTGAACTGAAACTATGGAAAGATGATAGATGGAGCTGAATTTAATGAAGCGAAATGAATCCGAAGTCCAACGCTGAAAGTTACATAGCAATTCTGCGTCAGTTGATTGAGGGGGAAAAATCTCGGAAAAAAAACCCCAACCAGGTAACTTGTCCTAACCAGGTTTTCAACCCGGATCCGCTCGTTTCACGGTCAGACATGTTAACCGTTACTGCACAGCGGTGGACTGAGTCTTTTGCTTATTTGAAACTTTGCATTTCTTGTTGCTTGATTACTTTCATATGTGATATGAAATCTGTAGATAAATGGGGCAATTCAATAATGAGTTAAAATAGCTATAGGAAAGATAATAATAATGTAAGCCGCAGGAAAAGGATCCTGCTCATGTCTATTAATATTTTCATGCTCTCCGCTGATGCAGTAACTTTGTATATTTAGCATTTTGTTTGAAACGTTACGCGTCCAATTATCGCAAGGCATCATGTTCTCACAATTACTCGTAGCTCTCAGCTGCACTTTCTTAGCTGAGTTCACTCTCTGAATAACTTCTACAGTTCAAAGCGTATTGAAATAAAATAATATAGACCTACTAGTGTTACACACTGCTACGTCGATTTAGTAGAATGCGTTTGAGTCTATCGAAAGCAGAAAACAGTACAACGTGGTCTGTTGTTATGACGAGAATCCAAGCCCCTCGTATACCTGTAACTAAGGTATCGTGTCACAAACACTTTCAAGTCTGAGTATTTCTGACAAAGTAAATATTATTCAACGGCTTGAAAACGGCACAAATGTTAAGGATATTGCTGGAGGAGTAAGATAAGATGAGATGAGATGAGATGAGATAACCGAGGCTCCCGGAAAAATCCCGTGTGGCTTCCCAATACAAGTCATAAATCGTGGATATACTGGGGAACGAACTCGGGTCCACGAGATTATGAGTCCAGCGCTCTATCCACTGGATACCGTGGCGGCAGTCATGAAACGTATAAAGTAAAGTTTTTGATTTTATAAATAAAGTTGTCACATGTGATATTAATACAAACGTCAAAACTAGTGAAGAAAGGGAGTTGTACATAGAGAACATACAGTATTAAAAAGATACATAAATAAAAATACGCTTACAGAAACAATCGATAGAGCACGTGCAAAGCACACTGCAGAGTGACATTCGTAGCAAATGATTAATTATAAATCAGAAGGAAAACGTACCGCCTTAGTTCTAAGAATAGCATATTCGTTTCCTAAGCAAACAGTTCGTGGTTCCATTCCCAGTGTGGGCAACGAAAGAGATTTACATTCCGTTCATGGGACTGGATGTTTGTGCCTTGTCTTGTGCTGTCCTGTGTTGTCTCAGCGGTAACCTTGTACCGCGCTGACCACACGGCTAAAAAACCCACTATGTGTGCCTGTGAAATGTTGGTCCACAGTTATACTCGTATGTATATCCTCCCCTACACCACATTCCTTTGTAAGTCGGTATGAAAGGAAGAAGCGAAACATGATGAAACAAGAAATAAACGAGGAAAGAAGGAAAGAGAAAAAATAAATATTGAGCGAGATGACTCAGTGGTAACGCACTAAACTCGCATTCGAGAGGTCCCGGATTCAAATCCCGGGTCTGCCAATCTGACTACGTTTTTTCGTGGTTTTCCTAGTCGCTAAGGCAAAATCTTGGGTTGGTAGTTTCCTCATCACGAACTCCAAACGTTAATTTACAGTTAGTTACAAACAATAAAACCGACATAGATAGTGACCAGGAAGGCGATTGCGCAACTAAGACAATCTGTCAGGGACAAAGTGAACTAAACTTCAAGGTTTCACGTGCGGCTAGAACAGATGTCGCGATATGACCATAGCTGTTAAAGAAACAATAAATAAATAGATACCATAGACTATACAAAAAAGGGTCGATCGCTATGAAGTAACGGTTAGCATGCAGGGCCATGAAACGAGAGGATCCGGATTGAAATCCTTGTTGGGACAGTTAGCCTGCCTGGTTGGGATTTTTTCGAGGTTTTCCCCCTCAAACACTTGAAGTAAAATTGCTGAATAACTTTCGGCGTTGGACCTCGGATTCAATTCGTGTTCATTAATTTCAACTTCATGTCTCATCCACAATAGTTTCAGTCGACAGGAAGATCCAGCAGACGTGGCGCCGTGATTTACCTACAGGTGTCATCTGTCTGGGGAGCTATAGGTATCCTACAAGGAAAACTCAGCTTGGACTCCTCGCAGCGCGCATGCAATACCCCTCTTACCCCCCCTGCAGTAGGCGTGAGAGCATGCTGGGAACGGGAGCATACGTCATCTGCGCGAGACAGTCACGCCCGCTGGTTTCTGCGCACTGAGTTTTCCTTGTCGGATACCTATACATATAATCTCAGGGAGTCGAAGAGGCCTCTATACTCATCTTCGGGCGGTTTTCCTTCTGTTCCTGCAGTCGGTTTATCTAGCGTCCCCTCTCCCACCCCACCCCCCGTTATGCGATAGCTATTACGTCCTTTTACGTTTTTTTTCCTTCAAAATTTTCTGGAGCTCCTTCAGTGGAGCAGCGAAACCTGGAGTGAGACAAGTAGCGAACAGGCTTGGAGCTCACATATTCAGTTTTTCTCAGAGCGTATTCCGAATCTCAGCGGTGAGCAATCTGATGGCATCACGATATTCCGAATTTCACCAATGGCGACACTGATGCTCCACCGGTGTCGCACCGGTGCCATCAGCTTGCAGATCAACCGCCATCAGTGAATCTGATTGGTTCTTGTATAGGGCGGGAATTAGCACACGAATGACATAATGCACTGTCGTGTCATGGCGGCGTGTTCTGCTTTAGTTCTGCTGTATTGTTTGTAATGAGCACAACGTAAAAACATTATGTTAATGGCTTATGAGCGGACATGTCAACGGACCAGTTATTACTACCGGTTCAAGAAATAAATTGTTTATGCTCTCTTTTCTTTGAACGAGATGGCAGTACGGAAATTTCGCAAAATTTTGCTAGCGTAGCACAGACAACAACTTATACAGTCGCCATGATAGCCATCGATCCTTCCAGCAGTTTTGTTCCTATTTCGCTGCAGCGTGACGTCATTGTCGAAATACGCTGTCAGCCTCGAATTCCCTTGCGAGGACGCGTTTTGGCATACCTTTTAAAGTTTATCCTCTCATTTTCCTCTCTTTCAATTCAATTCAGGGGCTTCTACAGCGAACTATGACAGACGAGATATCTGGTAACTCTGTGTAGCTCCCTCGGATTAATAGTGCCATGTTGGATTACAGTATCTACTATGCTGTGATCTTCGGGTCAATATAGGATGCAGCAGGATGTATTACGTGATTTGCCAATAGGCGGCATCAATCTGAAGAGGCTGCGGCTGAATGCCCTCTTCAAACAAGGAAAAAAACATACCATGGCCAAAAAGAAGCGAGTTGAACAGATGAAGCCGCATCAAAATTCATAATCTATTGTTCAAAAGAGAAAATATAAAGCAAATCATGCATAATTACTTTGAGTAAGAATGACCGTTGAATTCAGTAAATATTACTTCCTATACATATCTGTTAGGTACTTAACATTGTGGCTTTAGTTTAGAGTTAACATTATGCATAGAACCCTAGATCATCCCTATGTTAAAATCGGCAGCACTTTGAAGAGAACAACCGCCAGGATCGCCACCCGTCCACCGTAAACGAACACGAAATGACAGTACAGTCGCTAATGCAATTCAAATGGGAGTTGCTGTATGAGCAAACTGGGTATATAAGATATGATCTAGGATAGATCCAAATACTCAAATCCTCTCTCACCAGTTTCAATGACACGATCGAGGTTTTTTATGATCTCTGACATAAAGTAGTCTTCATTAATTCTTGGTTTCGATTTTTCCATCCATTCTGTTTGTGAGAAAGTGGGGAAGCAAGTGCAATAGAACTGACCTGCAGTAGTTTTATTCGTGCGATTACATCTTACACACACTGGTTCGGAGGACGCTGCAGTCATGCCTGCGTGCACAAACCGGGGGCAGTCTTATAAATTTTATACCCCTATCATTAACACTGCCCTACATTTTTGTGTTTGCTTCTGTTGACCTTTAGAATTAACCCAAGGCTTCGTGTGGAGTATCACGCTAGATGTAATCTTAGATTACGGGAAACTATGTACAGGGACAAAAGCGTTACTGTCTTTATTTGCTAAATGCAATGCATATCACAGTTTTTCTGTGACTCTTCATTCCCATATCTAGTTAGTATAATAATGATCTGATTCAATTTTAATTTTTTTTCTCTGATTGAGAGCCATATATTTTTAATAGCGATAAAATATGTTACAGTGGTTTCCTTTGAGAAGGACGCTTACATACAGAGTGAAACTTCTCATCCTGCGGATTGGTAACTAGGCAAACCTGAATTTTACAGACGATGCGAAATGCAGGTGTTCACATCGCATTCACCAGCCCATACGATGTTGGCCTGTGTTAATGTGATGTGTTAGCGAACGGTTAACACGCTGGATTGTCCTGGTGGACGTCCAGGTTAAAATCACAATTCTGGATACATACTTCTTTGTTTTCATAATCTATCTGTGTTTCAAGAACGTTCTAGAAAAGCATGTTTTCTGCCCGAATGCGTAGAATATTCTATACATTGAATTTGCCTATAAATAGGTGGTTCCAGACGCTCGTGCTTGGTGCGGTACGTGCAGTCAATTCGGCCGAAAGTTATAAGACGCAGGGACTGTGTTTACGGTACAGACTGTAAAACGCCGGTACTGAATAACTTCTCAATCTGCAGGATGAGAAGATTCACCCGGTATATACAGTCTTAGAAAAACGTTTTGTCGCACAGATACTTTATAAATCCCGGCAGTGCGCATGATCAGACATACAACGAAACAAAACTAATTTTATTACCTCAACTAAGTTAGTCCTCTTGTGACCCAGGTCGCTCGTTCTCTGATCATGCGCACTGCACACTGTACGTAAAATAAGAGGCACATGGTGCGGCATTGAGCTACAAGTCGGAAGGTCGCGGGTTAGATTCCCAACGGGATCATAAATTTTTTCCATTGATCTAATCCTTCCAGCCGCTATATAGTCTTGGAATTATTCTTGGTTAGACCTAACTCTTCGGTGGTCGAACCCGGAATAGATCCTTACATTTAAGCTTACTTTGGCCCGTTTTACAGCCAGCGTAATGGATAGTTGAAGAATATAAACATGCCGTAGCCTGCCCTCTCTCCCCTGCTGGTAAACAACACGGGGAGGTACAGAGCATGTAATCTTGCGTGACTTTTTTACAGCTATCTATTGCGCCCTACATCAGCCGTGGCGAAAATGTGATTATGCGCCGTGGCACTGTGTAACCTGCAACGTCCATAGCACCTATGGAGGGAGGCGGCCATCTAAATGGGAAGTGAAGCAACTGTCTGACTTATTAACGGATTTTCATTTTCCTTACGTTAAGCATTTAAATGTAATTGTATACAATACAAGGCTAAAAACTAATGTTAAGTACGTGTAAGTAGAATACAAATGGTGGTCATAAAGCCTGGGCTTAAGGGCTTGAGGGGGCGTGGCAAGTGACGTCAGAAGTGGGCGTGGCAAGTGACGGCAGAAGTGGGCGTGGCTAAAATATGACGTCACGTGTGGCTTACGTCACGAAGTGGCGTAACTTAAAGTGTGACGTCATAAATGGCTATCTAAATGTGCAAGATTAAAGTGTGACGTCATAAATGGCTATCTAAATGTGCAAGATTAAAGTGTGACGTCATAAATTTGTAATTGAAGTTGGAAATGGGGGAGGGTGGGGTAATAATTTGATATGCATACGTTCATAGTGGCGTGACGTCATAAAGAAGGTTAAAGTCTGACGTTATAAATTTGTAATTGAAGTTGGAAATGGGGGAGGGGGGGTTATAATTTGAAATACACACGTCCATAGTGGCGTAATTTAAAATGTGACGTCATAAATTTCTAATAGAAGTTGGAAATGGGGGGAGTAAAAATTTGAAATACACACGATCATAGTGGCGTAACTTAAAGAGTGATGTCATTCACAAGTGCAGGTATGTAATTGAAGTTGGGGCGTAACGTAATAATTTGAATGACATATGTTCATACAAGTTTGTATAGTTGGGGGGGGGGGAGTGATACACAAGTTCATACATGTTTGAAAATACCACCTGCTCAATGATGATGTGATTACACTTGCAAATATTATGCAAGCTCACATACGGTGATTTTCCGGCGATGCATTTACTGAATAATGATAAAAACGTGTTTTTGAAGCATATTGACCACCTACAACGTGTTATATTACACAAATATTGCATGATGCAAATAATATGCAAGCTGTTAATTCACATCCGGCGATTGTTCTCGCAGCGTCTTATGTTACACAAATATTGTATTGTTTACATGTGCATAAGCGCTATCTGCTATGTGTACAAATACTATGCAAGGTTGCTAATTTTACATCCGGCGATGAAATTGATGAGTGATGATAAAAAAATATATTACACAAATATTGCATTATGCAAATAATATGCAAGCTGTTAATTCACATCCGGCGATTGTTCTCGCAACGTCTTATGTTACACAAATATTGTATTGATTACATATGCATAATCGCTATCTGGTATATGTGCATTATTAAAGTGAATATTTATTGCTACTTAGTGCTGTGTTTTACATAATGTTTACTTTAACCATCATTACCATTTTTGACCTACACTACTTCTGCTCTGAACGGCTCAAATAATATTGTATGATAGGTCCAATATATTGCACCTTTTCAATAATTACTTAAGTTGGTACTCTCTATTCGTACGTGATATTTGATTAAAAAACAATCGCCCACACACTGCTCTACCTTCGGTAATAATGTATGGGTTAAAATAAATCCAATAAATGTTACTTCAAAATGTATTAAATTGGAACCCTAATAATAATAATAATAATAATAATAATAATAATAATAATAATAATAATAATAATAATAATGCCACATTCTGATGAATTTAATGTCGGTAATAATGTACGGCTTAAATTAATTACACTAAACAAGTCGAAAATGAACACACATCATAGTATTGTAGGTTTAATACTCGTGACGCTGAACGTAGCCTCAGCACTATAGCAGGACAATAGGCATTATATGAAAAGGCTTCCCTGAGCGTGAGCCCGGATAGATCAGTCGGTAGAGCATTAGGCTTTTAACCTAAGGGTCCAGGGTTCGAACCCCTGTGTGGGCGATTGTTTTTTAATCAAATATCACGTACGAATAGAGAGTACCAACTTAAGTAATTATTGAAAAGGTGCAATATATTGGACCTATCATACAATATTATTTGAGCCGTTCAGAGCAGAAGTAGTGTAGGTCAAAAATGGTAATGATGGTTAAAGTAAACATTATGTAAAACACAGCACTAAGTAGCAATAAATATTCAATTTAATAATGCACATATACCAGATAGCGATTATGCATATGTAATCAATACAATATTTGTGTAACATAAGACGTTGCGAGAACAATCGCCGGATGTGAATTAACAGCTTGCATATTATTTGCAACATGCAATATTTGTGTAATATTTGTTTATCATCACTAAGCAATTTCATCGCCGGATGTAAAATTAGCAACCTTGCATAATATTTGCACACATAGCAGATAGCGCTTATGCACATGTAAACAATACAATATTTATGTAACATAAGACGCTGCGAGAACAATCGCCGGATGTGAATTAACAGCTTGCATATTATTTGCATCATGCAATATTTGTGTAATATAACACGTTGCAGGTGGTCAATATGCTTCAAAAACATGTTTTCATCATTACTCAGCAATTGCATCGCCGGACAATCACCGGATGTGAGCTTGCATAATATTTGCACGTGTAATCACATCCTCATTGAGCATGTGGGATTTTCAAACATGTATGAACTTGTGTATCATTCCCCCCCAACTATACAAACTTGTATGAATATATGTAATTCAAATTATTACGTTACGCCCCAACTTCAATTACATACCTGCACTTGTGAATGACATAACTCTTTAAGTTACGCCACTATGTTCGTGTGTATTTCAAATTTTTACCCCCTTCCCCATTTCCAACTTCAATTACAAATTTATGACATCACACTTTAAGTTACGCCACTATGAACGTGTGTATTTCAAATTATTACCCCCCTCCCCCATTTCCAACTTCAATTACAAATTTATAACGTCAGACTTTAACTTTCTTTATGACGTCACGCCACAATGAACGTATGTATTTCGAATTATTACCCCCTCTCCCATTTACAACTTCAATTACAAATTTATGACGTCACACTTTAATCTTGCACAGTTAGATAGCCATTTATGACGTCACACTTTAAGTTACGCCCCTTCGTGACGTAAGCCATCGTGATATCATACTTTAGCCACGCCCACTTCTAACGTCACTTGCAACGCCCATTTGTGACGTCACTTGCCACGCCCCTTAACCCCTTAAGCCCAGGCTTTATGACCACCATTTGTATTCTACTCGTGTAACAAAGAAAAAAATTAACAATAAAACATAGGACACATTATCACAACCTAATTAGAAAATATAAACATAAAAGATAAAAGGAATATTAACGACTGAATTATTCACCAAGAATTACTTAATGAACATAAAGGGATTAGAAAAATTAAATATATTAAAACTTTTAATATGCAACATAACATTTAACTGTCTTCAGAATGTCCCTACGATAGAGTTTCAAAATCAGGAATTATGTCACTTACTGCCAGTCGTAGTTGATTACGAAAGTATTTGTGCTGTCAGTCGTCATCTAAATTTGGTTTTTACTATTTTCATTGTTGAAAATAATTTTTCACAAGCGTAAGATGTATCGAACATGGCTTCAACAGAGCAAACGAAAGAACGAAGCTTCAGATATTTATTTTTTGGCAAAGATTTGAAAAGTTCAACATTTGTCAAGTCCTTACATCTAGCTTTCATTTAACTTCACATTGTAAATCTGCGAGTTTAAATTGAAGATCTAACCGCATCTGCTGCAAAATGATCGATGTACAGAGATGATGATGATGATGATGATAATGATGATGATGATGATGATAACTTTTTAATGTTTCTAAAGTAACATGTAGTATAATGCCGTTTTATGTTGTACGACCGTTTTCCTCGTAATACTTGTGAACAAATCATACATTTATTATTCTCATAATATTGGCAGGAAAAAATGCGTCCTCTCATGCTATTTGAAACTTTTGTTTTTTTAGAGGAACATGGTTTCGAGAGAGACATTGCGACGATACGCCATTCGCAGGTCAGAGACAAATACAAATGGAACGGAGTTTGACTCCAGTGAGTGAGAGGTTGGGGGTTGTGGGAGGTAGGAAGCAAGAGAAATGCATAGCTACCATTGCGAGCCACAGTGTGCTCGTGAGTCACATTTTCGCCACGGCTGCCCTACATAGATATGCTATGATAGTTCAAGTCCTAGGTGGTCTGGGTGTCATTCATGAATTCGATATCAACAACTGGGCCAGCCTGCTTTAGCCATGACAAAGCCAGGTCCCATCCTCAGGGGAGTCCCATGAGCCGAAGCCCCAAGCCCTTTCTATATCAACATCGGACATCGTACTACCTCCAAAACTTCACATCAGCCTGTTTTTAACCACTGTGAATAGTAGACGAAATCAGGGGAAGCTGGAGTTCGTTTGTGAAATGATAGAGGAAAACGGGAGTGTGTCGAGAAATCCCATCTGCGACGTTTGTTTTGTCCAATACGACTTTCATCAAGGCCTAGCAGGGATCGGAGCACACCTAGAGCGTCTGTTGTTCACTTAGCCTCCAAAATAAATGTATATATGTGTATTTGTCATCAAAATTATGTACAATTTGTGTATCATTCGTTAAAGATGGTCTTGTTACATTTCTGTTTTCCAGGTAACCACCCTTATCTACATATTACTGTTAATAATTATTACTACGAGTATATATTCCACTCTACATAAAATCATTCTAGTTATTTCTTAACAAAAACTCTTTACCTTTAATTAATATTTCCTGTATACATACTTTTATATCTTAGTTTTCCCTTACAATTTTTTCTTTACTATATATAAAAATTTTCCGAATTCCCTCAATTTTCTTTCTTCCATTTACTATTCTATACAATTTCCTGTATGCTATTTCTACATTTAGTTTTAGTTCTTGTTCTTTCATTTTCTGGACAATAATGTGTAATGCATTTTCTTTTTGATTACATAAAGAACATGTATCTTTTCCTACGTCTCCTCTTCTATTTTTTAACCTTCAAATTCCCAATCCCGACCACGTTAGTCTCATCTTTTCTTCCCTCTCCCAAAGAAATGAGTACCAGTGAGTTTTTCCTGGGAGTGAAGGCGGTAAGCACATCCCTTCTGCTACTAATGCAGATTGTCTGTAATAATGGAAGCTCTAATGTCCCGCTGATCTATGAGCCTTCAAGGCTAATAATAGGGATAACTTTATGTAAAATAAACATTTCTTTGACTAAGTAGTGTTCAACCAAAATTTCTCGCCTATGTCGAAGTTCAATGGCCTATCCCTCCTAACATGATACGGTAGTCTCGGTTGTCTGTCTATTCTGGACCGAAATTGAGCCAAATAACTTAAATCGCTGAATAACGAATAATAATATAGTAGTAAGGACACAAAAGGACAAAAAATTGAATTTATCCTATAACCAAATGCTCCTGTAAACACTATCTTCTTTCTATTCAAAAGAGTTTTTGTTAACTTTCATGACTCCGACTTATACATCAAACCAAGAACGGACAATGACCTACAGAAACTTAATTGTATCTTATCTTCTCCAATTCTTTAAGTACAGTAGAGCGTGTCGTTTAGGCACAGTGAAAACGTAAACAAAGTGCCGGTACCGTGTGTGGAGAGGAAGAGCCGTACGATAAACACAAGAGATGCACAAGGTTTTAGTTACAACATTTATGACGGAGCATTAATTGAAATTATATTTTCCAAAAACACACAAAACAAAAGAACACAAATTGCATAACGTTATCATATACACATTTTAACAAAACAAACAATTGTAGCGTTGAAATAATTCAATATAATAAATCAAATTTTGCTACTTACACTGTATGATGTAGCTTTCAAGCAGCATATTTACGGTCATGGCTTTCATTCTCTGTATGACTAACATAATATCACCGCTTTCTGTACTGTACCTGAATAAATTGAAGTTTGAGAAGGGATAATTATGTTTAGGAAATAGTGTTGTCAGTTCAGACCAATGTACTGTAGTTTTGTTAATTCGGCCACAGAAGACGGTGATATTATGTTAGTCATACAGGGAATGAAATTCATGACCGTGAAAAATGCTGCTTGTGCATCCCTCGTCTTCGTCGTACTCTCGTCCTCCCCACACACGTTACCCGCACTTTGTTTACGTTTTCACTGTGCCTAAACAAGACGCTCTACTGCACTTTGTACATTCACATGGACCCCCACATGTGTCATAAATTGTTTAATTTTATTTATATTCAGTATTACGTTTTCTGTAAAAGATATATTTCATCCAGAATAATTGAAACTTTCCAGCTATTTAATAATGTAAGTTTACAGTTTTATTACCAAATAGCTGACCTGGATATTTAACACAGTATTTTACTATTTGTGCATATTTGCAAACAAATCTTTTTCTAAATGCATAAATTATGTATTGTGCCTCGAATACATTTTATGTTTCGTTACAATATCTTGATCGTCGAAGAACTAAACAAGTTTTAAACATTCTGTATATAACTCTGATATTTCACCCCCCTCCCCCCATATACACGCCGCTTTAACGTCTGTGGTCATAATCGCGTGTTAGAATCTGGGAGTGTACCAGTAGACCGTTGTTACTGTCGTTCTGTTTCTGTTGTGTATTGTAGATGGCTTGTGTTCATGTAACTGATTTTAGATTTTGACTGATGTTCGTGATATTGATGACCAGGCTTCGGTCCTGGGCACAGAAACGCTTGAAGTTCAGAACGCACGAGCATAGTGTTGTGTTGGTCGAGTGGAGTGGGAGATGGAGAGCGCCGTTACTTTGTGTCTCAACATGTAAACAATACGGCACAAAATATATTTCACCCTGTACAGTTGCAGTATATACAGTACATTCCTAGTGTAGACAATAAATGTCTACCATTAAAGTATTAACGTGAGTTGTAACCTTCAATCAGGTGTCCCTACGCCGAAGCCTGTTACACGTACCGCAGCCAAGCAGCAATAGACCTACACACAACGGCAATGCACATTACGGACCCACCTGTGCTGTTGCAGTCGGGTGACTGCACACGGGTCATGACGTCATTTATACTCCGTGTACTCTAAACTTCGTACTGGTTACTCTGTGTTCCTAGGCTGAAGATTGTTGATGATTGAGGCGGTGATGAATCATGGTATGTAAATTTCTAATCCGGCATTTGTCTTTGTGGCTGTGGGGAACCATGAAAAAACCCCAGTTAGATTGGCCGGTCACGGATTTTGAACCCGAGACCTCCAGAATACGAGTCACAAATACTACAGTGTACGCCAAATCGCTCGGTCTGATATTTCTTGCATCCAGGAATATATCAATACCGAATATTGTACGTTCACAACCAATTACAGAAAATGATTTCTGACAAAAAAATCCGAAGTAGAGATGGCTGGATGAAAAGCCTAAAGCTAAATATGTCATACGTATTGAAATTAATTATTTTCAGAGAGATTGCATTGCTATATGGAAATGACTAAAGACGACCTCATTCCGAAAGAAACTGTAGTTCATTCAGTAAATGTTTTAAGTGAGACAAAAAAAATTACGGTGATTCAGAGGTAACTGTTCATTTTTTATTGACTAACAGCTGCAGAGCTCAGTGCATATGATGCAAGACCTATATTAAGTCATATACCCTATTGTTTTTAAATAGATATTTAGCTTTCAATATTTTAAAGCATGTCGACTATTTATTATTGATACAAAATTATTACATTAAATATTAATACGTACTATATTAAGTTGATATCATTATTATTTTTGTAAAACTATCTAGCAGTTTCTAAGGAGATGTTTCCAACACTTTTTGTTTCGAGTTTCATTTTCATTTTCCCTCCTCTAGGTGGGTTGTGGGATTGTGTAATTCCATACAATCCGCAATAAAATATTTGGACGGGACCCTTACCAAGTTCTACCTACCGGACCAGAGGGGCGTGGAATCACAAAGGCGTAGGGGCGTCCATTTTCTGATACTGGCTAGTCTAAAGTCGGTCTTCTAATTTCTTATTTTATCAACCTTAAGGGCCTAAGTTGCACTATAGTATATTATTATGATTATTATACTCAAAAATGCATGTTAAATAAATAGTAACCATAACCATTATCAAGATTAGAAGGAGAAAGGAGGAATTGTCAATTAAAAGCTACAGATGATAACCTCGTCTGTACAAGGAATCTTGGAATTCATCTTAACCTTTATGTGACCTAGTGGCCTAAATGTCACTTGTCTCACTTTTCACACTGTTCCACTTACGAGACTTAAGTAAATTATTGAAGATGTGCGCATTTTATTCAACATGCTATTTTTTTCGGCTGAATGAAGTAACTACCATTCGTGGTTTCTGTGTAAATATGATAAAAGAGTCGAACATTTCCGAAGACTTGCGCCCAAAATGTGTATATTAATTGGTGTTTATATAAATACGAGTATATAAATAAGTAAATAAACATGTAAATATTCGGTGTCATTATTCACTGGTTACTAATTTCGTCATCAACCGCACTGTGTCCACGATAATAACAGAGCGTTCCGGTACGAGAAAAAGTCCATTTCGAGCCCTGCATATATTCAGTTATTTTTGGATCACGAGAGGCATTAGATTAAAATCATTTCCCTCAAATATATCATAACTGTCGAGTAAAGACGTTAAAACGTGTGTTTTACTTTCCTATCGCAGTTATTTTCGTTCGTTGACTGCGATTACAAGCTGGTCGCTATAGAAACAGAAGAACAACAGAGCAAATAATATGTGCACATACGCTGCAAAGCGTTATGTGACACAGCTGTGACTAATGTGTGATACACAGAGCCGTCCTACGCGAATTTTCTTCATCAGAGCCGAGCCTAGTGGTATTGATGTTCGGACATCGCATGTCGTTAATGGCTTTGCACATATGAAACAAGGTCATTCGTGTTTCAAGGCCAGGTCAATTGAGTGATTCATTGAGAGTAAGCTAACACACAAATTCTAGTTATTCTTTTTCGGTTTTACCGCCGAGCGCGGGCTTTCGTACAAATCTTAATCATTTATAGTGACTGTTTTCAATTCACATCCAGAACACTGCGACCTTTCCCTACTTTACTTCCTGGCTTGTTGTCAGATGCCCCTATTCTCACGAGACGTCCAATAAAAATATTGCAGTTTCAATCCAGAGGTTGACCGCAGAGACATCTGTCCACACAGCGAAAATAACTGCATGGTGCGAGGTGCAATAAAATTGGCAGGCCATTTTGTCTCGTTCGATGTTATTTCAGATGCCGTAATTTATGACGTGGAACTATGTCTTTCACCTCACTAGGTATAATCTAGATCATATATGTAACAGATAGCTCATCCTTATGTTAAAATCGGCAACACTTTGAAGAGAACAACCGCCAGGATCGCCACTCGTCCGCCGTAAACGAACACGAGATGGCAGCACAGTCACTAATGCAATTCAAATAGGAATTATGACGTGACATCCTTATGTAACAACTAGATGGCAGCATAGTAAACATGACAAAAGTTGTTATCTTCAAAGTCTATAGGGTATAACTTAGTGGGGGTTAATTTGGAAACTGACGGTGACAAAACTGCAACCTCTCCTTGCACTCCTTCTACTTCCCTTATTCTCATTGTCTTCCCCTTGCCCTCCTTGACTTCCTTTTGTTCTCTTTATATCCCCCTTTTTCTTCTTGTATTACCGCTCTCTCTGTCTTTTCCTTGGTCTCCTTGTATTTCCCTTATTCTTCTTGTATTCCCATAGTTCTTTTTATTTTCTCCTTGTATTTTCCTTGCTCTACTTGTAATCTCCTTGTCCTCCTTGTAGTCCATTTGTTCTCCTTGTTATTCCCTTACTCTTCATTTCTTGCCTTTGTTATCCTTGCATTTTACTTGTCTCCTTGTATTCTCTTTGTTCTCCTTATCGTCCCCATGTTCCCCTTGTATTTACTTTTATTCCTTATATTTTCTTCGTTCTTCTTGTATTCCCCTGCATTCCGCTTGTTCTCCTTGTTTCGCGCACTGATCGTCAATCCTTTTACGTAAAAATATGCAGCTTAGTAAAGCTATGAGCCTGTCGGCAGGTATCAACACATAGTTCTACGTAAAAGCATGCAGGCAACATAGTAAAACTATAGGCCTACATCTGTCGATTTTTTTCACCAGAGGATATTTCACGTTTATCATTCCCGAAGTGTCCTTTACGTCACGTAACGAAAGTCTACATATGTAGATCGTAGTTCATCACACGTACCACTTGCATTCTCTGTGATATGAATCCGGATCCCAGACGTGGGAAGCTGACTTCAGCCATTCGGCTAACGCTACACTATGCCGTTAATCTACGAGACAGGACATCTAGTTTATATCGCTTTTGAAAGAAGTCGTGCAAAGGACTTTTATCGACTGCTCTAAATTTCAATGGACTCGGTAAGATTTTGATCCGCTAGGAATTTCATCGACTGCTCTGAAACTCATACACTAGGCTGGATTTGAATCCGTTAGAAATTTCATCGACAGCTCTAAAATTCAGTGCAACTCAGTCGGATTTGAAACCGCTTGCATTTCTATCGACCTCTCTAAAATTCAATGGACTCGGCCGGATTTGGATCCTCTAGGTTCCGTCGATCTCTCTCAAATTTAATGCATTTGGTCATATTTGAGTCCACTAGGTTCCGTCGACCTCTCTAAAATTCAATTCACTCGGCCAGATTTGAGTCCGCTAGGTTCATCTACCTCACGAAAATTCAATGCACTCGACCCTATTTGAGTCTGCTAGGTTCCGTTGACCTCTCTAAAATTCAATGCACTCGGCCAGATTTGAGTCCGCTAGGTTTCATCAACAACCTCTCTAAAATTCAATGCATTCTGCCAGATTTTAGTCCGCTAGGTTCCATCGACCTCTCTAAAATTCAATGCACTCGGCCAGATTTTAATCCGCTAGGTTTAATCAACCCCTCTAAAATTCAGTGCACTCGGCCAGACTTTAGTCCGCTAGGTTCCATCGACCTCTCTAAAATTCAAGGCACTCGGCCAGATTTGAGTCCGCTAGGTTTCATCAACCCCTCTAAAATTCAGTGCACTCGACCAGATTTGAGTCCGCTAGGTTTCATCATCCCCTCTAAAATTCAATGCACTCTGCCAGATTTTAGTCCGCTAGGTTCCATCGACCCCTCTAAAATTCAATGCACTCGGTCAGATTTGAGTCCGCTAGGTTTCATCAACCCCTATAAAATTCTACTGTAGATAATCGAGGACGTCACTAATAACTCAAGATATACCGGGACTTGTTTTGACATTATTAACATGGTGGAATTAAAAAAAAAAAGAAACTTTATTATATGCCCCTATGAGAATGTTTGCTTGTTAGAGCATCTCTAACGATGTACTAAGACATCAGTTAATAAGTAAATTCAAATACATAAGATATCGTATTGAGCTACTACTTGTTCGTCATTGACAGGGGGGATTATCACGGAATTGAATACTTTGACGCGAGCTTCTGATACTGATGATAATTTCCAGAATTTGCTGTCGAATTCTCCCGCAACCACCACAACAGAGAAAATTTCAGAAAACAATTTATAAAATTTCACTGTGCACATAAAAATGTTAATATTGTTATTATCCAAGCGAATGGCACCAAAAGCGCGATAAATTATTGAATGTAGAGTTGAATTCAGCCTGGGTAGTGACACAATTTTTACCACAATGTAAACTTGCTCGATACAATAACACGATACTTCAGTCGTTATAATTTTGGAATGGGCCTAATTACTGTCTTTCTTTTCCTTTCTTCGTCTCTTTTACCACTTCTTTTTAATTATAGATTTACAATTCAATGCGATATAGGGGGGAGTAGATATTTGGACCAACAATGAAGACAAACTAACATTACGGACCTCTCTGGTCGTGTGGTACAGATTCAACACTGAGGCAACTCCGGACAGCACATGGCAAGGGATAAACACCAGTCCCATGGACAGAAAATAAACTTTTTCATTACCTATGCTGCGAATTGAACCACTTAGGTGGGAAGCACTTTCATATATATTTTTCTTGTAATCGGGAGATGCAGGAGTTCGGAAAGCTCTCTTGTTTTGGAATGCCATACATACTCCGCTGGAAATCCACACAAGGAAATTTAATACAAATCTACAGAGCGATCCATATAAACCCTTTACTATTTTAATGACATAACTTCTGAACCATTAGTAGCAAACGTGTGCAATCTGTTCTGAATTACATAGCAACTGTGGAAGAATCCTCAGAGTATATGTTAAATATGTCTTCCACCTACATCCATACACAACTGTACTCGTTGCACCCTATTCCGTGACGTTCTGCGAAGTATATCCTCGTCATTGTTGCTGATTCCATTCCTAATAGCCTCACGGAGTTCAGCAAGTGACCGAAGTCTATTCTTGTATACTTTGTCCTTAATATAGCCCCATAAGAAGAAGTTCGGTGAGTTATGCAATCTGCGGAGCCACAGATTTTTTTTTTTTTTTTTTTTTTTTTTTTTAAGGCGATCACCGTAAAAGCTGCCTGTATGCTCGTAAGTCCGATTTCTTTGCAGCTCTCTGACATGTGCTATATAAGTAGCCTGTCTCCTAGCTCAATCGGGGCAGTTATTTCATTGATGAGTTCACTAAACGTCCTTGAACATCATCAACACAATCTGGACTCATTACAGGTCTGTGTTTTCCACTCTCGCTGAGGAGCGAGCCAGCTGTCTCCAGATTTCTTGCCATCGATAAAATTCGTGTCCTGATTGGAACATTGCATACACCGATTTCTCTTCGAAATGCCCGTTGTGTTTGAATAAAGGAATATGTCTTCCAATACGTTTTCACAAAAAAAACACCCTGCCGAATTGAGAACTGCATGTTCGTGTTATAACTTCAAAAACTAGAGACTGCGAACTATTTACTAATAGCCAACAATAGTCATAATAAACAGACCACCTGTGTGTTGTAGGAGACAGCATCCTGGTCTCTTACGCACAGAGCCCGGGTTCGATTCCCGGTCATATTGAATTTCCTATTAAAGGTTTTTCAGGGTTTTCCCTCAACCGTAAGATAAATGCCAGGAAATTCGGGCCATAACATCCCTGAATATCACCGACTTCATTCATCACCAAAAATCATATTCATAACAAATCAGTAATACATCTATAGACGCCATGTAGTTCACAACAATAAACCAGTCTCAACAATAGTACACAGGCCTTCGGATTTCAGCCAAAAAGATTAACTTGTGATATGACTGGAGATGTTAAAGCGACTATAAATAACATAAAAAATCAATAGTGCTTGGTAGATGTGCCGATATAGATTCTTTCAGAGCCTCTGAGATCATTAAACTCAATTTAAAGTTTACAGTAGCTTCCAGAGGGAAATTATAACTCATTAAAATTGTAAAGGTTTATATGGATCGATCTGTATTGTGTGTTTTGGCTACTATAGCAGTACCTAACGATACTTACATCTACCGTACGAATGTCAGAGGAGAATAAGGGTTTTTCTGTCACTAGCTGAAATCTCTGTCTCTCTCTCTCTCTCTCTCTCTGGCTTATGTGGAAAAATAGTTACAATTGTACAGCTTTAGACACAAAAAATGACCGCTCTCTTCTAGCGTTAATTTTCGTAAGTCCACTTCGGACAGCGCCTGGTTCACACGACTAGGCAAAGAATGTTTATTTTGCACCTAATTTACTGCTTGAATATATCTTCGTTATAGATTAGCGGTCTTACTAATAAAAACTCCATATATATATATATATATATATATATATATATATATATATATATATATATAGACGTTTAACTGTCTTATACAATGCGTAGCTCGTTTATAAGTCATGTGTAAATTCCTTACTAATAATCACTACATACGTCGTGTATAACAGTATAACTGTTATACAGCTACGTCATAATTTCGTCATTACTTCGTTACGATAGGTAATAGAATATCTGAGGTTCTCTACTGCATCTGGTAGAGCGCTCTAGTGTGGCGTGTTAAATATCGATAGTACAACTGGCTCTAATCGATTACCACACTACATTTTGGTCAAAGAGTACAAGCTATAGCAATATTATTCTAATAATTCTATGATCTTTGGTTTGTTCTTCTGTGGTTACAAGGTAAACATCATCATAAAATGACAGTCGATACGAACAGCTGTTAGAGGGGCGGCCATTTTTTCCCTATATACAACGCTTAAACAAGGGGTTTCTTGTATATAACTACTGCGAAGCAATTCCCATTGTATAGTTACAGCCTGTTTATACGTCCATAGCTTATTCACGGTTTATTAGTAACGTTTTCTGTCTCAACTCTGCATAAGTCTCGTATAAAAACTATACACGGTTTATTAGTAAGACTGTAGGATTATTCATAACAATAGACCTATAAACAAACAGAAAAAGCAGCAAACAGAACAAAGGAAAAGCAGAGCGGAGTCGTGCATAAGAAATTCCTTCACGTGTAAACCTAACCTCTCACGGAATCGGCGATGCCTTCCGAAAGGGACTTAGCATATGGCAGCTGGTCTTTTTTTTTTTTTTTGTCTAACAAGCAAACATACAGATGGGGTCAGAAAAAAAGTTAATTTTATTTCTTCCACCTTGTTAATAATGTCAAAAGAAGTGTCTATACAAATTTTGCCCACTCGACCGCAATTACGAGAGCCATAAAAAATAAGTTCGCCAGGGGCTGTTAACAGAAAGAAAACACAATTTCATTGGAAACATTTATTAGAATGTAACAGCAATTGTTAAGCTATTTTTCAACATATTCCCACCGGAATTGAGACATTTGCCATATCACAGGATCGACGAAGAGATGCAGACGGCTGTAAAGCGCTGGTTCCGATCCCAAGCGGCTGACTTCTACGACACAAGGATACAAAATCTGATCCCATGGTATGACAAATGTCTCAATTCCAGTGGGGGATATGTTGACAAATATTGCTACAATTGCTGCATCTGTTTCAAATCTTTTCATGCAATTTTGATTTTTTCTGTAAACGGTTCCAGGAAAAATCACTTTCTGGACGCCCTCGTAATTGTGGTCGAGTGGCCAAAATTTGTATAAGCATTTCTTTTGACATTGTTAACATGGTGGAAGAAAAAAAAAAAGTAACTTTTTTATCTGCCCCCATCAGAATATTTGCTTGTAAGATTGTACAAAGGAAACGTTTTGAGTTAAATTGTGCTTTTTTTCGTGCGTACTTAGAATTTAATTCTCTTTGCACTTGGTAAGCTACGGCACCTTAGATTACAATGTTAATGTCCGAACACCAATTGTATATTTTAATAGCGGGTGACATGACAATCATGACAGGCCAACACTGTACGTTCTGATTATCTGCAACCCTTCAAGCCTTTGGAGTTCATACGCAGGAACTGTATTCAGTGCCAGGAAAAATTAAGAAACACGAGAATATAAAGGATAAAGCAAACAAATTTCACGGGAAAACAAAACGTGATCTCTAAATCTAAAGAGATCGCCGTCATTTCCATTGTCATATTCATAAAGATTAAGGGCCCTGGAACTATTCTACGGCATCAAATATCTTGTGCAGACAAGAAATTTCTACAGTGAATATGCAGTGCAGAACGCACCTACATACCTATGCTCTCCAGTTGCAAAACAAAGCGACAGTTTGTGGAAATGATGACGTGAAGTAGCTTGCTTACACTAGGGTAACTGTTCCGTGGGAGTTTAGTGAACACTGGTATTGTAATGCTGAAAAACACCATCGGTCTTAATAATAAAAACTCTTATATAGACGTTTAACTGCCCTATACTTATACAATGAATAGCTCGTTTATAAGTCGTGTGTAAAATCCTGACTAATGAGCACTATATACGTCATATATAACAATATAACTGTTGTAGAAGTACGTCATAGTTTCGTCATTAATATATTTTGAAACGTAACGGAATAACTAAGATTCTTCATTACATCCGATAGTGTTCGCTAGTGTACCGCGCTAAGTGTCGATAGTAAACCTGAGCCTGATCGATTACCACGCTAAATTTTGATCCAAGAGTAATCTATATCTGCTATAATATTATTCTAATTATTTTATGCTCTTTGATTTGTTGTTCTGCGGTTACAAGGCAACCATCTTCATAAAATGGCAATCGATAAGAACAGCTGTTAGAGAGGCGGCCATTTTTTTTCTCTTTATATAACCTTTTTAAACAGGGGGTTTCATGCGTATAACTACTACAAAGCAATTCACATGCATAGTTATACACTGCTTATACATCCATCTCTTATGCAAGATTTATTAGTAACGTTTTCTCTTCCAACTCTAGTCTCGTATAAAATTGTACATGATTTATTAGTAAGACCGTATATCTTTATAATGATGATGAAAATGGCTCACAGTAATCCTGGAGTCAGATGAACTAGTGGCTTGTGTAACATTGAGGTTCATGTAATGGACGATTGTAGTTTTCCCTTAAACTCCGTTGCCTAGCAACCAAGTCATGTTAGATGACGTCACTCTTCCGTACGGCATCACCATGGTAACGGAACTTGTATATAATCTGTTCATATCCCTTTAACGTCTATGACACAATGGACTCAGCTGGTCAAACAAGGAAGGGCAGATGAGGTTTCCTCGTACTTAAGCATTATACACAATACATGCTGCGGGCTTTATTGGTGACGTCTAGATATGAAAGCTCTAAAACGGTAGCTCTCTTTAAATTATTTTGCTTTCTCACTGTTTGAAGTAGATAGTAAAAATCGTCGCAACGCTGCAAAATGGATTTCGGTAGGCTACTCGGTAATCCTGATAGAAAATAAATGTTTTACTATACTGTATACTGTCGTTTCGTCTCCTGTAAGGTATGACTTCACACTTTAGAATCAATTACACAAGTTTCACTTGTATATATTTTTTAAACTTTTATCACATAATATAAATTCATAAAAATTAAGCTAACAACAGTGAAATAAGTGAAATAAAACGTTATGTTAGCAATGTATCCCGTATCAATCCGTAGAAAACGATTGTTATTTTAGCGTTTCTTTTCAAGTGTTCTAGAGTCGACGGCAATTCGAAAGGCGGTAGTCTGCTAGCGCTTGCGTCGAGAGAGACAGATAGAGAGAGCAAGGCAGCGTACAACATTGCCACATCATACTTCACGCGCACGTGCAATACAAATAGCACAGGAGAGAATTTAAATTATCAAAAGACAATAATGACCTTAGCCGTTGATTACTGTAAGTATGACACCAAACAAACCCTCGTTCCTTCACCAACAATATTCTTTGCACGTTTCTCAATCCCACACCACATGTTTCTGCACTCGTTTCTTGCGCATTGGCAACGTTGCAGTCAGCATCAAGATGGCCGGCAGTGTTCTGCTTGTCAACGTTTTTAAAATAATTATACACCTTAAACACTATTTTCCCCGCTTGCCTGTGCAGTACTTGTCTTTTACAGTCTCTTCTTCCATTTATTTATCTCACACATACACAGTAAATGTTAGTTTTACTTATTCAATGTATTGAAACACTCACACGTGAACAAACGAACTCTAGAAGTACTTGTTATAGACTGATTCTTATTGGTTCTACTGTACAAGTTTGTGACGTCAAATACTAGGAATTCTACGGCGCATGTAGCAGCTGACCGCCTTCCGAAATGCCGTTTAGTCTAATTTCTATTGCAACTTTGTTACATTCATGATTAATTTTTTATTGCTGGATTTAAATTAATGCAGGGCCTGTAGTAAAATATCTCATATGACTAGTTTTTCAAGTGAAAAACAAAATACTATTCTTAAACATCTTATTGTTAAAAAAATTGTGCAAATATTTGTTACTTAGTGTGGTCAATAAAAGCCTGCCACAGCTTAGCAACGCTATGTGGAAGACTCAGTCGTGCATACGAACCCGGCGTACGGCATAGTTTTTATTCACAGTCACGTGGAAACCTCGTTTGGTACCGATTTCATGACACGCAAATCCCATCATGTCTATCTAGTGTTACATTGAGAAAAAGACCACAACGGATTTGAATGAAATGTTAATTTCCAACTCCAGATCTCTGAGAGAATAGAAGATAATGTTCGGTATAAGCTTAAACATTTATGCAACATGTTTTATATGGAGTTAAGAAAGTCACAAAGAAGACACATACTTTTTTATTTTAAGGTGTACGCGTTTAGTTACAATCCAGTTCTTTATCATGTTGCAAATGATATTTCTCCTTATAGTTTATTTTCTCGAGCTGTTACAGGAAAGTCATAGCACTCAAATAAAAATATGTACTTTTATTTCCTGGATTAAACATGAAAAGCATTCTTTATAATCTCAAAAATAAGACATTTGATTTAATTTTTTAAGATGCATGATTGATAAAATTGTCGCGAACGATAAATCCTTGAACGGTATAAGCCGAGCGCTAGGCATTCGTTCTTGTTACTGGCAAGAAGTACACTGTCAAAAATGAAGAGCGAGCTAAAAGATGTAGTGAAATTGAAACTACTCAACAAGGAATACAAGTTAAGTGCTAAAGAAGGTATGAAAAGTGATGTGTGGGGCACTTTCTTACTTGTGATACTTAGTGTATCAATCTTTGCGTCTGTAACAGTTGTGCATCATGATTATTCGTTTTGTTATATTTTCTGTGACGTTATCTCTGTACTAATATTGTTATCTACTGCTATATCAATAATATTTTGTAAAACGTTTCTACATTGTCGCAGTATATAGGGGGAATACTATGTATGGACCTATCATATTATATATATATATATATATATATATATATATATATATATATATATATATATGGTAAATCACGTATTGAATAATTATTAATTAGCAATAATAACTGTATATCGAAGTTTTTCATACTATTTTATTTATAACTCCACGTTACTGTTTTGGTATGTTCCATTAGACGTTTGTCATAAACGCAGAAAATAAAGCCTTATTTTTACGATGTGAGCAAAACATATGTGTATCTTATCTGTTGCCTTCCATACAAGATAAGACATGTCGGTGAGATGACCTTCTACTGTGCTTCTATTTATTACGAGCGTATCACGACAGACCTTATCTCACTCGAGGGTGCGACATTCGACCGAGTTCAAGCGAGCGATTTAACTCCAATGCAGCACTCTGGTAGTACATTGTAGGTAATTATTTTTACAAAATTTACGTAAAATAGATATTCATGTATTGTAGTCGTGAGATAAACTACACATTATAAGTTTTTATGCTGTAAATCTCACGTTGCCAAGGATGCACAGTGTAAAAGTAATTCTAATTCATACCCCCGACTGGCCAAGAGGTGAGATTATTGCAAGCTTCCGCTTCTTACTGGACATGACTGCCTGGTTAAGCTCCTACATCGAAAAGAGATCTACTCGAACCCATTCTACATTCTATGTGAGTGGCCCTATTGCACAAAAGTATGGCAAATTACATAAAAAATTACATTTGAAAATCATTGTAAACTATGAAGTTCTGAATTTATTCTTGATACTAGACCATATATTTCATAAATTATATCTTGATATAATACTAATAAAATTGTTTAAAGGCAAGGCAAACTCGGCTAATTTCGCAGTTTTCTGTCTATAGTTATACCCAAAAATGCTAAAAAAAAACTTATTCATGGGGCAGTTAATCACTAGACATAATTTTATTGGTTGGTATAAACATTTGATTTTTTAAGTGTATCTCAACAGGCAAATAGTTCCATCTAAAACATGAGATCATATGTGTGCGTTTAAGGAACTCGTGTAACTTCGCAGTACTGCTCGGGCAATTTCGCAGTAACACGCAATTTTCAAGAATACTCTTTTTACCTCAAAACATATTTTAATGTAATCTAAACATCAATACATGTTTACACACATGAACTGAACATACATTAACAAACTAGGCAATGAATATAACAGAACTGGGCTTCAGTTATTAACATTAATAACAGGAAAAGGCTTGCATATTAATTGTAAATTAATAAATTTATCTAACACATATGTGCATTAAACATTATGAGAAAATATATTATGAGAATTATTTAGTCCTAATCCGAATATGCTTCCGCTAGCAAGACAATTGTTGTTTCTCCTTTCTCTGCCGTTTGAAGGTGGACAGACTTTGCTCCTTTCGGGGACACAATTTTGTTAGGTTTGGCAACCAATGAAAACTCTGTTTCATCTAACTGCTAAATGAGATTAGGCTTGGTACTCAGTTCTGGTTTCTCATACATACTTCCTAACACATCATAAAAATCGTTCAAATTCGAGCGAGTTGAGGCTGCTGCTCTAAGGTAGGACAGATTTTCTGGCTGGTGCATTCTTAGCCCATAGCGCTTCTTAAAGGAAGTTAGAATCTGCGTGCTACTCGAACTGCTCTGCCGACAACTAGCAGAAACTAGTTAACATATTGAGTACCGGCAGAAGCATATCACGAACAAACTATATCAGATAAAACAACAAGCAGGGGTTCAAATTAATCATAAGAATGTGGAGAATTCATTAATCACAGTGTGATACTTACAGTTCTGAATATCTCGACGATATAACGTCCAGAAACACAATACTGTAAATTAACTCACAATATCTCAGCAAACCCATACCTACTAAGAGAGATAGTTGTATAGCTTTGGCCAGATTGCGTCGCAATAGGATCTTTCTGCATGAAACATCCCCGACAAGTTCTGGCATTTATCAGTATTTTTTGTAAGCTCAAACGAACATTGACAACTCAGAATTAATTAATGTATGAGATATTGCGAAATTAGACGAGTTTGCCTTACTCTTGTACAGGGACATCATTTTATTTTTACTTCAATTTTTATTGTACTTGAGTTTTTGAATGTCCTTCACTCCCACCCCTTCTACTAATGAAGTTTCAACTGTTTTACAGACAAAATCAAGGCCGCTTATAGTAAACAGCACTGAGTTACTGAGTATAGTACGTTACAGAAATATGTTCGCGTTTTCCAGTGACGAAAGAACTTTTAATATTGAATCATATTTCCGCACAGGTACTGTCCGTTTGCCTACGTCGCATCCCGATTTCCCCCACCTGCTTCTGCACGGCCCTCTGTAAAAGCAGGGCTGTCTTAGCTCTTTTCTGAAAACATTAATTTCAGTTAGGAATTGGACGTTTACGCAATATTACACAACTGGTTAAAATAACTTAAATAAAAGGGCCTCGTTAAGTAATTAACTGTCACGTGATTTCCCTCCTTTCTACGATCCTGCGGAATAACCACTTGGACGGACAGTAGATAACATGTCTGAGTAATTTTATCTATGCGAGTCGGGCAGAAGTGAAGATTGAATTTACATTACATAAGGTACTCTTTTATAGAGTAGGTACAGAATTATTTCAACATGAGTTACTAGTACGAAGGACGAAACTGGTAATTGGAATTAGATGCAATAGTGTATAGTGCGATAATATGCACAAAAGAACTGAAGCCTGTAGGCTATCGAAAAGAATGGCTACCATCTTCAAAAATGTGTTTAAATATCCATATTATGATTATTTTTCAATTGAACTTCATTATTCTCTATATTGTACGCTAATGTGCTGTAGACAGTATAATATACTGTGCATAATGAATACATTCGCATGGATAGCTCAGTTCGTGAGTAAAAACACTTATTCTTAATACAGTACTGCATTTTGATTAAATAAAAATCCTAATGAAAATTATCGAACTCAAAATCGCGATATTTCCTAGTTTACGTAAATGGATGAAGTACTTTTCTTCCCTCCTATACCTAGTAAAGTGATTTGTTTGTGTTTTACGCCAGTATCATCGAACTCCAGTTGTGGAAGGGGGTAGCGAACGGGTTTTCCGGTTCTCTAAAGGTATAGCCAGGTTAATATTAAAAATGTTAGTAAAAATAAAATGATGTCCCTGTATTTACCCTTGATTGAGATTCTGCTTGATACATCTGTTATCAGGCAGTACAGTCTTAGACAAAAGTTTATTTCACAGATACTAAGACCCAGAAAGAAGGCAGTGCGCATCATCAGACATATAATGAAACGAAACTAATTTTGTTACCTCAACTAATCGTTCTCTTGTGAACCAAACAATATTGTATGTGTATATATACGAACTAATCCACACCTGTAGAGTAACGGTTAGCTCGTCTGGCTGCGAAACCAGGTGGTCCGGGTTCGATTTCCGGTAGGGACAAGTTACCTGGTTGAGGTTTTTTCCGGGGTTTTCCCTCAACCCAATATGACCAAATGCTGGGTAATTTTCGGTGCTGTATCCCGGATTCATTTCACCGGCATTATCACCTTCACTTCATTCAGACGTTAAATAACCTAAGCTGTTGATAAAGCGTCGTAAAATCGCCTACTAATATATATATATATATATATATATATATATATATATATATATATATATAAACTACGAGAAGGCCTAATACTAATTAGTAATTTCACCTGTAATTTGTAAGTATGGAGTAATTACGTACAATTGTGCAACACAATCTTTACAATTTTTATAAATTACAGGTGAATTTTCTTATAACGTATTATACCATATTTTAAAATTATAAATGCTAAAAACCACGAACTCTGGTGATAATGAATATTGAAATGAAGAGCAATGATGGAATGATGGAGGGAAATGGGAGAAACCCGAGGAAAACCCTCACGAACCTTGGCTTTGTCCACCGCATACGGCTCCGTCATCACCGGAATTCCAACCCTGGTCTGCAGTCATCACAAGCCAGGGCGGCTGTCTTTATAATTAGTGTCATGAATAAGTATCGATTATATCATTCTGCTTCGTGCATAACAGACACGGAAAGAAAGGAAACAACCGCCATACAAAGTCATCTCCTATCTGAAGTAATTTGTCTACAATCTCACAGCAAAACAGCTGCAATGCCTTAAATAATGCGAGTGCTGCATCTGTTCAATTTTGTATTATTACTAACTTTTTTTTTATTTTTTCACTACTCACGGAGAAGTTGTTATTGCCATACACACATTTCTCTTCTCTAGGAGCCGTATTGCTTGGTTCCCATTCCCTGCTAAAGATTATTTCTCGTCTTACGACGGTTGACCTTCAGAACTAGACAATAGGGCGCCGGCACCATCTTGGATTGCATAATGCGCATGTCTCCTCTAAAGAATCAGACAGACAGTATTGTGCAGATAATACTCGTATCTTAGGCGGTTTGTCATGACATCGAGATACTGTATATCCCGAAGACAATCGCCACCATTAACTGTTACTGTTTCGTGACGTTACATAATTGTAATCAAATATTCACTAACTTCATCACAATGAAGATAAGTTTACTGTGGGTTTTCTATCCATACATGTGCTCTTTAATGTTTATAACGTTATAGCGTCTTACAATTATTGGTCGAAACAGGAGTCATTCTGCTATTCCATTGTCTTCCTACTTTCCTTTTCCTCATAGCCATGATTATCTTTCATTCCAATTTCTTTCATGATGTACTTTTCTTCGATCATTTTCAGTTAAAAATATTTCTTTTTCTATTCTCTTCATTTTTTCTCATTGAGTGCTCGTACTGTCCCAGCCACGAATCACAGCTATGAAGGCAACACAATTTCAAAAATTAAAACTTTAGATAAGGCAATGAGATAATAGAATTTAACAGCTTTATTAGAAATTAGTTTGGAAAACCTGTAATTTTGACATTTATACCAATTTTTAGTGAAATACCAAATTAGGATTAAAATGTTGACAGAAAAGTATAAAGAGATATAGAAAAACGTAAGATACATGAAAACATGATTAGTGGATGGATAGAAGACAGCCAGATAAAAACAGATAGGCAGGGCCAGATATTTATGGAGATCGCGAAAATCACGACATAATAGATATACCATAGATTTTTACTAATCTTTACGAATTAAGTGATTCTGATTAATAATATGCGGATAAAACAATCGTGACAAGGCAAATTCCCACGCTTCTATTTCCAATAACGCTCGCGCCCACTACATTTTGTAGCGCGAAGCGATACAACTTGTCACACGGAAGAGCACAGTACCAGTTCCAATAATTAGTTACATTCTAATTTTAATACTTTATGTATGTTTTTAACGACGCTACTAGCTCATTTAGCGTCGATGGGATTGATGGTAGCGAAATGATAGTTGGCGAGATGAGGCCGAGAATTCGCCATAGATTACCTGACATTCGCCTTACGGTTGGGAGAAACCCCGGAAAAAAACCAACTATGTAATCAGCCCAATTGGGGATCGAACCCACGTCCGAGCGCAACTCTGAATCGTCAGGCAAGCGCCTTAGCAGACTGAACTACGCCGGTGGCTCACTTTTATCAATGGTAACAATTGTGTACGTATTAATTTCGTATTGCTTTAACTTTAAATCCAAGACTTGAGGCTGTCTCTTGCCATGAACGGCTTTGCATTGATGCGCAGACATAGTGAGATCGCCCCTTTCAGAGCACACGAGATTCCCGGAAAACTGATCGATGCGCTCAGTTACAAAACATCCTATTCATGTGGTCAAGGTTAAATGGGATATAATTTTGTAAGTAGGTACAACACGCCCACGTTCTGGAACAATATATCTGCAGCATTTCTTGCTAACCACCCGCTTATTCGGTTGTTTAATTTTAAGAAGTAAAGTTCTCCCTCTTTTTCTTCTTTGCTTGATCACGTGCTATTTTGGAAATGGACATGTTTTACGAATTAAATTATTTAAGATTATGTCTAGGGTGACCAGACGTCCTCTTTTGTCCTGACATGTCCTCCTTTTCAGACCTTTGTCCGGGGTCAGGGCGGATATAAAAAAATCAAGAAATGTCCTCCTTTTCGTAACTTGTATGCCTGATATTTTGAAATTATCTGATTTGACGCCTTTTTCAAGTAACTTACTTGTGGGTGGCAGCAGCATCGATAGAATATACTCTTTGCCAACTATCATAATAACTCTCTTTGTTCCCCCTTGTTATGGTCGTTGTTCGCAGGTAGCTGTAAATCGAGAGATCAAGGTGCAAATGTAAATCTAAAAAAAAAAAAAAATTTTGTCCTCTTTAATAATTTTAGTTCCCTTGACTTTTATAATATGTAGCTGACTGTACAATCATTATTATTAAGTTTTTTTCATAATTATTCTGTAATAAAATAGATACATACATACTTTTAAGTGTAATATAAATATAATCTGTACTGCAAATATTTTGTAATAAAATATATATTGACGTAATTTGAAGTATAATATAGACCTAAGCCTAAATTAAGTACATATTCCTGTCTTTTTTCAAACAATGTCCTCCTTTTTGAAGCTTTGGTCCTCTTTTTTGTCGATGTGAATCTGATCACCTTAATTATGTCCGAAGAAGGAAAAAATTCTTATAGGGTACTTGATTATATGTATTGATTGGTTGGTTGGTTGGTTGGTTGGTTGGTTGGTTGGTTGGTTGGTTGAGTGGATGTATGGATGGATGAATGGATACATGGGTGGGTAAATGGATATGGGACAGTATGAATACATGGATGAATAAATAGATGGCTGAGTAGCTGAATGAGTAGATAAATTTATAGCAGAATGAACAGCCTATTTGGGCGGATGGATATGGATATGGATACATGGATGAATAAATATAATATGTACGAGTGGTTGCATGGATGGAATGATCAGAAGGATAGATGGATGGTTGGATAATGATGGCAGCGTCCATCAATTCATCAATGGTGTCGTACTGTTCCTATGCAACAGTGCTCATTGTCATTGTCACAGATTTCCACAACGCTGGATTGGCCGTGGGTCACCCATCTTACCAGCTTCTCTCGACTGGCGACCTCTCAGCCATGACCTCACAACCTGTGACAATTGAAGGACGACGTGAGACGCGCTTTCTAATAATTACACTAGCAATACTGAGACGTATGTCACGCCGAATCTGGCGACGCATTATTTTTTGTGAGGAGAATGATGGAAGGCATACTGACCCTTTGGACACTTATGACACTCAGTTAGTGTAAGTGGATGTGTATCTCCATTATGACTGGAATATTTGATGTATTCATAGGGGGTAACGGGACTTACTGCTCACCATGTAGAGTACATTTTCGTATCACAATTTTCAGGCAGTTGAAGGAATCCTAAAACATCATTCTCAAAATCTTAATTCAAAAGGATTTTACACGAACAACATCAACAAGCTGCTGAACACAACGTGGCAAAATTCTCAATTAATAAAATACAATGATGACATTCTGTAGCAAATATACTATTAAGCTCTAGAATAAGGTAGTTATGATAATTATAATAAATTATAAGTAATGATAGTAATAGTAATAATAATAATAATAAATATTATAATAATAATAATAATAATAATAATAATAATAATACGAAAGAATAATAGGAAATGACCTTATTAATTAAATTAATAAATTTAAATGTTCAAGTGGTTGTTACGAAATGAATTATAAGATACACACTTTTAAAATGATATGGTCTAAGGTACTCTATACATAAAAAACTCTCAGGGAAAAGTGTTGGCGTTTGTAGACAACTCAGACTAACTCGCTTAAGTTGGAAACCACCTCCCAGCGAGTGTAGACCAGTAACTCCTCCAAGTCAATTATCGTAGGAACTCTCTTTATCATCAGTTATCACCATGCAATTATTTAATTATCTATGTTTGATTATTATTGTATAATTTAATTGTAATTATTAAATCATCAGTTAACTGAATTGTAACAGTTTAATCGCTATTAAATTATCGCTTAAATCTGTTGTTATAATTCTGTTACGTTAAATTTGAATTGTAATTATTTAGGCTATATAATTTCTTTATATTTATAGGTATTATGATTCGTTTATTCATTTTATTCATATGTAAACTTCCTTTGTCAATTCCTGATGGCTTAGTGGATAATGCATGCGTTTCCAAACAAAGCGGTCCATGATTCTATTCCAAACATGGGCAGTGGAAAAGATTTATTTTTTGTACACTGTTTGTCCTTTCTCATGTACTGTCCTATGTTGTCACAACCATGCTGATCACACGACCAGTGAGACCAGCAAAGTGTCCCTATCAAGTGTTGGTTACCTTCCCTTACACCGCAGTCTAGAGTATACAGTCACGAAGCTCAATACGTAGTAAATATGCATTCATAGATACTTGCTAGCCACTAGGATCGCTACTATCGCCTCATTACAGACAATGCGAAATAGTACCTGCACAGTCTATTGTTTCTAGTACCCTCATAAACTCCAGCTTCGTGACTGTATTTATTAGACTGTGCTTACACCACGTTGGATTTTACATTGGCTTGAGGTAAAATATTACGAAGAAAGAATGCTGCCTTTATTCTTATTAAGACTCGGCGAGAATAAATCCAGAAGTTAAGAGCTGATTTGATCTAGCTTTTAGCTTCATTTCTCACTTGCCTTATACGGTACATATATTGCTTGTACAGCTTTACAGTCTCTTTTGTTAAAGAATAAAACAAGATTTTGTCTTGGTTCTTCAATTAGTAGATAATTCGGTTTCCTAATGATAAGTATCTGTGCTAAATCACGGCTTTGCATGCGAAAATATTCAGGAAGAGTCGGATGTTCGTTCGATCCCTTTCTAGTCTTAGAGCTCTCTGACTGACCTCGTTTAAAGCTATCTGAACCAGTCTCTTAGCGTATTTTGATTAACGATGTTGGGGCTCGAATCCATGAAGCCGTTCTGAGCGGCATGAAGCGTGTTATATCGGCAGTATTGGTAATAAGGGCTGGTCGTCCATACTACCCCAGAGAATTAGGACATGCGGCTGGACCGCATCCAACTCGAGCCATGCGCTGACCCACATACACAATTGTTGACCATTGAGATCTCGAACAATGGATAAGATGCGGGCATGAATTATCAGTAAGGGGAGGTTTTGTTTGGATTTTTTCCCATTTCCGTCTTTAGGATGGTTGGTGTACGAGTAGTTACAACTCTGTTAGACCAATGTATTTGCCAACTCTAAAGGTCGAACAACTAGAAATCCTCTGCGCTATTTTTTTCCACATCCTGAAGAATCATGGTGTTCTTTTTTATCTAGAATGATTTACGAATTTATATCGGCTTCAAGAGGAAATTCGTGAAAAAAGAAGAAACAAGAAAAAAATTACGAAGATTATGAAGTCAATTCCATTAAAGAGAACCAGTTATTCACCATTTTGAGACGTGTGCCATAGTGAACTCAATCTATGTGCCTTATCGAACAATGTTTGACTAAATATTAGGGTGGAGTGAAAATATGAAGTTTATGGAACCAAAATGCAATACCAGGGAAAAGTTGTGGGCTGATATCACAAAGAACAATGCAAAATATATTTTCTCTAGATTAATATTTAGAGGTGCCCCAAGAGCATCTTATTTTGTTTTTTTTTTTTTACAAAATTTTGAGGTTCAAATTTTTTAGCGAAAGAACATTCTCCAGTGATTTAACCTGAAACGCCACCGGCGTAGTTCAGACGGTTAAGGCACTTCCCTGCCGGTCTGAAGTTGCGCTCGGGCGCGGGTTCGATCCCCGCTTGGGCTGATTACCTGGTTGGGTTTTATCCGAGATTTTCCCCAACCGTAAGGTGAATGCCAGGTAATCTATGGCGAATCCTCGGCCTCATCTCGCCAAATACCATCTCGCTATCACCAATCTCATCGACGCTAAATAACCTAGTAGTTGATACAGTGTTGTTAAATAACCAACTTAAAAAAATTTAATCTGAACAGGATACCAGGAACATGTTAAAAGACTCTGCATATTTATGGTCCCCCTGTTGTTTCATTTTGAAGTGTCACAGAAACCTCAATTTATAAGAAAATTGAGTATAATCACAAAACTCTTAGGTATGATATAACTAATATAATAAAATTAATGGAAATTCATTCCTCTTATGTTGCAGGATATTTAAATCAAAATATCTGTAATATTAATACAAGAAATCTGACCTTCTACCCTGCATTCGCAATTGCAGAGGGACAACTAAAGTGACAACATTGCAAAATTCAAAGAAGAAGCAAACAAACTATTTGATAGCCTATGTGCAGTTGCAAATGCAACAAATTTAATACTGTAGGCCTAATTGTGATAAAGACCGCCGTGTTTCAAAACAAGAAAGAATGTTTTACTAGAGCAAAGAGCAGAAAGAAGGAATATAATTGAACCTGTTAGTTTAGTTACCACTCAGAAAGAAATCAAAAAGAAAATAGGGAATAAATTCTAACTAAAAAAAATAAATGGGCTGAAATGGAATTTTTGTCATATTTTATGTAAAATACTATATAGGTATTTTGTGCCTTTGGAGCCCCTCAAAAATACTATATACTGCAACCCCAATTTAAAATCTTCCAAATAAAGTTTAAATATGTGATTTTAAAGTAATTCATTAGCTATGTGATTAAAAACAAGATAATAGAAAAAATATATAAAGAGGCAAAAAAATTATGATTTTAAGAAATTTCTAAGCCCTTGAGGTACCTCAAAATTAAATATAGAAACCATATTTTTCACATTCCTCAGTTAAGTGAAAATACAGATTTTTGCAACTATTACATTTAGAAAACAGATAAAAAAATAATTTCATGTATAGATTCATTCAACCCTACTAAACATGCAGTGCACAGTGACATTCTACATACCAGTCCTGTCAGACTGGAGCATTACGGCGACCCGGTTGATAGATAGGCAACACGTATATACTGTAGCTTCTTTCGTGGGCGTGACGGTAGGGGAAAAAAAACCGAAGTCATCGAAATTGTAGACGTGGGCAATGGAAGTAAAACTTATATCCATCTTCAAAAGTTTTCCAGACGCTGAAATCAACTTAATAATAACACTAGCACTTTCAACTACTTTCCTACTCTTAAGATAACACTTTCAATACATGAAATATGACCAAACAGCCTACGCTCGAGCGAAGTATTACACTTTCGAATTGGTGCTAAAGCGGCAGCGGCGAACATAGCCAAAGTCGATCTATAGTTTCCTTCTATGTCCCCTGCGGTGGCTGAGTGCTCACACATCTAGTCTAACACGCGGGCTCTCCAGTTCGAGTCCCGGTCAGGCCCGACACTTGTGACAGACAAAGTCGCGGCTGGGGTTATCCTCGGAGTTCTTCCGTTTCCCTATATTAGCATCTATGTCATTCCGTCAACATTCCTCCATTCCGTCATCATTCCATAGCATTTCTCGAACGCCGGCTGGCGACGCATGGGGGGGGGGGCTGGTCTAGGGATTAGTGGGGTTGCCTACTCGAAACCTAGGTACGCAGCGAACCTTAGTGTAGTCAGCCGGTGTGGGAATGCGCCTAACTTGAGGGATAGCGCAATAGATCTTGAAACATTAAGTTACGAATGCTATTACTATTCGGGCCTGTAGTGTATTTTCTGAAACTATTGTTTAAAGGGCATACATAAATGAAATAATGTTGTACATACCCAGATAATGATGTACACTTTTCCTTTCTGGATTGCACACAAAAACATTATGTATATACTTTATAATCCCGAGATGTAAAGTAAGATATTTGACTTCATTTACAATTTGCACGATGTGTGTGATTAAATTTTTGCAAAAAAATCTAATGATGTAGCTTCTCTTATGATGTATTCTCATCTAGTATTACTTTGCTTTCTCTATTTCCGCAACGGCTAGAACTACATTAATTTTTCAAAATAATTATTTTAGTTATTTTAAAGTTCTGAAGTTCTTCTTTAAAGATGTTTCCATTGATGATTTAGTCATTTGAATAATTACGGTATTCATTTCTCTAACTGTAAGACTTTTACGGAAACATACTGTCAAACCAATCGATACACCTTTCTGTCTTATGTAAAAAATAATACCGTATATTTTTAATAAGTCGCAAAATTGTTATATTCGTTTTTCATGTGTACTACTTCCGGTTGAATTGAATCGTAGATACTGAAGTAAATACGAAAAAAAAAAATCTGCTCGGTACCTTAAAATATATCGCTATACAGAAAAAGATAGACGGAAGGACAAACAGAGATTGACTGTCTGCCGAAGAGCATTTTTGGTGTTAGTGATGCTAAAAACGCGTAGTTTCGCGAAAATTTCCAATTCGATTTTTCTTAAACATCGAAATATATTAGGGCCGATGTTACCTTCATACTTCGTGTTGTTACCATCGTTTTACATAAAGGAAACGAATTACGAGTTAAAGCAATTTATTCATAAAACACTAGGCTAATATACTTTTAATAGTCTTTGTAATAAACTAAAATAATTTCAGAATAAAAATACACATAATTCCCTTGCACCTTCCAGAAAAAAAACTTCCAGCATGCCGTATTTTCATTACGAAGTTTTTTTAAGAAATGGTGTTTTATTTTTTTATTTCTTATTATAAGCTATAGTGTATCTTCAAAACAGTCATATCGCTTGGACCTGGAAAGTTCACTTCTCTGTTGGCTTCAACATGCTTCATAATTCCAGACAGACATCTCTATAGGATGTAATGTTACCTTGAATTGTTTCCTTGTACCATACTAACTACTTTATTAGAGATTTCGTTATCCACTGTTTTATTACTACTACTACTACTACTATTATTACCACCACCACCATTATCACCACCACTACTACTACTACTACTACTACTCTACTACTACTACTACTACTGCTAACTACTAACACTGCTATTACCACCACCACCACCACCACCACCACCACTACTACTACTAATACTACTACTACTAGGCCTACTACTACTACCTACTAACACTATTATTACCACCACCACCACCACTACTACTACTACTGTTGTAACTACTGCTACTACTACTACTACTACTACTACATGCTCATAATAGGCCTACTTGTACATGAAAATTGTGATTCTTAGTCAGGTTACGAAGACAAGTGATATACAAAATGTTTCAAAAGTGATGATCAAAAATTTAGAAATGAGAAGTAAAATCTAAGAGAAGCGAAAAAGTTCCAGTAAACATGGGTCCGCGAGATAATACTATTTTTTGCAAGTTGTGATCTCAGTGAACCGAGCGCCTGAATATGGTAAAGCAGCAACATTCATGCTTCGTACGTATGCCGCAATCTCCCCATCCCATTTCCTTCTAATAAGGGAACATTCTCTACCTATGAACTGCGATTTCAATAAAAATTTTCACAATTGCTAAGTTTGAGTCAGTAAATAATCTGGTAATAGTCACTCGCCTAGCGTTTCCCTCGTTAAAGAAATATAACGTGTTTAATTACACGTCTTACGCCACTCTTACACGCAACAAACACTGCCACTGTACTGGCTGCTTACTTGGTAGCCTACTTGCCTAGCAACGGAGCGCCACTCGGAAACCTGTTACTTGGTACAAACAGTATCGAAAAAATCACTACGATTTTAAGAAACGTTGTTTGTTATATATACACACACATATCAATCCCGCATACAATAGTATAATTTTATTATCTACACATACCTGAATCATTATCCTCTGTGATAATGTGACTCTTACGAAATGGTCGGGACAGAGGGTCCTTTTGCAGTACAAACATGTCACAACAGTAGTTCCTCACATCCAGGTGTTTAACAAATACTATTTATGAAACATTACTGAAATCGTTTATGACCTTTTCTGTCACATATCCACATTTGTGCCAAGTATATTTCAGCATGACTCGGAATTCACAAGTTCATCACCATTTTCACTGTCAGATGCACTATCTACATCTAATGAGTCACACACCACAAGTGCACCTCTATATTGATATTTATCGTGAATCAAGTCAAATACCGGATGTTCATTTCAAAGTGTGTTATGACGTCACTGTTGATGAGTCAGCAATTTGAAGCGAGTTTCAGCTTTTATGTCAGAGAAGTTGCCTATTAATCAAGGCGTTCAATCTGAATTTGAGAACGTGTACGGTATAACTTGAACGTCGTAGCAACATATGGCGGTCTGTACAGTCTGTGTGCTACTATAACCTCTTTCGAACTGTGTTTTGCGCGGACAAGTCGTACGCAGGGTATTTGTTATCATCGGTTGCGTACCACAACATTCCACAACACAAATCAAATGTTCCGTGTCCATGTTAGCCGTCGAAATTAATGTCAACAAATACGTAACTAATCGTCTTAACCCTCTCCCCATATCTCGACAGTAAAAAAAAAAAGACTCACCTCAGTACATGTTTCGAAACAGTTCACATTCCTGCCACTACCGGCGTTACCGTACATATCGGTAAGTACTCTTCAGAATGAACGCCGTACTTTCTAGGCAACTTCTCTGACACATAGGTAATACACCTCTGCGGAAGTGTAGGAAGATTGAATTCTCTAGGCTCATCGGCTAACCACATGACGGCATACAGCGAGCCATGACACACTTTGAACTGAACACCCAGTAGTTCATAAGCGAAAGCCTGATCATCACGTAGTTCACTGTATTTTGAATGACTAGATTCTTTAGAATGCATATATATGACATAACTGGATTAATAGATCCATTTTTAGAAACTAAAATAGTGAAAATAAAAGCAAACACTCTCAAATTAGGACTTAGCATAAACATAATAATACTTATAGTCGCTTCCAAACTAAATTGAATTGCTTATCACTTTTGTTATATTCAAAACTTATAGGCATAGCAACAGCAACCCTCTCTCAAATATACAAGGTTACAGACATGATTTGAAGGTCAAGAGTGTGGTCGCAAACCGTTACGTACAATACGAACGAATTCATAGCATGCTGCGTTGCGTATTCTGCTTGCGTGTAAGAGCGGCGTATAAGACGTTTAATTAAACACGTTATATTTCTTTAATGAGGGAAAAGCTAGTTGAGTGACTATTACCAGATCATTTACTGACTCAAACTTAGCAATTGTGAGAATTTTTAATGAAATCGCAGTTCATAGGTAGAGAATGTTCCCTTGTAAGTGTGAGACGATATCTAAACAGACGATATGGTGAACAGTGAAAAGGCAGAGGAGGACCTGTACCTAGATCACCAGATTGAAATCCTTTGGATTTTTGTGTATGGGGTTATGCAAAAGCCTAGTTACAGAAAAGATATCACTACACATGAAGAATTGCAGTAGAATGTAATTACTGTAGATGCCTTCCAGCAAATAAAAAAAAAAGACCCAGGATTGCTCGACCGTATTTTTGGATCTTTACGGAGAAGACTAGGCAGATGCATTCAAGTGTATGGTCAGCATAATTCTTCAGTTAACATGTTCATACAGTTAACATATTCATACTGTACTGTACCTTGGTCGTCCACAAATTTCACTGTTGTTTTGTGTATGTTCAATCACATTCTGTGGTGATGAAGCCAAAATTATGTATTTTACAATATCGTGATTGATAACTTAATAAAATTCTCACTGCTTTTGTTGGAATTGGCACTTAGTATTCAGCGACCAATCAGCACAAAATGGCATTATCTCGTAAACGGTTAATTTGCAAACCCATGTTTATTGCAACTTTTTTGCTTTCTTCGTTTTTAAATTTCATCCATCAATTTTTGACCATCACTTTTTAAACACCCTGTATACAAATGAAAGCAAGAGTTCATTGTCGTTGCCAGGAACAGGATGTGTGAAGCAAGTTTTCTTGGTACCGTTTAAGTAAATTTACAGATCATTTTCATGACATATTTATGGATTGGATTCTATTTTTAAACGAGAAATAGAACTGTTTCTCAATCCCATAGTGACTGGATGTGTACAACATTTGTCTGGTATTAATCTTAAACGGTGCGGCAGCGCGGCGGTCTGGCACCATGCTGACTAGCATGTCCAAGGAGTCGCACTGTGTTTTTAATTATGCCTAATGCAGATTCATGACCATTACACAATTTATGGCGGAAAGTATGATAGAATTCAATCGTGAAAATTAGTTGATAACGATGATAATTATGATGATGTAGCACCAAAGAAAATTGTAATTATTGCCACATTATCAGCAGTATCTTCTAGTATTAGACTCACCTGCAGTCCAGTCATTCCAGGGCATCCGGAACTTCCTTTCCTTTTCGTCGATGCTTTTAGAACATTATTATTAGACATAGCCGAATTTTACCATGTTTTCCAACAGTATTATTTATGCTTTTAGTATTTAGCAACTTTTTATGAATTCATTTACCCTTTTTCTTTATTTTATATATTTTTCTGTTCTCATAAATCACATTTTTATAGTAATAATAATAATAATAATAATAATAATAATAATAATACTGTTTAAATTAGCAAAAATCGTTTTAAATGCAATAGACAAAGTTTTGAACTAGTTTATAGAATTTATTTTGTCGCGATTTTTTTAAAATTTGAATTACTTTCTAGAAAAGGCATAATTATTGCGACACATTAGAAATTAAATACCGGTACGTATTTTCCTACTGTAACCAGAAAATTTGAAAGTTTGTTGCATGTTGCAAGTTTTTAACGCAGGTACAGAGGAAAAATAAATTAAATACATTTCTAAAATCAATGTTGTGATCTTGCTGTGTTGCTGTCAAGAGATTTCGAAATATAATTAATATCTGTTGAACCTCGGAGCTAATTAATATTTAATACATATACAAATATAAATTATTACGAAATTAGTGTCAATTTGTATCACACAATTTCAACACAAAATACCATCAATTTGATGGATCAATGAGAATGTTATAAAGAAGTGTCACCAAAAACTCTTGCCCGTGATTATTGTGTTCGTCCATCTTGTACCAAATTTATTGGCTTACAAATCGATAATATGTTAAATTGGAAAAATCATATGAAAGAAATTACTCCCAAACTAAATTTAGCGTGTTTTTCTATTAGATCTATGCAAGAGTTAGTAAATATTAATACCTTAAAAACAATATACTTTGCATACTTCCACTCGGTAATGAGTTTTGGAATAATATTCAGGGGAAACAGATAGTAACAGTATATTCCTACTACAAAAAAATTAGTATTTAGAATAATAGTAGGTGCCAAATCTAGGAAATCGCGTAGGACTATTTTAAAAAAAACTACAAATAATGCCAATGGCTTATCAGGATATTTTTTCAGTAATAAACTTCCTCATCTGTAATCGTGAAAACTTTGTAACTAATTCAACAGTTCATAGCATAAATACGCGTCAAAAAATTGATTTTCTTATTCCATCGGCAGGTCTATCGTGCTATCGAAAAGGAGTGCGTTATATGGCAGTAAAAATTATTAATGACCTCCCTGCTGTTGGTGTTGTTGTTGTTTAGTCAACTGTCCGAAGACAGGTCTGAATCACACAAGTGATACCAAGAAGATACCACCAAGATAATGGGGTAGGGTGGCCAGTTCCTTTCCCCCTCCATTGCACACATCGCCGATTAGCTACACTAATCAGACTTCAGATGCATACAAACAATTGTTCTTCCTCTGACACATATCGTCAAGTGAGATGTACTGCCTGATAACAGATGTATAGTAGTGGCAAAAAAAACCGGACCGACGGAATATCAAAGTCTCCGAAATGAGCCACTGCGCATGCCACGCCCGCATTCACAAGATAGCGAGTAATCTATTGAAATTGTTGTAGTTTCGACTGCTGACGTAGCTCATTTTGAAAGTCATTAGAAAATAAGCTGGTAAAATTCATGTTCTGGGAATAATAAATTAATTAAGTAGTAAAATATGGCTGCAATCGAAAAGTATTGGGAATAAATTTGAATAAGGAACAAAAAAAAGTTTCCTCCCCAGGCAGGATTCGAACCACGAAAGTCTTAGTTACCAGTCTATCGTGCTGTCACTGTGAACGCGGCTCTAAAATCAGCTACAAGGGTCGGTCCGGTTTTTTTCCCAGTGTTGTACTGTACATATCAGCCAGAACCTCAGAGGACAATGGCCTCCCTATGAATAGAAAAAATCAAACTCAAAACATAAGATTATTTAGGGAAAAATTAAGCACGTACGTGTTTTCTCACTTTTTCTATTCTGTAGGTGAATTTATGATATTCAACAACACTTCATGAATATTTCTGTCTTGTATTAAGTATTAATAATAAACCTTTGTGTTATACTAGTGGATTATATTGTAAAACTCTTCTGTATTTTAACTAGACTGTGACTATAATTAAGACTTTATAGTAGGCCTACTATTAAGATTTTTTTATATGTTCCATATTCTAGCTGTGGAGCTATGTACGAATACCATGAAATTTAAATAAATACAATAAAATACAAAGGACCGAATTGTGTTGCGAGAACCATGAACCAGCAGTATTATCATATGGTAGGTAAGGCTTAAGACCACCTATTAGCACAGTCTAGTATATATAGTCACGAAGCTCAATACGTAGGAAATATGAATCCATAGATATTTGCTAACCACTAGGATCGAAACTATCGCCTCATTACAGACAATACGAAATAGTGCCTACACAATCTATTGTTCCTAGTACCCTCATAAACTCAAGCTTCGTGACTATATACTAGACTGTGCTATTAGGATGACACAAGACAAGGTACAGACATCGAACCCTGTAACATGGATATTAACCTTAATTCCCTGACGCAATTGGATCTTGGGCCCACCTCTTCAGCGACTGCGTATGATAAACCTTGCAGATATGCAATGCAAATCAGCTGCTATAGTGCTTGCATTAGCAAGTTGAATTCTACGTACATTCTAAGGTTTGTACTGTGGAAATTGGAGAGATAAAACCAGAGTTCAGTGCCCTAATTCTGCGGTTTAATGTACTCGCTAGAGACGTTGTGGGTTTTATTGTTGCTTTAATAACCTTGATGCATGGTTTGAGTGTAATCAGAAGTGCAAAGGAGCCCGCATTGTTACGGCTGTATCATTGCCAGGAATTATTTATGTTGGCGAGATAACAAAATGGCAGTGTGCATATTGCTTTAACAAGTGTGTGTGGAGAAGTTATTGTTATAAATGAATTATGTTTCTACAATTATTATTATAGGCACAGTGAATAGTCTAATTCTCATGAAAATTCAGCTGTGTCACTGTAATCAGTTTGTTTAATACAATTTTTAAGTGAATCGTCTGTACGCCATGCTCTGGTATTCACGACTCAAGTAGGCCTACTGTGATGTTAAAATACAAGTATTTTCCTCCTTCCTCGTTCCCGATGAGAGCTTACGTCATGTAGAGCAGGTTAATGAATGTAGTTATGGATGGAATGAGCCTTGTGACTACTTCCCTGGATCTGTCTTGTGAAATTGTCTGTGACAAACAAACCACAAATAGGGGGCGGCGTCACAGGAAGCAGAACATCTATCTCCTGCCACCCTTGCTCAGGGGTGGCTATGAATTAAAGTGAATAGAAATTCACTCTCTTCGAATGCATTATCTAGTCATCTAGTGTCTTAAACACACTAGCAGGAATATCGGAGTTTATGCGGATATTCTTACATGTTTTACATGTGGCTGAAGTAACAGAGTTTCTACATTTAAATAAAACACTCCTGGGAGGAATTAGGTATCTTTATGTGAGGAGCTTGGTATCAAAGTTGGACAACTCCGCTTTTTATTTTTTTACAAGAGAGGCGAAAAACTAGATCCTTGGAAACCAATATCATCGTTATACGTATATTTTTTTATACATTCTCATGGGTCATAGAAAAATTTTTTAGTCTCAAAATATGGTTAAAATTAATATTCAGGTCGAAATTTAAGTTTAAAAAGTGGTGGAGTTGTCCATCTCTGAAACTAAGTCATGGGAGCTGTCTATTTTTGAAACCAAATGAAGTCATATTTAAAGTGCAGCTGTCTGTTTTTGAAGCCAAACGAAGCCATATTTAAAGCGAAATTGTCTACTTTTGAATCTAAGTCTCTTCTAACTCGGTTTCAAAGCAAATTTACGTAAAACAGTACTTATTCATCCACAAACCGATTATATAAACAATCAGCCATGTTGGATTCGTGATGCGTGATGGGAAAAGATGGTACGAATGTGGGCTTCTCATTGGCTACTGAAGGAATTGTCATAATTTGAAACTAAGCCTAAGTGGAATTGTTTACATTTTGATTCTAAAGCGCATAATTAAGTGCTATTTTCGCTCTGTTCTGTCCGTTTTTGAGCCTAAACATTTCCAGAATCGCATTCAGCACATAAAATTATATGAGGAACAATCGATATCTCGAAATCGAAAAAAATGGAGTTGTCTTTGATACTATGCTCCTCATGTGTGTGTATGTATGTATGTATGTATGTATGTATGTATGTATGTATGTATGTATATATGTATGTATGTATGTATATATGTATGTATGTATGTATGTATGTATGTAGTGTATTGTTGTTTAGTCAACTATCCGAAGACAGGTATGAACCTGAGAAGTGATATCAACATGGTGCCATTTATGAGCCAACTAGTCCAGGAGATAACTGGGTAGGATGACCAGTTCATTTCCCCCTCTATTGCATACATCGCCGATTAGCTACATATTACACTAATCAGACTTCAGATGTATACAAATTGCTCTTCCTCTGACACATATCGTCAAGTGAGATGTACTGCCTGATATTAGATGTATGTAGGCCCTACATATCAGCCAGAATCTCAATCAGAGGTCGTACGTATGTACTTACATATATTCTGTTTATGTATTGTATATACACGCGCATTTTCATACAACGCTAATAGGTATCTAAACCAGACAAACCGGCGCGCCGGCGGTTTAAGAATACCCTAGATCATATATACCCAGATTGCTCTGTGTTATTGGTTTTGACGGTAACAACTTTAGTCAGGTTTACGTAAGGAGTCACGTCATAACTCCCATTTGAATTGCATTAGCGACTGTACTGCCATCTCGTGTTCGTTTACGGCGGACGGGTGGCGATCCTGGCGGTTGTTGTCTTCAAAGTGCAACCGATTTTAACATAGGAATGAGCAATCTATATGTGATCTGGGAGAATACGTACCCTACCTACTAGCGTCGTGCATTACTGACGCTATGTTCCGTTCAAGTTTATCGAGTATAGTGAAGTTAAATATTCGCCAATGTTCGCTCTGCGAAGGAGACCCGTCGTGCTTATTTCACCTTGTTATGAAAATATTCGCTATCCTCCACTCATATCTTAACCGCTTAAGGATTTTTGCACAGATCTTGCGATAATTTTTTCATTTGAAATAAGACCAAGTTTTTAATGCCTTGGTTCCCCTTCTCATGTTCGAACATTACAGGACACTAGTACCTACAGAAATTGTGGTGGGCTGGTCAGTGGAGTCTCGTTAAGCGTATACACCCCTGGTTGATTCGCTCCGCTTCGAATAGGAGCCTCTGCGTCTACTTTTGCTTAATTAGATTTACGAACTGCCAGACAAGCAGTTCCTCTTGCCACCATATTGCGAGCTTCGATCACCCACCCAGGTGCCTGCACTCACTCGATTACCTCGCTGCGTTGTTGTGTTGAGATTAATCGCGGCGGACTCGCCTCACTCATCTGTTTAATGAGTATTTAGCTGCGCCAAGCATTCGCAATTACCACTTTCTTCGACGACGGCGCTACAAATCAGAATTCAGATTGTGTAGATTATGTAAATCTACATTTATTCTGCCAACTCTTGTTATAGGCCTAATTGTAATTATCGTGTTGCCGTTTTATTTTCATTCTTAACATAAATACCATGCAGGATATATAGTAGGCCTGGGTAGCGTAGTCGGTATAGCCCTGGCCTTCTGTGCTCAAGATTGCGGGTTCGATCCCGGTCCAGTCGATGGCATTTAAGTGTGCTTAAATGCGACAGGCATTCCTGAGGAACAAAATTCCGGCACACCGGCGACGCTCATATAACCTCGACAGTTGCGAGCGTCGTAAAATAAATCATAATTTTACATATAGTAGAGCGTCTCGTTTAGGCACAGTGAAAACGTAAACAAAGTGCAGGTAACGTGTGGGGGGAGAACGAGCCGTACGATAAACACGAGGGATGCACAAGGTTTTAGTTACAACATTTATGGTGGAGCATTAATTGAAATTATATTTTTCATAACGTTATCATATACAATTTTAACAAACAAGCAACTGTAACGTTGAAATAATTCAATATAACAAATCAAATCTTGCTACTTATATGATGTTGCTTTCAAACAGCATTTTTTACGGTCATGAATTTCATTTTCTGTATGACTAACATAATATCACCGTCTGCTGTGGCCGAATTAACAAAACTAACTAACAAACTGTTGTCTTAAGTGACAACACTATTTCCTAAACATAATTATCCTTTCTCGAAGTTCAATTTATTTAGGTACAGTACACTTCAGACCAATAGGCTACACTGTAAATTTTGTGCTTACGTTAGTGAATTTGGTGCCCATGTGTTTTCAACCGATGGAACAGTTTTGCCAAGTAAGGTTTGTGAAAAGACAATCACAAAAAAAAAGTATCTTATAAATCAACATGTGTCAACTACGAAGTAAAAATATGAGTTATATTGATATTATAAATTAAATGTATTGCTAAAATATGTTATGCCTTTTTAAAATTTATAATGGCTTTTTCAAAATTTATTGTGCCTTTTCTTACGTTTTTGTTACCTTTTTTGCCTGCCTAAACATCCGGGCTCTAATCATTACCAATATCGTCTACTTTCTCATCATCAATATCCTCTACATACTCATAATCAATATCATCTACACCCTCATTATCAATATCTTCTATACTTTCTCATCATCAATTACACTTACTTCTTTGTCATGATCATCATCTACATCCTCATTACCTACTTCCTCCTCGCCAGCATCATCTACATCCTCATAACCAATACTGCTTATTTCCTTATCATCAATATCATCTACTTCCTCGTCATGAATATAACCTACGACAGACGCATTTGCATGGTGAGTTCGATTCCCGCTTGGACTGGTTATTTGGTTGGGTTTCTGACGAAGAATGAGTCAATCTCCTCATTCAATTTTAATTGATTATTCGTTAATTTTTAAAAGTCCTATATATATATATATATATATATATATATATATATATATATATATATATATAATATTAGATAATGACATCAACCTTAACAAAACTGTGACATTCATCGTTTTTCCCGCGAACTCTTCATATATATATATATATATATATATATATATATATATATTAGAACTATGTTTGGTTAATATTTTAGGTTACTGAGCAAATTCAATCTTCTCTCCTCATATGATATGAAATGAACTCGTTTTGCTGAAAATCATGATGACGGCAAGTGTTTTTTAGTAAGTTTGGCCCCAGTTAATAACCACTGTACACGTCACTATGTGACTGTTTACCCATTAGTATCTCTAATAAAGATGTAGTCACGTCAAAATTATTATATTTCATGTAGGCTACACCATTCCCGTATTAATTGACTCAAAGATATTGAATGTGAACAGTCTTCTTACATTACTGGACAAAGGCCAGTGGAGTCCTGCAGCCCGGAGCCGTGGCACTACTGCTCCTGCGTTCGTAATACCGCATCGCGATAGTTCACATTACGCCCGCGGCTCCACTCGCCTTGGTTAGGAGGAATTGCTATACACACAGTGTACACCGTGCTCCAAAATTACTTTTTCGGAATCAGGAATGCTGAAGACATGTATTTCCGGGAAAATAACGAAATTGATTTTCTGCAGCATCACAAAACTTTTCCTAATGAGAAAGTAAAAATGAATTACACTTCTGAAAAATAGATGTTAATGAGTGGTATAGACTGTCTCTATTCCTGGTTCACTAGTAGCACACCCTTTTCCTGTGCTGGAATTTTAAGCTGAATCGGAAATTGCAGGAGCCCCAACAAATCAAACAAATCACGCTGCCGCGCTCTCCACTGTCATTTTAATTACGTGCGTTTTCCTCCGCTCCTCAATTTCCACCTCTTCCGCTAGCCCTCGACTTGATGTAAGTCACGTCCCACAGTTCCATATCTTTCTCCTGTTTTGTATCACTTTAACTTTATTACGAAGGAAGGGGAGTAAGAAATTAGAAATGTCTTCCTTTTAGTAAGTACGAAAGCAGTAAAAGAAGTAATAAACACATAATTAAGATTTAAAAAAGGTTCTTTTCCCTTACAGCTTTCTCTTTTACGGAGTAATAATGAATATTAACTTATGAAAGAGGTAGTCTTAATTTTCATGCAAATCTCAGGCGAACAATTCAGTATTATGAGTTCTTCTTTGATTACATATCATATTACTTTTTCTATTCTATTCTCAGTCTTGTGGAATTTTTAACGAACGATGAACATCCACAAGAAGTGAAATTTCCTTTGTGTTCAGCACTTTTCGAGATCACTACTTAGTACCTACTAGACAAGGGACATACATTCGAACTCTGCAGTAAGAAAATTAACCTCAACATAATAGACATTAAAGAGGTCTAAACACAAAGAAACGTAACATACAAGACCACAATAAATATAGGGTAAACGCGGATTGGAGGACGAATCGGATCAGTTAATATAAATTGCTGGTCCTAGAGTGCGCTAGTGAGTTCTTGCTGATACCATCCTCTGAAGTCAAAGAATGCTAGTATTTGAGTTCGATGACCATAAGAAGTTGGCGTGTTTACGACCTGCTGGTGATAAATAGACTACTTTGTATAAGTTTGAGGTACGTAGATGCTCTGAATTTGCCATTTTGTTATTTTTTAGCTCTGGATTAAACAATTTTTTGAACACACATTATTAAAACTTACGCAACAAGTTTTGTAGTAGGAAAGAACAATCTGTCTTGATTCTATAACCTCACCTGATGTTCTCATTTATTTACTGCCAGTGCTGCCAATTTGCAAATATGTATTTCTGTGCATGTGCGGGCGAAACGGATCAGTGAATGGCGGGTAGTTTGAATTGCTTATTTTATATAGAAATGGCAATATTGTTTTTTTTTTAATTCCGGATGGGTAGACTTCAGCACGAGGAAGACCCAGACAAATTGCTTGTCTTCTCACTTCACCAAAGAACATAGCACAAATGAAGAAAAAGCCAGAATTAAAAAACGAGAAGCTAAATAGTAAGAAAGGATGCAGAATGAACAGAAAAAATGTGCAAAGAGAAAGTGAGGACATGATTGAGATTAACGATAGTGATGACGACGACGACGATGACGATGATGATGATGATGATGATGATGATGATGATGATGATGATGATGATGATGATGATGATGATGATTATGATGAGGAGGATGAGGATGTGGTTGTAGAAATAGATAATGAAGGGAGTGATGACATTTGCCAATTTGTATGTTGAAATATTCTGATCCCAAGTCTGTGAAGAAAGGAGAATGGATCCAGTGCCAACGTAAGGGTGAATGGTACCACGTGGTGTGTGTGGGAGCTAAGGGGAGAAAGACGTTTATCTGTGGAAAATGTGTTTGAAAACAGAGAAACTAAGAAATGTGATTTTGCTATTACTGAGCTTCTAATTTTGTATCTTATAGCATGAATAATAAGTTTCCACTGCTTTTTCTTTCAATCCGATTCACCCGCAATACCAATCCTATTCACCCGCCACTGGAGAATGATTCGGATCAATTTTAACAACCAATTAAATTGAAGAAAAATAAAACATAATAACTATTTCTGACAGACTGTTGCGTCAGTTAATGAAATTATCTTTCAGCGGACAGTAAGAGACGCAAGAATTAACAACGTATTACCACTTTTATTTATAATTATTTTTAAAATGATCCGATTCACCCGCGTTTACCCTATCGCACAAACTTACGAAAATAGATACACATACAAGACTGCACCGCCTTTCAAGAAACTAAAATGCAACATTATATACAGAACGCACTACAAAAACATCTCAACACACAGACAAGAGACACAAATAAATACAACCTAACAGGTGTATACAAACTAACATGCAATAGTTTAATGACTTCTACATTGGACAAACTGGAAGGTCTTTCTAAACACGTTACAAGCAACATATCACAGACAGAACTAAACCACACAACAATTCAACCTACGCAGAACACATCACAAACTCCAACCACAACTACAGCAACATAGAAACTGACATGAAAATATTACACATTCAACCAAAAAAATCAGAAACTCGATACTCTAGAACAATACGAAATTTATAGACACACAAAAACACACCCACAACAAATTCTCAGCACTCAATTGAATTTCAGAATGCACACTCTTTTCGATACAACACTATCAATCATGAACACACCCCACCATAACTAATCAGATAAAATAACACCATAAATTTAATATTAACACAGTGAGGGTGTTATTTATTCAATTTAAATAACTTAATAGTTCATGGGGACAATCTTTCGATGCAGTATGCTGCAGCCTTATAAAAATGTGTGTAATCACCGTCACATCGGACGGTCCGAGACAAACCTGATGCAGTAGGCTGCCGGCCTCAGGGAGATGAAGTTAGCGGCCTTGCATCAGAAATAGGTCCTAAGGAAGCAATACAGTGAGAGAGTGAGAGAGCCCCACAAATATTGGCTGTTTTTTTTCTACTTATATTCCCCTTGTTTCCCTGATGTTTCACTTGTTCTTATTTTCACCTTACTCTCCTTGTGTTAGCCTTGTTTCCATTAAGTTATCATGACAACCATTTTTTATTTTCATTTTCTTTTACGAGTATTACAGATATCCGATACTTCTTACATCAGCATTGTAGCTTTGAGATGTGGACCAAGTAAAAGGATACAAGGATACGGTACCTATATTATAATGCATATTAAGCAGATTATTACAGTTCAAGACCTACAGACATAAACAAATTGGTCAGTTGAGTAGAAGATATGAATATGGAGAAAGTTAGACATAACTGTTCTAAACTTTTTTCTCTTGGATCTTCAAAACCTTAGGATAATTATTAGGCAGTGCAATGAGGACTGGATTACTGAACTCCTTTATAACACCTGAGACTAGCAAAAGGTATGTGGAGATCTGATTTGTGTATTTTAGGCAAGCAAGCGGTCCGAGATTCGATTCCCGGTGTGGGCAATGGAAGAAATTTATCTTCCGTCCACGGGACTGGGTGTTTGTCGTTGTCATATGATTGTCCTGTGATGTCTCTGTAGTTTTCCTGCGTCATGCCGATAGTGTACGATATAAAGAATCTCCTTCCCCTACCCGCAATGGTATGTAAGTAGGAAGAAGGAGAGGTTAAACAGAGTAAAAAAAGAAAGAAAAAAAAGAAATAAAGAAAAAAAGCTCAAAATTATGAATGTTCTGATTGATACTAAATGTAACTTGATTTTTAACATGAAGCATCGAGGGAAGAAAGTACGCTCAACGTAAGGTGAAGACTTGTGAATTTTGAAAAATCTTTGTATAAGATATTCTTTCATTGTGCATCTATTATGTTAAGGCCTTTTTTTTAAACAAAAATATGTTAAAATTCAGATGAGCTTTGTCCAAGAATATTAATTCACATCTCATCATAAGATGAAAATATGCAAATTATGCCATTTTAAGGATATCCATATCGCCAATTGAATGTAAGGATCTTAATGCTTAACACGCAGAGCTCAATAATTTAGGAGTAATATATTCTATGTGTGTTTTAAAGTGATAATAGTAATAAAGATTATTATTATCATTATTAGGAGGCGGATGTTGATGACCTAAAAATCTACTTAAAATGATCATTAAAATTCCCTTAAACTAACAGAAAAATGATATACAATTAACAGAAAGCGACATTTAAATACTATTCACCGTACTCGCACTACAACTTCTTAAAAATTAGTCACCTTGTTTCAATGACTGCTCTGCAATCTCGGAGAGAGGAGGCAACTTCCTGGAATTTGGCTAAGATAAAGGAAAGGAACATGCAACAAAATGAAGATTTTAAGGGAAAACTATAGATTTTAATGATGGTTTACAATGGGTTTCAATCAGGGATGGTCAATATCAGTGCCTTCATTCTCCGTCTCCTCCTTCCGCGTTTCACTTTGTGTTCCCAGATCTTCAAGATGAGGGAGTGTGAATGACAAAACAAATTGTGGGCGCAGCGTGCATTCTTAGAATCTTTGTGTTAAAAATACTGTCTACTACAGTAGATATCCCTTCCGAACCTTGTTGAGGACACAATGTCCTGTCCAGGATACGGTGCAAGTTTCCCCCCTTCCAAACATAAATTCTAAAGACACTCTCGTACCAACAAAAGAACAGTAGCGGTCGAAGTCCTCACTTAAACTAAACTGTTTTTTTAATTGGGTTATTTTACGACGCTCTATCAACATCTAGGTTAACTAAACTGTTGTCAAGCATTTTATATTACTTGCGTTGTGTGAAGTGAAGCTTCAGTGGAATGAGGGATGGACTTTAGAATCTGTTCCAAACTATAAAACTCAAACTTCACTGTTATTCACTTATTCATTAGATAATTACTACTGATCTATTTTGTTAGAAAATGATTTAACAGACCTATCGGTAAAGAAGAAAGTAAAATGCATTCCAAATGATCTAAAAGTTCTTCAAAGTATTAAAAATGACCAAAAAATCCGAAAAAAAAATATAAAAAATGGCCTATTAGTTCAAAAACGTCAAAAAATGCAAAAATGATATATAAAGAATTACTTTTTTACGTTGATATAACATAGAAAGGATTTCTATATTAATAGGCATCGTCCTAATGCGAAAACTAAGAAGATGCCTTTTCATCAACATCCGCCCCCTAATTATTATTATTATTATTATTATTATTATTATTATTATTATTATTATTATTATTATTATTATTATTGCCATACTACTACTATTAGTATTATTAAAATCTCTGCATGATAACTGATTATTTTAACGTGACTTATAAACACGATAAAGAAAAGCAATCTCGTTGATCAACAGCTGAGCTTTCATAGTTCTGAAGATTAGAGGAACTGTGTGACTGTGTGATGTTCTTGCGCGGTATACGGTCACTGAGTCTTTTCATAACACCCTGAAATGTTAGTGCAAAGCCTTCTAGCCGGGTTGATACAACAAGGAAGATTTAAGGCGGGGATATAGTCCCGTAGTTTTATGGGGATGAACTGTGAACTTTGAGTCTGGTGTCTCACATATTCTCCTTTCACTTTAAACAACGTTCTCGCTACCATAAAGTTGTAATAAATTTTACTCCTTAATACTTTACTGAATTGCGAACTTTTAATCTCGGCAGAACTGTGTATCCAGCAACAGTCTAGCTGCAATCCCGTGCTTGTGTGCTTGTTAAATGTTTTTCATACACACTGCACTTTTTGTTCGCTCTTAGTTCAGATTACATCTTACCGTCAAACGACTCTGCTTTCGATCTGCGGAAGAGTTATGAAGTATTTAGTCAACGTTTTCTTTTCATTTCCAAGAATCATCTAGCCACGAGGATATGAGTTGCTTATAATATATTTTTACCAGTATTTGGTACCAGTATGGCAAAACATCACGATTTTTTATTAAAATCAAAATCTGCGATTTTTTCTTTAAATATTTTTTTATTTCAATCAAATCATTTTACTTAACTACTTTTAATAAATTTTAATTGATTGAATTGATTTATTGAAGGGAACAAGGTATTGTTAATAACAAATCACACCAATGATCAAGGAGTTAGATTTTTTCCAGTTTTAAATTAAAAAAAAATACTTGAAACAAATGAAACTAGAAGCTCCACAACCAAGATTTAAAAAAATAGTGATTTTTATTTTAAAAATACAAAACATATTTCTTTTATTCAAATCAGATTTATCTGATGTAAATCGGATTTTTTTCAATTAAATTTTTGCTTATCTAAGTCATTTGAAATTATTCTCAGATTGGTGTAGGTTATGCTTGTGTTTATGAAGTGCCTAAGATAAATAATGAAGAAACAATCTACATGCTGTGTTTTTACAATAATTTTAATTGGGATATGATATATTACAACATATGTTTAACCATTTCTTCTTATAGCTGAAAGCAACAGAAGAAACTGTTTGTGTTTGTAGTATAATAGAATTTTGCAACTTGTTTATCTAAAATCCCCTTTCTGTTTTTCACTTGTTCAGACAACAAAGGGACTAAGCTGACTTCGCTTAAATTTCAGAGGTGGTCTTTCAGTGGATAGGTGATCCGTAACTAATGATCTCTTTTGTTTTCATACTGAAATTGCAACTACTGGACATCTTCGTTGTCAGCTATTGGAGTGTAGGCCTATCCTAATTTTTTATTTATCTTTTATGCTGTTATATTTTTTAATATGTAACTTCATTGTAACAACACTAATCCCCTGCATTTTAAAACCATATCATTTGCATTTAGCTTTCATGTCTTTTCCACTTGAAGTGGGAAAAATTAAACAGTTTTTAATTCTCTCCAAATTGGATTACATTTTCGGCCTGGATTACTCATTTCCTTCTTGCTACACTTTTACAAATAGAGCAACTAAATATACTCAATAAAATGACTCTTCCCTTAGCATAGCAAGTTACTAGCATAGCAAGTTACTAGCATAGCTAGTTACTACTAGATAATAACTCAAAAATAACATAAAACAAACTGAAAAGAAAATTTAAATTTGAACAACAGTGGACTACAAGCATTGGACAAGTGATTTTCACTATTTAGCTAATGGTTATGTAATTGTTAACATATAGGATGTCTATAAATTATTACTTCAAAAATTAATAAAAACGTAATTTTAAAAATATGCAGTATTTGACTGATATTTATCATAAAAATAATTTTATTTAAATCAGTCATTTACATAATAAAAATCAAGTGATAAAATCATGATTTAAACCTTAATTTAAATCACTATGATTTAAACCATTTCAACCTGTTTGGTATTCTGACTGATAATCATTCAACTTTAAGCACCTCCCTCTAGGAATAACCCTCCGACTGTAGTCGTTATTACTCGTTATAATAATCCAGAACGTTGGTGGTGGTGGGGGTGGTGGCGGTGGTGGCGGCGGCGGCGGCGGTGGTGGTGGTGGTGGTTGTGGTGGTGGTGGTGGTGGTGACAATAATTATGAAGAGGATGAGGAATATTAATGAATAAATTCTGGAATGCGGTTAAAGAAACAGAAGTATCCCTTGAAAATATTTCCTCAATACCGTCATTCTGACCGCGAATAAATTTTATTTTGACTTGCCATCTTACAGCAACAGTAACTAATATAAATGCCACTTTAGAGGAAATTAAACGCAGAATAAATATAAAAAATTCCTGCTATTATTCAGTTGAGAAGCTTTTGTCATCTAGTTTGCTTTCAAAATAACTGAAAGTTAGAATTTGTTATATTAACGGTTGTTCTGTATGGTTGTGAAGCTTGGACTCTCACTTGGAGAGAGGAACAAAGGTTAAGGGTGTTTGAGAATAAGGTGCTTAGGAAAATATTTGGGGCTAAGAGGGATGAAGTTACAGGAGAATGGAGAAAGTTACACAATGCAGAACTGCACGCATTATATTCTTTACCTAACCTAATTATGAACATTAAATTCCAGACGTTTGAGATGACCATGGCATGTAGCACATATGGGTGAATCCAGAAATATGTATAGAGTGTTAGTTGGGAGATCTGAGGGAAAAATACCTTTGGGGGGCCGAGACGTAGATGGGAGAGTAATATTAAAATGGATTTGAGGGAGGTGAGATGTGATGGTAGAGACTGGATTAATCTTGCTCAGGATAGGGACCGATGGCGGGCTTATGTGAGTGGAAATAAACCTCCGGGTTCTCTAAAAGCCATTTGTAAGTAAGTAGGCTAAGTATCTCTCAAATAGCCGTAGGTTTAAAACAAAGTATGCAATGTATTTTTATGCATGGAAAACACGGTCGTGGTTTGGTCTACCACTTATCATTCATTGCCAAATTGATGACGATTTGTCTTAGGTTCGCGTGTAAAACTCGCTGACTAGAGATCAACTTCAATCTAAGATCAGAAAATGAATCGAGTTCGGACACACGTTTTATTGTACAATACAAACCTTCGATCAAGTCGTTTAGATTTAGGACTGGTCTAAATTCACAAGAAATGAGTTTGGCAGCACTGTCGGTATGGAGGGATTACAGTTTCATCACAGTCTAGTATTATACAGTCACGAAGCTAGAGTTGATGAGGGTACTAGGAACAATAGACTGTGCCAGTACTGTTTCACGTTGTATGTGATGAGGCGATAGGAGCGATCCTAGTGGTTGGCTACTATCTATGGATGCATAGTCCCTTTGTATTGAGCTTTGTGACTGTATATACTAGACTGTGGTTTCATGGTGACGCCGGCATTTGTTTCACTTTGCAGTTTATATCGTTTACTCCCTGTATAAGTGCTAATCGCGGATAGAAAAGTTTGAAATTATGTTATTAGGCCTAGAACATAAAGAAAAGAATAAGAGAATACACATTTTCGCATGGCAAGGTAAGTTTTAATGTATGAAGTACAAATATTTATGCAAATATGTGTGCCGCTAGGGAAAAACAGATATCACAATAATGTCCACTATTTCAGGCTGAACTGCGTAAAGCAGAAGGTGGAAAATTCGTAACGCCAATTGTGGATGAAAGTGGCATTACATCAGAGAAGTATCGAATGTTTTCCCTTTTATTTTGTTTGCTGGACATTTTAATAAACTCGGGTTTCAATGTAGCAATTAGACTCCGATACCTTCTAAATAGCTCTGGAGGCTGTTATTACGTCCTTTTTAAATAAATAGCCAACAACTTCTACACAACTGATGAACTGTTTTGCTTGTAATTTGGATTAATCTACTTACTGTGTAATTATTGTACAATTTTGTATAGCTGAACTGATGAATTGTGTGTGATGTAAATTGAATTAATCTATTCGCTATGCAGCATATTGTATACTTTATTTATGGCTCAACTGATAAATTGTTTATAATTGTAAATTGAAAATTAATCTGCTTGCTGTGTATTGCATACTTTTGTATTGCTCAACTGCTGTATTATAGGCTATGTGTTTGTAAATTGAATTAGCTCAACTGATACATTGTTTATGCTTGTAAATTGAATTGATATGCCTGATATATATTATATATTTTTGTATAGCTAAATTGATTGAATTGTATATGCTTATAGGTTAGGTTAGGTCACAGTGGCTACGGGCGGGTTAGGACGACCCTTTGCACGTCGGCCATACTGAGGCCTATTGTGCACCCCGAATGTTATGAGATGAATGAGGATGAGGGTATACCAGCCCACCGGCCGCATGTGACCCCTCACCCAATGGGGGCCTCCTTCCTTCCCCCGCTCTAAGTTCAAACCGCCAAGGTGATGAAGCAGCGCAGGATCCATTCCAACGGCCCTTCCAATGTGTCGAAGCGCCCTTAGAAGTGCTCTTAAGGAATGAATCTTGGCGGAAGGCTGGGAACCCAGGAACGGTTGAGGAGAGGACGTCTCCCTCCCATAAGCGGATGAAGGCATGCGTTTGGACCTTTTCTATTGAATGAGATGAGGAAGATGAATGATATATTAAATCTAATTTTTTTCTACACAAGAGGGGAAGGGAAAATGGACAGTGGTAATGAAAATTCCAACCCGGAATTTACCTAAGTAACTGTGAAAAACCACGGAAAAACCAAAGTCATGTTGGTCGGTCCGGAAATCGAACCACTGACCTCCCGAATGCGAGTCCCATACGATACGCATGGGCAAACTCGCTCGGTATATGCTTGTAAATTGAATTAATCTGCATGCTATATATTGCATAATTTTGTATGCCTTAGCTGATGAATTGGTAGTCTTGTAAATTGAATTAATCTGCTGTGTAGGCCTATAGTGTTTTGGTATAGTTCCACTGCTTGCTATGTATTTTATATTCTTTTGTGTAGTTAAACTACTTATTATGTATTGTACATTCTCGTATAGCCATAAGCGTCGCTCGGTGGGCAGACTCACTTGTCTGTTGATACGGAGCTACGCTCAGGCTTGGTTTAGAGTCCCGTTTGGTTGATTACCTGGTTGTGTTTTTACCGAGGTTTTCCCCAACCGTAAGGCAAATTTCAGGTAATCTATGACGAATCCTCGGCCTCAGCTCATCTCGCCAAGAAATTGTGTAACTCTTGGCGTGTTAAAGCTTTAATTCTGATGTAAGATCTATGGAATACAATAAATGAAATGTAAAAAAAGAACACCTGAAAGCTTCCCGTGGTATTACGGTATTATTACATAGACTAGAGGTTAATAATAATGCATGGAGTTAATGGTTTGTTCTCCGGGTTGATTTCTTTATACATTTTTGCAATCTTACTTTTGATTGTTGCACTGTATTTTCTCCTAAACGAAATTTCAATTTTAACTGTTTATTAGTCCTTTCTCTAAAAGGGTTCCCTCTTCCATGGAACACGCGGAGAGCCCGACGAAATGCATTATTATTGTTATAATATTCACATATATTTATCAAATTAACACAATGGAACGATGTAATGTTTTATAGGATGTCAATTCAGACATTGTTAGGTTATGTTATACTGAAATGTTATATCAAGCTTTATAATAATCTATGTATTCTCAATTTGTAATAAATATTTCGAAATTGAGCACTGTATGAATTAAACTCTCTTGTACTTAACATTTCCCTTTAAAATAATGTTTCTTTGTAACCTTCGTTACATAGGTAGTCTAGAGAGCCACTTTCATAGATAAATCTTTAAAAAAAAATGGCTCCTGGTAGCTTTTATGACTAGGTAGGTAATATTGTTTTTTTTTTTTTTACTAAAGATTAATGTTTTTTTGGTCCTACAGAATATATCTGTTATGGTAACAACATCCTATAACAATACCAGCAGCTTGTATTCGATCAGCTGGATCAGTCGAATGAATTACGTGAAAAACAAATATACATGAAATTGTTGGATTAAATCTGCACATTTTCACTTGTTTGATTTTTAATGTGAAACTTTTAAGCAGAACTATATACTGATCAAATTGTCCAATTTTCTTATACGATTACGTGTCTCGTGGTGCAATGGAAAGAAAAGTGTGAGAGGTTTTTCTGTTCTCCATCTAGTGTGCCTCGATGTTTTCATTCATTCATTCATTCATTCATTCATTCATTCATTCATTCATTCATTCATTCATTCATTCATTCATTCATTCATTCATTCGTTCGTTCCTTCGCTCATTCGTTCATTCATTCATTCATTCACTCACTCATTCACTGATTCATTTTAAACAATAGTCATGAAAATAATGGGTATATGAGTTTGTATAAACATGAATATAAAATAAAACGCACTAAAATAGAGCGTTAAGGAAAGTGCATATTTTATTCTAATTACTTCGCTTACAAAAGTTTCACGCGAACGTTTCGAGTTCCTTAAATCCTCTGTCGCTTTCTTGTATCTTAAAAACTTTTGCTACCATTGTAGTATTTTATAGGTTAACTTATATTTAAATGAATGAAAATACACCACGTTTATCACAATCATGGCCACAGTCGTGTAAGGTTCAATTCAACAATTCGTCCAATAATGGAATACTAGTTCGTCCAATAATGGAATATGGTGCTGCATGTTGGGATCCTTGAGATTAGAACATATTAAGACACTGGAAAAGATTCAAAAACGGGCTCTCAAGCGTTGTTGTAATAATTCACCATTAAAATGGGACACACTCACGGACAGGAGAACGCGAATTCGATTATGCGCAATGTTCAAAACATACAGAGATGTGCCTCCCTGGAGAGAAATAAAAAAATAGGTTGCAGCAGCCAAATTACTCTTCAAGAAACGACCACTCATATAAATTGAGGGAAAGAAGACAGAGGACGGACACTGGAAAGTTTTCTTTTCTTAATCGTACTATCAGGGACTGGAATGCTTCACCTGCAGACTTACTAAAGACTTTACCAATAACCAAAAATGTATTTAAAATAGGCTTAAGGACTTTACTAATTGACGGTAGTATATTATACACACTATTTAAAGGGTGTAATTGATATTTTATTTGAAGTGTTGTATCAGTGAAGAAGTGTGTTGTGTCAGTGAAGTGTGTTGTGTAAGTGAAGTGTGTTTGTGTCAATGAAGTTGTATAGTTTTTAGTGGCAGTGCGAAGTATTTGAACAGTGAAATGTTTTTGAAGTGTTAGTGAAATCAGGATAGAATCAGTGAAATGTGTCGTAATTCCAGTGCAATGAATGAGTGTAGTGCTGAAAGGTACTTGTGCAGGTATGAACATATCATACTCGTGGGTTTTAGTTCGAACTTAGGATTAAGATACAAATTAGATTTACTTTAAATGTTATTTTAAGTGATCGTGCTTCATTTAATTTAGGATGCTCCCTGTTATTGTTGTTATTATTATTATTATTAATTATTAGTAGTATTATTCATTGTATTTTTTATTAATTGTGTTTATTATTAACGTCATTATTGAGTGTAATTAGTTACCACTGCCACCGGGTATATACCCATTTGCAGTGTGAATAAATACATACACATACAACATGCATAGTAATTAGATAAATTAACAGACAATCAAAGATAGATGATAATCAAAGACACCTAAACATTGCCCATTTTCGACTCCACTGAATTGCTCACGTAATATAAACACAGAGAGATATTGTACAATAAAGTAATTAATTTTAATATGTAGTAAGGTGAAATCGAGTGGCTCAAAGAGAGCATGAGATTGGGCATAATTGCTATCCTCGCTCTTTGTCTAGTGTAGAGGATTATCTGACAGTCAAGTATTTTATTTCACTAGAGACTTCAACTACAACTCGGGTCAGATGGGTAATGTTGCTGACGTTAGATTACATATGCTTGCGATGCAAACAACAGAGGGTTGTAATTTTATATGTTTCAGCCTTTTCAGTAATGAATAGGTTTCTGTTTGTCTTTCCCTTTGTATCTCTTTTGTCTCTTACAACGACAACGAAGTCCGTCATCCTATATTTGTTCCCCTGGTCTTTTGTATAAAAATATATGTTAACAACTCAGCCAAAAATGTCTCATTTTAAATGCATTTAATATTTTTTGCCATGTTAAAGCTTTAATAAAATTAAAACATGTAGCTACTTCGCGATATATTACAAAATAATAAATATATTCACCTCATTCTTATAGAATATAGATAAAAATAAAAATAATGAATCCATAGCGCGACAGCTCGTACAGGATCAAAGACGGTCAGCCGGCTGCTGGCCTCACGTCCAATGCCTCAGCAGAGGTGGACGATCATCCAATAAGTACGGGGTAAAGTGAAGTTAGTTCGATGAACCCCACCTGGCTTAGAAAACATTACCTTGCTACTCACTGTAGCTTCTCAAATTCATCACGATGTTGGGTGGACAACGGTTCCATACACTGGTCGAGATTTTATGAGAAAATTCCTTCCTCATGAGGATTCGAACCCTCGCTCATTCCAGATGGCGCATTAGACCACTGAGCTACGATGGCCTTAACTCTGACAGAAAAAATAGACCCGGGACAGTCGGGACACTTAGGCAGGCTTTCGCCTTTCTTTAGTCCATTGTGCTCACCGTTCTGTATATGCGATGATTATCTAAATCCGACGGGTGGCCTGAGTGGGATTCGTGAATCCGACGGTGACAGATCAGCTATCCTGCCTCAGCCCCTCGTAGAGAAGGTTCCGTTTCGCGGACGAGTAGTAGGGTGACTCTTAGCCATACAGGTGGATTTTTGTTTTTCGTAAAAATTTGAAGACACCTCCTAGAGTTGTTACACACATTGAGGAAATAATTCCTTGAAAAACTGGGAGGCTGGACAATAGAAAGAATGGCGCAATTGAACTAAAGTTTTAACCATTTACAGCGTCTCGTATAGGCACAATGAAACGTAAATAAAGTGCAGGTAACGTGTGGGGGAAGGACGAGGCGTACGATCAACACGAGGTTTCAGTTACAACATTATGGCGGAGCATTAATTGAAATTATAAGTTATTTTTCAAAAACACACAAAACAAAAGAACACAAATTGCGTAACATTATCATATACACATTTTAACAAACAAGCAATTGTAACTATAATAATAGGCATCTACAAGTTGACTACAAATAGTTTTGATTATTCAATCAGGACGGCAAGGCCTCATATATGAATATATTATAAGCAATTGTAACGTTGAAATAATTCAATATAAGGAGTCAAATTTTGTTACTGTACCTGAATAAATTGAACACTGAGAAGGGATGGTTATGTTTAGGAAATTGTGTTGCTACTTCAGACCAATATACTGTAGTTTTGTTAATTCGGCCACAGAAGACTGTGATATTGCTGTATGTTAGTCATACAGGGAATGAAATTCCTGCCCGTAAAAAGTGCTGCTGTAACAAAATTTGATTTGTTATAATGAATTATTTCAACGTTACAATTGCTTGTTTGTTAAAATGTGTATATGATAACGTTATGCAATTTGTGTTCTTTTGTTTTGTGTGTTTTTGGAAAATATAATTTCAATTAAGCTTCGCCATAAGTGTTGTAACTAAAACCTTGTGCATCCCTCGTGTTTATCGTACGGCCCGTCCTCCCCCCCCCCCAAGCATTATCTGTACTTTGTTTACGTTTTCACTGTGCCTAAACGAGACGCTTTACTGTACTTAAATTTCTATGTTCAACACAAGTGAAATATTTTGATTCTCTTTATATTATCCCTCACCATTAATGGCTTCATTATTCTGAAAGTCTTTAGATAACATTGATTTCTTCACATTTGGATCTCGGCACCGATATTAGACACAATTTGCAGGATGAAATGTATACGAAGTTAGACGAGTTTCTGAAACACACACATATCTCATGTTTTAGATGGAGTATTTCCTTGTTCAGATACACTTAAGAATTAAATTTTTATACCAACCAATAAAATTATGTCTACTGATTAACTGCCGCATGAAGGAAGTCTTTTGAAGCATTTTTGGGTATAACTTTAGACAGAAAACCTTAATACTGCGAAATTAGCCGAGTTTGCCTTAAGTATATATATTATATATGAGTATGTATATACTCCTATATAATTATGTAATAGCCCTATGTTTGTTTATGTGTAATATATAGATCATGTATGTACAGTATATAATGCATGTGTATTTAAATACGTATGTAATTAAGTGTATGTATTAACGTATATACAGTACGTACATCTAGTATGTATATGCATGTGTACACATATGTATGTATGTGTGAGTGTATATGTGTATGGCACGATAGTTAAACAGACTTCTATTGATTATCAAGTAAGCCACCGGCGTATCTCAGTCGGCTGAGGCGCTTGCCTACCGATTCGGAGTTACGCTCGGGCGTGTGTTCGATTTCCGCTTGGGCTTATTACCTGATTGGGTTTTTTCCTCGCCAAATACCATCTCGGTATCACCAATCTCATCGACGCTAAATAACTTGGTAGTTGATACAGCGTCGTTAAATTACCGAGTAAAAAAGTATCAAGTACTATCATTGGTAACATACAGTAATGAAGGACAGAATTGTAACAGTATGTTATTTTCAAGACACCGGTTCATATTTATTTATTTATTCTGGAATTCGGGGGTGTACAGAAACTTTGGGAATTGCCATTTATATTTATAAGCAACTTATTATTTTACTAAGACCAGTTATACGAACACGGAATAAAGTCCTGTTAAAATTAATTCCATAGTTACGCGAGAAATGTGTTGTACGAACTCGGAATAGTGTTTTATCCGGAGGATATCTTCCGAATAAGCTATTCCATGCTTTCAGTCGCTGTTAAATTGTTATCTAGAGAATAAATTATAAAACATCAACATTAGGCATGATTCTTTGTGATAGTGTTGATGAATTACTATAATAAGGTATTTTTGAGAACACGCAAACAAACAGAAAATAATAAGGTGTAACAGATCTGATCTATGAAATAAGTACGACGGTAAAGAATTTCTGGCAAGGTTCAGACTGAAAAAGAACACTGTTTTAAGCGTGTTGGAATAAATGATTTGAAACACATGATAGACAGGTAAAAATAGTTTACACTATCATCATTGTAAAGAAATTGTATATTTTCAATATTTAAGATTAAATTTTAAGCAAATTCATAAGACAATAATAATTATAATATCAGTATCACGTTTTTCAGCCCTGTAGGTAGTAACACAGTCTAATATATACAGTCACGAAGCTTGAGTTGTGAGGGTGCTAGGAACAATAGAATGTGCCGGTACTATTTCGCATTGTCTGTAATGAGGCGATAATAGCGATCCTGGTGGTTAGCAACTATCTATGAATGCATATTTACTACGTATTGAGTTTCGTGAATGTATATACTAACTGTAGTCGAGCATATAACCTAACTTTAGACTCCCATACTCTTGCCTTTTGATAGATGTTATGACGTCAGTTCTTTTTTTTTTTCTAGCACGTTCTTATAATCATTCATTATCTCAACTAGCTTAAGTGCATCTTCTATCTTATAATTTTGATTTCTAATTAAATTCGATGTATTTGTTTCTTTATAATAAACTCCGTAGACAGAATAGTAGACTAATAATATGTTCAGAAATATTAAACAAAAAATACTGGTATTATGAATGCACTTTATAAACAAAACACCATCTAAATTATTGCCAACCTCTGTTCTAATTATGCTAACTATGAAATAGACAACCTTGGAATAAATGAACGTCATACAACACGATACTCCATTTACTCTAATGGTTAGGCTATTCCACGAATTGTTATTCGAAGATTTATTCCGCAATCGTACAACTGAGCCTAAGTGACATAGAGGAGACTTTATCTTGGAGATACGCACCGTGAATATAAGTGAAAACTGACTGCAATAAAGATTTTGAATCTGCTACGTTCTTGCAGCTATGAGATAGTTCGATTGTATTATGACGTGTGGAATATTAATACTGCAGCTGTTAGTGATATCTGCAGTGGGATTATGGGCTTAACGCGGACGCTGGCGGTAGATTTGTTTGTGTTCCCATCCAGAAAGTCCGCCTCACCTGCGACTATAACAAAGGCGAGGTCTCCGCTATCTGGTGCCACGAAACCAACTTGGGTCAGATCGTCTCTCCACAGAAACTCGGTCGTGACCGAAACTCCCAGCGTGATAACCAGAGTATTACCATATCTGGAATTCTGAGCATACCCGCACTTCACAGACAGGAAGTTGGTATTGGAGGACAGTCGCGTTGTTATCAAACTGGTTACGATTTGCATACAGATTGACCTTGCAGTATTTCAATCAGTTAACAGACTACTTCTGAGAAGAGAACTGAGTTCGAACTATGTGAGGCTTTCATATTCCGCTATTTCTTCATCTTTCCTTGCTATCAATAACTGGCCTCCGTAGACATAAATGAAATAGCCACTAACTTCTAAATCTCTTATATCGGGTGATCCATAAGTTTAAGCTGAAACTGGAAAACCTTACCGAGTGATTGGAATATTTACAATAAGAACTCATGGAGTCAGTATCAGCCTGTAAATGTCCGGATGGACAGCATGCCAATGAATTAATGGGAATTTATGAAAAAAATTATAAGCAGGCAAAGATTAGCTACATGAACTGAACTATTAATCTTGTATTACACCAAAAATCGTTCGAACTGGCGACCTCTACGTTCATTGCGTAGTCGAAGAAGGCTGGCGCAAACTCCCAAATGCTTCAGGCACCTCCCGAAGCGCATCAAATGCTGCAAATATCTTGACTTTGTAAAAGTGTTTCTTACTCTTACACCCGTATCTCGTAACCGAGACCCTTGATATGCTACCGAAAGAAGAAATCTAAAGGAATGAAATAAAGGGAGCGGGCTGACCATTCAATCGGACTTCCTTTTCCGATCCAACGCCCGTGATATGCGAGATTTAGAAAGTCTCGTACAGCAAGAATAAAGTGTACTGGTGCTCTGTCGTGTTGCATCAGATGCTGCAAGTATCCTGGCTAAAAGTGTTTCTGAGTCTTTGAAATTAATTGAATTGAATTTCGGGATGGGGGCACTACGACCCAGCACTGTGACTTTTCAAGATCTATTGAGTTAATCCTCAAGCTACGCGAATTCCCAACCCACATCGGCTCACTATAATAATATTCGCTGGTTACCGAGATTTCGAGCAGACAATTTCGCTCGTCCCTTGGCCAGCCCCCTCTGCGCTTAGCCAGCTGGCGTTCGGGGAATGCTATGGAATGGAAAAATGTTGACGGAATGATGTAAATGCCTAATGTGGCAAAACACGAGAAAAACCCAAACTGGAATATTGTTCACCACAAGTGTCACTATGGATTTTTCAATGAAAAATCCCAGGCCTGATCGGGACTCGAGCCCGAACTGCCTGCGTGACAGACTAAAGATCTCACCACTCACCCACCATAGGGGACGTCTGGGAGACTTACACCGGTGTCTCGTAAACGGAGCTTTTGATTTCCTCTTAAAGAAGAAATCAAGAGGAACCAAATGAATGGAGCGGGCTGGCCATTCAATCTGACTTCCTTTTCTGATCCAACACCCGGGATATTTATTATCATAATACCCTGTTCTCTTAAATTGACCGAACATATTGGAAAATTTTTACTTTATTTAAAGACGCTGTATCAACTACGATGTTTTTAGCGTCGATGGGATTGGTGATAGCGAGATGAGGCCGATGATTCGCCAAAGAGTACCTAATATTCCCTTACGGTTGGGGAAAACCTAAAAATAAACGGACCAGGTAATCAGCCCAAGCGGGAAACGATGCCAGCCCGAGCGCAAGTCCGGACCGGCAGGCAAGCGTCTCAGCCGACTGAGCTACGCCGGTGGCTTATTGAGAGTTAATCAATGGCTTTCCCAAAACACTCTATAAAATGTTTCATATAAAACAATTTTTATTTCGAAAAGGATGAAAAAACAAGCAAAATTGTATTAAACTTCTTGGTTTGAAATATCTCAAAGAATAACCCCCTCAAATAATAACCTCCTGATATTAATGGCATTACTTACGGTTCATTCTCTATATGACGTTACCTGTGTCTTTGACTACGGAATCATTGGCTGGTTTTGAGCATAGGCTGTTTCCATTTCATCACAGGTTGAAGTACCGAGTAATATACCTCACAATTCACTTACGTTGAAAACTTTCAATCTGAAGTTTACAGTTGAGTGAGTTGTGCTTTGACTTTTCATATAAAATATCCGACACAATTCCTGAGGCGCATGAAAGAAATTTTATGTGATAAAATATGAAGTTGTGGCTGTTATCTCAATAATAAAACTGTCTCTATTATTTACTGTGTATATTTCATGGCTTTGGAAAGTAAAGGAAGTTTGTTGTAATGTACCATAACTCCGGAATACCTAAGCCGTAGCATTCCTGAAGAGAGTATGTATAGTAGCTAGCTCGCTCATTGAGAGCTGGTCATTCGCGAGGCACTTCCAGCTCCTTCAACTCGCGACTCAAACAGCCCACAGCTCGTGTCACTACTCCCGCTCTCGAGTAGCCAATGGCATTCAATGCATGATCACGTGACATCTGCTGTTATTTTGAGAAAGACAGAGAAGGAATAACCTTGGTGAGATCACGTCATATGCCAATAGCGGACAGATGTGGAACTAATATTACGCGGCTTTCGATCAGTGTAGAAATGTGTAGAAAAACATACATATAACATTGTATAACGTTTATGTTGCAGGCTTTGTTTTTCATATATCTTTTTTTTTTTAACATAATACGATTGTCCCTGTTATCCTTCTGATTCCTAATGTCATTAGATTGGACTATTATTGACAGTTTGGATATGTTTCGCATCCAGCTCTTGAACGAAGTCATTGTGAGCTGTCTAGCGGCTCGCGAACGAAAAAGCTAGCAGCCAGCTCACGAACGAAAGGGCTGGCAACCAGCTCGCGAACGAAGGAGCTAGCAGCCAGCTCGTGAACGAACTGACTTTCAGAGCGCGAACTGACGAGCTAGCTCGCGCCTAAGAGCTGGTAGGACCCATCACTAATGTATAGTATGGGACAACGGGAGATGTAACAAACGATAATATTACCGCCAACCGTTACACCACCTGGAATCATGTAAATTCACTTGAATACGAAAGAATTTCACATGGGTTGTTATGCGAACGACATAATTGTTTGATATCAGATAATTTCCATCGCTTCACACCTTTAATATAACAATAAAAAGTGTAACAAATATTGTTATACATGAAAAAATAGTTAACTAGTAAGATGCAAACTAATAACTTATAATAATGCAGTAGATCAGTTGGAATTTGGTCATTTAAGGATTTATAGTTCCTCCCTTCAGCTTCTTGAGAATAAGGTTAAAATGTAAATGACTGAAATTCCTTCAGCCTTTGAATGTAAGAGAGATTGTAAACCTTAAAGAAAATAGCTAGATGTTATCATTAGCGGATTCCTAGTGTGTAGAGCATGTGCGCTACTAATAATAAACTTTTGCAGTGAAAAAAATATAGAGAAAAGTAAAACAAGAAGTCTTCATAGATCCTGTGAATTGAAAATCTTTCGAACAGTCTTCAGCATAATAAGATAAGGGAGACGTTTTCAAATATTACAGTCGACTCTGTATTGTCCGGGATAATGAGATGACAGTAAATGCTGATAATCAATTTAATTTAATTCAATTCAATTTATTTTGGCCATTAGACATACAGTTTTAGGCCTCGTCAGAATACATTGAAAACCATATACATTTTAAAAAACATTAATAAAGGAAACACTAAATTTAAATAATACAATGAAAACATGAAATAACTTGAAACTTTTAAATTAAAGAAAACAGTTCACCCTTAATGTATTAATTGTAACTAATTGCAATTAAATATATTTATTAAAGAACATTTTCATACAAGTTAGTGTTGAAAAACTCAGCAACAGAATAAAAAGGATTATTTAATAACCAATTGTAAAATCTAGTTTTGAAGCTATTGATTGGTAATTTATAATATTGACTGGGGAGCTTATTATATAATTTCATACCCATAATTGAAAATTTTGTGTTGCTCTTGTGTAATCTACAATATGGATTATTAATTTGTTCATGGTTTCTAATTTTATGATCATGTATATTGGCCACTAATGAGTAATTATCGACATTTTGTCGAGTGTAAAGTACTAGATCGTTATATATACTTTATGATTTTTAAAATCTGTGATTGTCTGAAAAGTGGCCGACAATGTTCCAGATAGTTTGATTTATATAAAATTCTAATGGCTTTCTTTTGCAAAATCAAGACACTTCCAATTTTGGTTCCATTTACCCAGAAAATTAGGGCATATCGGATTATCGACTGAAGAAAAGAAAAGTTGGCACATCTTGAATAATTTTTGGAAATACAAGTCGTTAATTTCTTTAACAAGTATAAAACTCTTAATAGCTTTGTGCATATGTATTCGATGTGCTTATCCCATGTTAAACTAGAGTCTATAAAAAGTCCTAAAAATTTTGTATAGTTGAGTCTGTTGTCATTTATTAGATAAGTTTTTTCCTTGATTGAGCAAGAAACCATTAGATTCAAACCATAAAGCCATCTGTGATAGAATATCGTTGTTAAGAGCAGAGGAAGAACATAGGAAAGTAATGTCATCTGCATACATAATTATTATTGCTTTAATGAATTCTGGAAGGTCATTTATTGATATTAAGAATAATAGAGGACCAATTATTGAGCCTTGTGAAACCCCATAATGTGTAGTGGTGAGACTTGACCAATTTTCACCTATAGCAACTAATTGCCTTCTGCCATAAAATAGGTTCTAAAAACATTTAGTGTATTCCCTCGACTACCATAAAATTCTAATTTTGATAAAATTAAATTATGATCAACACAATCGAACGCTTTAGTTAGATCACACAAAACACCAAATAATGACGAAAAAATGATAGCAAATAATACAATCGTACATTTACTACACTATATAATAAATGTATAATATGTGCATGCAATAATCTTTACTAAGTAACATAATAGGAGTGCTTTTTCTTCGCGGTACTTTCGAAATCGCAAAACCATGGCTTTGTCCACCTCTTGATACGAGTATTCCTAACTCTATTACAAGTCCTTTGAAGAGTCAGAGGTTTATATTGTATTGTTAGAAAAGTTGTTCTACATTCTAAAGAGATTCTTTTTTTTTTTTTCTACACGTTTATAACACTTAACTCCTAAGGATAAAATTATCAACTGTTGAACACGGTAACAAGGACAAAATATCGCTAATGGGTAGTTACATATATGTCATCAGGCGTGAAATCTGAATGAAGGACGAGAGAAAAGGCTTCTGTTGAGACAGGTTGCAGTTACCTGCACACAAAGCAAGACAGCACTTGTCTTGTTCTCTTCCATAGAAGTCAGAACACCGAAAACGCATTGTTCGCAACCAAAAGAGACAAATAGACAAACTATGATTAATCCGCAACCCAGATACAAAGAGTTGAATGTATTGTACATCGATAACTACTGCGTGTTCAGTTCAAAGTGTGTCATGGCTCGCTGTATGCCGTCATGTGGCTAGTCGATGAGCCTAGAGAATTCAATCTTCCTACACTTCCGCAGAGGTGTATTACCTATGTGCCAGAGAAATTGCCTAGCAACTACGGCGTTCATTCTGAAGAGTACTTACCGTTACGTACGGTAACGCCTGTAGTGGCAGGAATGAGTGGAAGGAATGTGAACTGTTTGAAAACACGTACTGAGGTAAGTTTTTTCTTACTGTCGGGATATGTGAAGAGGGTTAAGACGATTACTTACGTATTTGTTGATATTAAATTAAACGGTCAACTTGGATACGGAGCATTTGATTTATATTGTGGAATGTTGCCGTACGCAACCGATGATAACAAATACCCTGCGTACGACTTGCCCGCGCAAATCACAGTTCGAAAGAGGTTATGGTAGCACACAGAATTTACAGACCGTCTGTTGTTATGACGTTCAAGATATACCGTACACGTTCTCATGTTCTGATTAAACGCCTTGATTAATAGGCAACTTCTCTGACATAAAAGCTGAAACTCGCTTCAAATCGCTGACTCACATCAGTGACGTCATGACACACTTTGAAATGAACACCCAGTAGATGTCTCTTCTGACTTATTCGTGACTTGCTAAAATTGAAACAAGAAATAAGTCACAATGGAAGACTCCGTAAACCACAGTTACTGATCTAACGTAACTTATATCAAAAAGTCAAATAAATCTATTATAATTATATTGTTATCATAATTTAGATATTACTTTCATAGGACTTCTAAGTAATAATATGTACCAGGTACAAGGTCAAGGACAAACTTGGAATAATGTGAATCAGTTGAAGTATCGCTATTGTAGAATATGTGATCTGCAATGCTTCAAAACTACAAATTGTAAAATTGACTTGCTTTAGGGAAAGGTCAGTTGTGTTTACAGAAATATATTTTATGTGCACGAAAGTACGTATGGGGAGCATGTAGATATATCAGCTGAATGCTGGCGCTGTGTTGGATTCGATAAGCAGGGGTAGGGGTATACTGGTCCGTTGTGTGGGAATTGTACGCCATTGAATGAAAAATTGTTTGAATACGATCCAATTTTTATAGCGGTAAAGTATTTCACTCGCTTACTCATAAATAACGCTGCGCGAATTTTACTGATAAATGGGAACAGAATGGCGCAGTACATAATGTGCACGACTTCTCAAAATAGGCTATAGTTTACGCACAAACTATTAAACGAGCAATTTTATAAATAGGCCTAACATGTAATAGTAAGCAATCACCAATTATAATGCCCTAATAGGCCTGCTTTGGCATCAACCAATAGTTTTTTCAAAAGCCCTCCTTCCCGGCTGTAACATTTATTTTTATTTTTTGCTGTGTAGTTCATATTACGCATTTTGTTTTTCTTCTTTCCAAAAATCATTGCATTCAGTAATTTCAGCACCCTTTTTCTATTTGTTTTATTTTACAATTCTTTATCAAATGCTTTGGTTATCTAGCGTCTGAGTGAGATGAAGGTGATAATGCCAGCGAAATGAGTCCAGGGTCCAACGCCGAAAGTTACCCAGCATTTGCTCTTAATGGGTTGAGGGCAAACCCCGGCATAAACCTCATCCACGTAAATTGCCCCAACCAGAATCTGAACCCGGGTTCTAAATATAGAAAAGATATTTCAATCTGTTTCTTCTTTTTTCTTACAGTGTCCAAAACTTATCTGCCGTACCTATTTATTCACATATTAGATCCGCCTTCTTTCCCTCTTTTATAAATGCAAAAACGTATGGGAGGGTCTTCTATGCGCATATGTAAGAAAATAGTATGGAAATAAAGATTCTGAATTTAAGTAACAGTAAACTTAAATATAGAAATTAGTTTATAAATGTCAATGCATTTTCTCCGTAAAGTCATTACATTCATTTTAAATGACACAATAACTCGTTCGTTTGTTGCTCATTTTTACATTGAGCGTGTTCCGAATCTCAGCGCTGAGCAATCTGATGGCATCACGGTGTTCCGAATTTCAACGATGACTCCACCGGTGTATTACCGGTTCCATCAGCTTGCAGAGATTGTGGCAGTATTCATCAGCCGCCATCAGTGATCAAATGACATTGTGCACTGTTGTGTCATAGCGGTGTGTTCTGCTGTATTGTTTGTAATGTGCACAACATAAAAAATATGTTAATGGCTTATGAACGAACATGTCAACGGACCAGTGATTAGTACTGATTCAAGAAATAAATTGTTTATGCTCTCTTTCCTTTGAGCGAGATGACAGTATGGAAAATTGGCAAAATCTTGCTACCATAGCACATACAACAACTTTTACAGCCGTCATGATAGCCATCCAACCTTCCAGCAGTTTTGTTCCTATTATGCTGCAGCGTGACGTCATTGATGTCACCGGTCCGGTGAGATTCGTAATACGATTATTCACACTTGACACTGATCTCTTTCTCGGTATGACTGATTTCGAAAGTCGGTAGGTAAAAGTCTATATAATCCGCAGAAGAAGAAAGGGAATTTGTCTCTGTGTGCTGTGACAATGGAGGAAATAACGGGACAGAGAGTGGGGTAAATAGTTTGAGGAAAAACAGATAGAGAGTTATACAAACTGGATTTCAGGTATAGCTTCCTGTAAAGCTGATTTGGATAATTTAAGTCACACAGAGCTTGGTGTGCACTCAATTTTGGGTCTCTGACGTCTTGTCTATCCACTTGAGGTTATGTAAAAAAAAGGGAATAATTGAGCTGGGGTCTGAGAGAGTTTCTGGGTAGCTCAGTCGGTAAAGAGTTGGCGCGCTCAGCTAAAGGTCCCGAGTTCGATGCCCGGTCCCGGAAAAAATTTTCCCTTGAAATTATCCAAGACAGAGGACTGTTGTTCCTCTTTGTCAGCGTGGAGACAACTGGCACAGAGGATGGTTTCAGAAGCGGGTTTTATCCTGCAATCTTTCCATGAGCAACTGTGATTGATAATATACACTACCGTTCAAAAATCTTAGCAGAAATTCAGAACCTATAGCCTTGCATTGTGCATTTATCGGAGGGGTCTAATATGAGCACATACATTTTTTTACATTTTGCTCTTAAAGTCTTATATGCGAGGTGGTCTAATAAGAGAGTAAGTACGACACTGTCCGCCTCCTTGGTCTGCAGTGTGCGTGTGGGTCTAGGTACAATAAGCCTCAAGCTGCGGTGGTGAAATTAGTATCGTATCTGCAAAGGACTTTGTGTTGTATACTTGTATTTTATAAATTCTTTCAAACTGGCTTCGGTCTTTGAGCGCCATTTATTATTCGTAATATTTTTATGAATTTTCTACAGTCGAACTTCGGTCTCTGCAAGTGCTTTCGAAAATGGATAACACTTTGAGTTATCGAAAAGTCGAGGTCCAGTATGACTAAAAAGAATCTCAATTACAATTAGTGCAATAATTACTGCACAAATGCAGTACTCGTGCTACTCTAAAACTAACTACGGTTTTAATTTTGTAAGTGAAAGTTAGCTCTTATTTTCAAACAACTTCATATTAATAAACTAATGCTAGCATGCACATTTTCTTTTTTACTTCAAATTAATTGGACTAATTTAAAATGCTGTGACATCTAATTGCCATCCCTGCATTAGCCTACTAAATAAATCCGTGAAGGTATTGCAGTATCCCAAAATGCTCTGTTAAAGTAGAAAATTGTACAGTAAAGCTTACAAAACCAGGTTAGAAGTAATGAACTTTTGCTTTGTTGTAGTTTTCGAACAGTGGGACTTCGAGATTGTCTGTAGACCGCGTTCTACTTTTCAGGTCGACTACTTTAACGGTTTGTAAACGCAAACGAATATAAACATTAATTTTCAAAGCAAATTACTCTAAAAGATTGAGGACATCTTAACGTCTTTCCACATCCCACTGCAATGATGTGGCTGCTGCAGTCATTGTACTGCTGTTGAACTGTACTGAAAGACAGAAATGGGATTAGTTCTGGCTGATTTCTGGATAAAGACATTAAATCCTGTCCTCAGCTTGGAGCGTAGGAGTAATGATATTTTTCACTTCTTGCGGATGTTTCCATTGAAGGAAAACAGTAAATACAACTATCATTCGGTACTTCATGCCATCCGTTGTGTTGTACATTATTGAAAATGTTCATCCTAACTTCGAGATAAAGATAAAGGTTTTACATCGGGGGCATGAACTGCCCTTTAATAATAATAATAATAATAATAATAATAATAATAATAATAATAATAATAATAATA